>NW_024737097.1:1377509-1482838 GCF_018991925.1 Homarus americanus
TACAGTACAGTCTCTCTTCGACTTATGACGGGGTTCCGTCCTGACGACCAGGTCGTAAGTTGAAAAGGCGAAAATAATACATAGAAATTCTAAAATGAAATACAGTACAGTAAAAGTAATCAATAATGAAAAATTAATAAAGTGCACTTACCTTCAATGTAGTCAGCTGAATGCACATGGGGCCTCTAATTTTTTAATTAAGCACGGAGACTACATTAATTGGATGAAGCAGAGGAGAAGACAGGGCCGTCGTATATCCGGGTTTGCGCAAGTCGAGGAGAGACTGTACATAGTTTATGAAATAGGGAACATTAAAAAAACAATCTTATGAAAATAACAACACTTACTCACTGAATACTGTACAGTGGTCTAATCAGATTTGCTATAGGCCTAATGAGAACTAAGACACTTGAGTATGTAAGCAGACTGGGGCTGATCAGGTGTTACCACATTCATCAGGTTTATTTATTTAATGATTCAAAATTATATTCTCATATGATTGGCCTTTTATAGTTTATGGTTCATAAACAATATGTAATATGACTTGAAAACAAAAGGATAAGCAATCCCACTTATCTGCAATTAATACTTTAACACCCCTATTTGATATTTGCAAGGCATACCACACTTATTTGCAAATGAAAAATTACAATGCCCTACAGTAATATTTCAAACCAGACAAGCTAGCTGTAGCTCTCATATTCCAACATAAGGCTTGGTTTACACGATCCCCCCCCCCTGTTGCTTCTTGTACAGACCCACGTGATTTAGAAATGAATGAAATTCAATAGGACAGAGAATACACGTGAAAATTCACGTGCGATACATGCTCAACCCATGCCTGTATCTGAAAAAATATGCCGAGCATTTTTTTAATTCTCCATATGAAGCATATATTATCAGTTGTGGTGCTTCTATGGTAGGGGCTGGAAGTGCCTGTGACTATTTTGGGTAAAATTTCAAATTATTAGACATGTACAAATACAGTAGGTTCTTGATAAATTGGAATAGTTGGGGCAGACCCCAGTCTGAAAAAAGTAAATACAGTCATGCGCTGGTTAACGTCCTAGATACGTTCTTGGAAACGTGACGTTAACCGAAATGGACGTTGTCCGATCATCACATAAACTTTGTATTTATACTTACGTGTATGTGGAATACTATATACGTACATATACACTTTTACTCTTAAATCACTACTGTAATGTGATACAGGTGATTAATTTTTATCTCTTGTGCAAAATTCGTGACGTTTATATTTAAGTTATTCACTGTTTTACAAGGATTCCAGCAACGCTGGGCAGTTGAGGGAGGGAGCGAGGGGGCTTGGGGGGAGGGGAGGTAGTACGTTTGACAGTTGGCACAGGCCCAAGGTCTAACGCGTGTACCTGTATATTTATCAGTTCTTAAGTGACTAAGCTTCTCTCTTATAAAAAGCCAGTGACATGACCTGGGTGAATATAATTAACATTGCTGGGATTCTTGTAACATACTAATTAATTTGAATATAAACATGCTATAATTTGCACTAGACAAAACAATATTAGTACCGTAATCAAATTAGTACATGTGCACTCCAGCTTTGCACTAAGGTCATTTATTTCTTTTACGTTTCTTTTAGTATGGTGTGTGCATGTAAATGGATGAAAATAAATGAAGAAATTGATGTAAATCTACCCAAAAATACAAAAAACACAAAAAATTTTTTTTATAAAATGTACTACACTAATGTACTACATTTTTTATATCTTGAGCAAAATATATGACGCTTATACAGTAAAACCTTGATTAACCGACCCTCGATAACCGACTTTCGGATTAGCCGTCAGTCCCGAATTCCCCTTTTTTTTTTTTTTTATATACAGGGATTAGCCCACCCAGGCACAGGTCACTGACTCACATTGGTGCCTGGGGGGCGATAATGTAATAATATTAATGCTAATAATAATAATAGTAATAAAGAACCATAAATGAATGCAAAAATGAAAAAAAAAATCAAGAGTGAGAAACAATGTACCTATATGTTTGTTGTGTTGTCAATAGTAAGAGAAACAATTGAGACCCTGCAATTGTGTGTAAATGAGGCAGAAAGTTGGATCAGCAACCTGGGACTTGGTCACAATTTTCGTGATGACATATGTTCTTTGACTTTTCCATTTTTTATTCACGGTTTCTGTGCTGGTTCATATTTGTTAACTAAAGTGGTTAATGTTTTAAAGCAAATTCTATTGAAATCTGAATGGCAAATGAACAAAAATGAATAGAGGGAATTAAATGAGGTAGGTTAGGGAAAGGTACTTTGAAAATGTATGTTTTATTTCCGTAGAATTTATGTACTATTAACCGACCTTTTGGATTCTCCGTCGGCCCCTTCCCCCCATATGTGGTCAGTTAATCGAGGTTTTACTGTATTCTAATTAATCTCCGTCTTGCAAGAATTTTAGCAATGCAAATTATATTATCCTAACTTTAGTCTGAGATATTATATAAAATAAACGTTAACCGGCGCATGACTGTATATGGAGGGTGGTGGAGATAAAGCTGCTATCTGAACTGTTTAAAAAAATCATTTGGTGGTATGTTATTACTGCACTTCAACAACTAAGGTTCTTAAGTGTATAACAAGGTTATTAAAAGACTACAGTATTACAGTAAGTCCGCACTTAACGTTGTCCCACTTAATGTTGTTTCGGTACTACGTCGCTAAACTTTAGAGACTAAAAATTGGTTTAACGTCCCGGTGATCCGGTACTATGTCATTTTGCGTCGTCACGGACTACATTTTACGGTGCATCACCCTCTCTCATCTGGCCGCACTATGCTGTCTCAGTGACTCGTCACCCTCCTCCTCCCCTCCCGCCATCCGCCTCCTCTGCTTCACTACCCACGACACACTCGCTCTATCACCTCCGCCCATCAGTGAGTACGTAGTTGTATATGTATGCATTATTTTCTATAGAAATAACAATGATTTTCTGCATATGTAATGTATTTCATGGGGCAAAGGGAGGCTCAGGAACTTAACTCCTGTATTTTATCTATTATGGGGAAAATTGATCCTCTTCACTATGTTTTGTATAACGTTGCGTTTTTAGGAACGTAACCCCGACGTTAAGCGAGGACTCACTGTACATCAACAATAAAAAAATATGAAACGAAACTCTGGGTTGAAAATCAGACATAAGTCTGGCTGTCAACAACTGTTTTCACCGAGATGGTTATTATTTACTGTAACATTTTAATGTGTAAGCTGTAATCGCCTTTAGAGTAATTAAGGGATAATGAGACCCATCACGTTGAACGCGAACATTATAATTCGGTCAAACCTATTGAATACAATTCCTTCTTAGTAATTCAAATAATAAATCATACGTAGGTAATCATACATAAATGTTTAGTCCACTACATATTACATAACAATCATAGCTATCTTAGTTGTGTAATTAGTCTAATCATAATGTCAATAAGGGGTACTTAATTTGCCATATTTCCCTGCTGTCACAATGATAAGCAATACAATGGACACAGTCGGCCTGTGTAAACTTAAATATTGGTTGTACTTACGGGCGAAAGTCCTCAAACCTAATGGGTTGGGTGTTTACCATATGATAGGAAGAGCTGAAGTGTTAGTGCAGCTCTATCAGGCCCTGCATCAGGTGTTTTATACCCAAACAACTCCTCCCTACTACCACACAAACACCATCCTTCACCCTGTCTCTCTCTCTCCACTACCTCAATACTCTAATACGGGCAGGCACGCCTAATAAAACATGACAAGACTTACAACATAACAATATTTATTTGAGTGTTATCCTACTGCTTGCGGTAACATAAGCAACCGCAGAATTTCTCTTGTGAATAAAGAGAGAACTATATTCTGTACAGTATCATAAAAGTAAAAATAAGAACAAATAAGTGTAGAGGTATATTGTATGTGGAAGATGCGTGTATATCTGGGAGCAGCAGGCAGAGGGGAGGAGGGATAGGGTGGGTGGGTGGGTGGCTCCCTCTTTCCCCCCCCAAGATCCTTTAAACACGTTTATGCAATTTCACCATTATTTTCAAATAATTTAGGTTCATTTGGTGCCAGGTTGATAAAATATTTTCTTACAAGAATCAACTTTCCTGAAAAAAAAAGAAAAGAATCCCACACTGAACACCATGAATCAATTGTTAACAAAGGCCACAATGTTTGGCTCAAACAACTGATAGGCTTAGCTGCTTACCAGAATGTCTGTCTTAAACACTTTTTTTAGTAAATTAGTACCGTACAGTAGTGTATTTATTATCACTTAATAAATACTTTTGTAGTGTATTTATCAACACTTAGGTAATATTGTAGTGTTCAGTGTTGTGTATCTGCATATACCCTGGTTTATTCATTAATCATTTGTCTAAGTGTACAAGTAGCCAAACTGAGCCATCATGTGACGCTCAAAGGTAATAGATAACATTGTTAGGAAGGTATCTTCACTTAAAATATTGTACAGTGTGTTATAGTGACCTTATTGTAAGCTGGTCTGCTGAAAGCTCTCACATGAATGCATTCTGAGTGAAGACCTTCCAATACAGCTTATCCTTTTATTTTCAAGTCGTATTACAATTGCATATTGTATTTTTTATTTATTATTGAAGATTTTATCTTAACCCTCTCGGCCTCGATTTGAACATAAAAGGCGAAAAAACTTAGTCTCAACCTCGCGACACCATCGTGGCGTCTAATGGGCTGTATTTTCAAATGACTCAAAAACTATCCAGTGAAACTGACTGAACTATGGACGCCATTTGACAGACGTCGTTCTCTTTGTGTGGGCCTTATTACCTTCCCCTAGAATCTAGGGCTTAGATGGTCTTGGTCACCGTGTGAGTGGCGTCCCTCTGGCCATTAGAGTGAGAGGAGGGTGCACTGCTCGGCCCTTTAAATTATTCCATGAGTTTTTGTGTTATATTATTTTTCCTTATACCATGATATTCTACATGCTTTATTCTTTATTTTAATATATAATACATATCAATGAACACCATAATACAGTAAAGCCTCGAATAACGACGTTAATGTGTCCTCCAATTATTGCAGTGTAAGGTGAATCATCGCATCCCGAATCATTAATTACCATTAAAATAAAGCAATAATAATGAGATGCGTTCCCAAGTGTGACCTTTTCATATCTTTTGTGTGACTTTTTACCCTCTTTGCCCCCAAAAAATACAATTAATGAAAATTGCAAACTATATTCTTTAAATAATGTTTCTGAATGCACCTTATACAATATAAATGAATAATAATATGGTCACACAAGAGATGGGACGCCATTGTTTTCGTTAGTGTTTACAGCCGGGAGTCCGGGACGATGGTTCTACACGAGAAAATCAAGAAAATAAGACCCTGGTTGTAGCTGTAGTAAATTTAATGTAAAAAAATGAATATATGTTTTAAGTAACGTTATTTAATGTTAATAAATGGAACAATCGAAGTAGCTAACCAATAATGGCAAAGAAAAAACAGATAGATTGGGAACGTCAACATATACGTGCGCATTTAGGGATATCACGTCATTTATCTTTTTAAGAATATGTACAAAAGATTCATTATTGTTTATTACTGAATATGTATTTGATTGAATTAATCTTTATACAGTATATGTGAAATGAACAATACATTTCATTAATAATACGTAGAATATTAAAACACACAAGAGGATAAGAGACGACATTGTTGTCAGTGTTTACACCCGAAATGTCAGTTATCCACCTGAAACTGAAGAAAATAAGTTGTTATTGTAGTTAAATTAATGTAAAAAATATGTATGTTTTAATTAATGTTGTTTAATGTACAGTAGAATTAACCATTGATATTAAAGAAAAAGTGCGACAGTGGAATGCCAATGTATACGTGCGCACTCAAGGAAACAGTCATTTATCTTAAGAATATGTACAAAAGATTCATTATTGTTTATTACTAATTATGTATTTGATTGAATTAATGTTTATATATGTGAAATGAACAATGCAATTCATTAATAATACATAGAATATTAAAGCACACACGAGGAGACAAGACGGCATTGTTTTTTTGAGTGACGATGGTTCTACATAAGAAACTGAAGAAAATAAGGCCCTGGTTGTAGCTGTAGTGAACTTAATTTAAAAAAAATTGAATACAGTGGGGTATGCTATAATGAACGGATCCTACTACGAATATTCCTATAATGAACGGTTTTACCTATAAAATGAGAATACTATCACGAACGCAACTCCTACAACGAACGCGGATGAATACCGGACTATTTCGCCTGGCGCATGAATATTGTTGTACCGCGACCCACAACAAGATCGTCAGGCGCCATCTTTGTCTCATTGTGTAGCCAGTGCACCACTGTTATTGTTGAAATTTCGTCTTTTGATGTGGAAATAGAGTTATTTGTATATATATTTTGTTATACAAGTGTATAATTGTAACAATGAATCATCCAAAGCAAGTGAGAAAGCTCATAACTCTTGAAACTAAGAAAGAAATCATAAAGAAACGTGAGAATGGAACAAGCATTGCAAAACTTAGTAATGAGTATGGGATGGCTAAGTCGACTATATGTACAATTTTGAAGAATAAAGAGGAGTTGAAAACTGTGCAAGTGGCTAAGGGAATCTCTAGACTTAGCAAAGCAAGGTGTAATGTGATTGAGGAGATGGAAAATTTACTCTTAGTGTGGATAAAGGAGAAAGAAATGGCAGGTGATAGCATTAGTGAAGCTATAATTTGTGAGAAGGCCAGACAATTGTTTGAGGACCTTAAAGCCAAGACTCCCAGTGGAAGTGATAGTGATGTGCCAGTGTTTAGGGGTACCAAGGGGTGGTTTACTGGTTTCAGAAGGAGAAACAAGTTACATAGTGTTGAGACACGGTGATGCTGCTAGTGCAGATAAGGATGCTGCTAAGGAACACCATGACATTTTTTTGAATGTGATTCAAGAGGGAGGCTTTGTTTCTCAGCAGGTATTCAACTGTGATGAAACTGGACTTTTTTGGAAAAAAATGCCTCGCCGTACATACATTACCAGGGAGGAAACTTCTGTCCCTGGCCACATGCCAATGAAAGATGGGCTTACCCTCCTTCTTTGTGCTAATGCTTCTGGTGACTGCAAAATAAAGCCACTCCTTGTGTACCATGCAGAAAACCCCAGAGCTTTCAAAAACATTAGGAAGACCCGCCTTGGTGTTATGTGACGGTCAAACCCAAAGGCTTGGGTGACCAGGAGTTTATTCTCTGAGTGGGTAATTGAGGTGTTTGGACCCAGTGTTCGGGAATACCTCAGGGAGAATAATCTTCCACTGAAAGCTTTGTTGGTGATGGACAATGCACCAGCCCACCCTCCTAAATTGATGGTTGAATTGCCAGAGGAGTTCAACTTCATCACTGCACTTCTTGCCACCCAACACAACACCTCTCATCCATCCCATGGATCAACAAGTAATTTCTAACTTTAAGAAGCTGTACACAAAGGCACTGTTCAGAAAATGTTTTGCGTCCACTTCTTCCAGTGATGTTAGTAAGGAATTTTGGAAGAATCACTTCAATATCGCAGACGCTGTGTTTTTAATTGCGTCAGCCTGGAAAGAGGTTACTATGAGGTGTCTTTGTGCTGCTTGGAGGCCATTGTGGCCTGAATGTGTGCTTCAAAGAGACTTTGAAGGCTTCGAAAAGTTAGAGGAAGAGGCTGTTGTACATGAAATTGTGTCTCTGGGCAATTCCATGGGCCTGGAAGTGGATGATGATGATGATGTTGAGTTGGTGGAAGAGCACAGTAAGAAGCTGTCCACTGAGCTGCTGCTTGAGCTTCACAAAGAAGAGAATGAGACACTGAAGTGGAGCTTGACTTCTGAGGAGTCAGGGGAGGATGAGGACAAGGAGGAAAGCCACATCATTCCACCCAAAGATCTCAAGGATGTGTTCTTTTGCTGGAGCAAACTGCCTAAGTTTGCTGAGGATTATCATCCTGATGTTGGTTCTGTGCAAAAGGCCATCAGTGTGTTTAATGACAATGTGATGAACTACTTTTGGAAGGTCCAGAAATCAAGGTTGAAGCAGCCAACCCTGGATTCCTTCTTTAAAAAAGTAGCAAAAGAACCAACAGACAAAGTGCCTGTAAGACAGTCACCAAAGAGGGCTAGGAAGGATGACTCCTCTCCTTCCACCTCTTCTCCATAATTCTCTCCTCCCCCTCTGCCTCCTGTCCTGCATGCTGAACAACACTAAGGTAAGATAAAGTACCGTATTTTTTACATTTTCCACAGAAAATTTTCAGTGTTAAGTGGTTGTATTTGGGGGCCTGGAACGGATTAATCCTATAACGAACGAGGTTCTAGAACCAATTAGATTCGTTATAGCATACCCCACTAGTGGGGTATGCTATAACAAATCTAATTTCTAATTGGTTCTAGAACCTCGTTCGTTATAGCATTCGTTCATTATAGGATTAATCCGTTCCAGGCCCCCAAATACAACCACTTAACACGGAATATTTTCTGTGGAAATTGTAAAAAATACGGTACTTTATCTTACCTTAGTGTTGCTCAACATGCAGGACACCTTGCTTTGCTAGGTCTAGAGATTCCCTTAGCCACTTGCACACTTTTTAACTACTATTTATTCTTCAAAATCGTACATATAGTCGATTTAGCCATCCCATATTCATCACTAAGTTTCGCAATGCTTGTTCCACTCTCAAGTTTATTTATAATTATTCTTAGTTTCAAGGGTTATTAGTTTTCTCACTCGCTTTTGACGATTCATTGTTACAATTGTATACTTGTATAACGAAATAGTTATAAAAATAACACAAATTTCCACATCAAAAGACGAAATTTTAACAAGTTCAGTGGTGCACTGACTACACAATGAACCAATATGGCGCCTAATGCTCTTGCTGTGAGGCGCGGTACAACGATATTCATGCGCAGGACGAAATAGTCCCGTATTCATCTGCGTTCGGTGTAGGAGTTTCGTTCGTTCTAGCATTCTCAATTTTATAGGTAAAACCATTCGTTATAGGAATATTTGTAGTAGAATCCGTTCGTTAAAGCTTCCGGGATTTAGTTATTATTTATATGAAAATGTAATTTTTTTTTATTTATTATATTTTGGTCGTAAATACGAATGCAATAAGGACGTAAATTGAATTGGGTTGTTGGTCGAACCGTTGTTATCGGAGGCTTTACTGTACTGTACAAGCAAAATGTGAATGGAAATCGAGATGTTACAAAACATTTTCCTACTTTTTCAACTTCTACTAAAAAAAAGTGGCTTAAGTTTCAAGAATTTTAATTTTTTTGTGGTTTCATACAATTTTTCAAACAAATATATATTTTTTTCAAAGATTTTTCGGTAAAAACCTCCGAGGCTTAGGATAAGTTTTCAAGCACTTATGTGTCTCGAGCTCTGGGGTGTAGAGGGTTAATCACGATGACCCATTAACCATAAGAGGCCAATCATATGAAAATATAATACTGAATCAATAAATAAATAAACCTGATGAATGCGGTAACACCTGATCAGCCTGCTTACATATTATAATCAGTGTCTTAGTTCTTAGTAGGCCTATAGCAAATCTGATTAGACCCAGTCTCTATTTCAATTAATCCCATATGTTCTGTTATTTCATTTACGCCTTTCTCGTTTTACACGGGCCTCCACGGGTTCAATTGACCGCGTAATTGAAGACCCAACTGTACCCTATTTCTGGGCTGTCACCACCAAGAAGGACTATAAAAAGTAAACAAATTTAAACAGTTTACTGAAAAATATTTAAGCATACAAAGTAATACAAAAGGGAAAAATAACACTTTTGTTACAATAAACAATATTATGTTAGCAGATAAACATTTAAACTAAACACTTAATTAATATTACCTTGTCCCATACCCACATTACTAACAACACACATGGTAGAGGAGATACTGGATATATTTTCTTCCCTCATTACGTATCCAGCCTTCTTTCACTCTAGGGGAATATAGTTCCAACAGTCTTTCACTAAGGACACACACAGCAGTGGGATGCCACGCTAAATATCACAGCCAAATCCAAGAGAGGAACAGCCAACCTTGGCGAGCAGTAGTTAGTGGCCAACTGTCTTCACGCCGCACTCCCAGCTTCCCACCACACTTTGGAAGCGTCAACAGGGAGGATTCGGAGAGAGTTGAACCAGGGTTGTTCGCAGTCTCTGATTCGAGAATTGGATAGAGGGGCAAACGACTCCTTGGGTCATAACACAGTTACTGTACTGTACTTAGAAATGTTTAAATTTTGATTGGGGCAGATAACAGAAAAGAACCTTTTCCTTGTCCCCCCAGGAGAAGTTGTCTCTCATAATTCCATAATTCCTAAAATCTCATATCTCGTAAGAGCTAGAGCCCTAATTATTTCGAATTATGGTGATTTTACTGTAACCGCAAATTTAATAATGTGAATTTGTATTTTGCAAATTATTGCGACACCATTGTAGGGTGGTCGTCCAATTAAAGTGAACCAGTTTCAGGTTGGCAACACTGGGTTGGGGTTTGAGCGGGAGGAGGAAGCGGGGTGGCAGTTGGTGGTGCAGGTCCTTGGATTCAGTGCACTATGATCGTTGGTCGGTGCTGCAGCGTGTGTTTGCCGTGGAATAGGTTCTTCCCAGGACGCATCATTTCCCGGTTTGGTTACATTCTGTGGCCTCCACGGTCTTCAGATTTGACAGCTACAAATTTCTTCTTATGGGGGTATCTGTAAGAGTAGGTGTATTCTCATCGATTCCACAATATTGATGACCTGAGGGCCAGAATTTGCCAGGAGGTTGATGCCATTTCTCCAGATGTGCTCCGTAGTCTTGCACATCTTATGCCAACGACTGCACAGTGTATTGCAAAGACGGGTGGACATTTGGATGACATAACTTTCAAACATTAATAACTATTGTTTCTAAAGGTTTTCAGAAACTTGCAAACTACTTAAAGAATTTGTCCATTTCATGAATTTTTATTTAATTTTCAACATGTTTCACTTTAATTGGACCACCCTGAATATTAGATATTTTTAAATTATAAATAAAAATTTTATGCTACTTGAAGCCACATTTTGTTAGTAAAATTAATGCACCATGTTGTTTCAGGGCCATTGACTTTGACAGTATTGATAATCGGCTGTATTGGACAGACATTTCTGTGAAGTCTATTTCTCGTGCCTTCATGAATGGGTCCCAAATGGAACCTGTGATAGAGTTTGGACTTGCGTATCCAGAGGGTATGGCTGTGGACTGGTTGGCCCGCAACATATACTGGGCAGACATGGGAAACAGCAGGTATGTTTTGAAGTAACATTTTAGCTTTTAAAAGTCTAATTTCTATAATTGAAATATATTATTCTTGTTAGTCAATTACTTCTTTCTGGTTAACTAGAATCATCATGGATTTTTTTTTTTTTTTCAATAAATTTATATGATTTTATTTGTATAAAGACACTGATTTCTAAAATAATTTCACACTAAGTAGGTGTAAACCACAATTCCCACCAGTGTTAAAGAAACGAATGTAACCACTTCAAGAAAGTGAAAAATACTTAGATACATAACAGTTCTGTATGATTTCTTCATAGTTCCCTCCTTGTCTACTATGGTATTATATGCTGGTAATATATATGTACAGTAAAGCTTCGAATAACGATTGTAATGTGTCCTCCAATATTGCAGTGTAAGGTGAATCATCGTATCATGAATCATTAATTACCATTAAAATAAAGCAATAATAATGAGATGCGTTCCAATGTCTGACATTTTCATATCTTTTGTGTGGTTTTTACCCTCTTTTCCCCCAAGACAATAAAATTTATGAAGAATGCAAACTATATTCTTCAAATAATGTTTATGAATGCACCTTATACAATATAAATCAATAATAATATGGTCACACAAGAGGAGATGGGACGCCATTGTTTTCGTTAGTGTTTACACCCGTGACAATGGTTCTACATAATAAACTGAAGAAAATAAGACCTTGGTTGTAGCTGTAGTAAAATTAATGTAAAAAAAAAATATATGTTTTAAGTGGATCAATAGAAGTAGCAAACCACTAATGGCAAAGAAAAAAGCGAGATGGTTTGGGAACGCCAACGTATGTAAGTAAGGAAACAGTGTCATTTATTTTATTAAGAATATGAACAAAAGGTTCATTTTTGTTTATTACTGAATATGTATTTGATTTAATTAATGCTTATATATGTGAAATGAACAATACAATTCATTAATAATACATAGAATACAGTTAACCCTCACTTTACGCAGTTAATGTAACCCGCAGGGTCCCGCGTAAAGTGAGAAACGCGTAAAGTGAATAACATAACATATGGGATTAATTGAAATAGAGTCCGGGCCGACCCCCAAACTCCACTTTTTGACGATACACAACTATGTTGTAAAAATTTTATCTTAACTTTATGATGGTATGAAAAAACAAGCAATATAGAAGAGGTGGGATTAGGAAAAATAAAGGTTAGGTTAGAAAAACTAAAAGTTAGGTGGAACACTTACGGTAGTAGAAGAGATGGGTCGGCATACGGGGATGGAGGCTGGTTCCGAGGCAGAGGGCAGATTACTGGCCCTCAGGTGAATCACCATTACTAGGTGAATCACCATCACTGTCACTTACAGTTGTCAGGGCTTCCCTGACAAATCATTCAGTCATCTTCACTATCACTGGCTTGGGCTGGCTGTGGTGGGTTGCTGGCGAAGAACTCGGTTATGCTTTTTTGACGGCTGGTGTTTATGTTGTCTTGGTACACCGTGATGTACGGCTCCATAGCCTGCACCAGCCGGGTATGGAAGACTTCATAGCGGTCATCGTCATTGTCGCGGGAAAGGAAGGACTTCATTTTCTCTGCACACTCCATGGCACCCTTAATATCACTGAGTTAAACTGTGTTCTTCGGAGAATGACGCACCTTCTTCCTCCTCTTCACTGACGTGATCTTCTTCCAACATCTCGTCGGCAGTCACTTCAGGATCTCTGATCACCTCCAGGATGTCGTCGTTGGTGGTCTCGGAGAAGCCTGGAACTGTAGCAGTCTGCGCAGCTTCTCTGGCAAGGTCCACTGCTACTGCAACATTCTGAACCTCACCAGTCACAGATTGACTCCTCCTCTCACCTGGTATTCCATGCAACACATGTCTCCATGCGTGACGAATTGTAGCAATAGACAGCTGATCCCATGACTCCACCAAGAAGTCCACAGCTTTCTTGATGTTAAATACTCTCCAGAATTGTTTGAACATTATTTTTTGCTGTGCCAACTGTTGATCCTCATCTTCTTCGCTCTTGCTATCGGTGGTGGTGTCACTCAGGTTACGCAACTCTTCCCTGGTGTTGGTGTAGTCGTTCAGGAGTTTGAATTTTTTTGTTGAGAATGCAGCTTTTACATTACAGATTAACTCTTGGTCCATGGGCTGTAATATAGACGTAGTGTTGGGAGGAAGGAAGACCACTTTTACGTTGGGGTGACGATCTAACAATAGGGGCGAGTGTCCTGGTGCGTTGTCCAGCAGCAACAAAATATTGAATGGCACATTCTGTCGCTCACAGAATTTCTTTACATCGGGAACAAAACAGTCATCAAACCAGGAGAGGGACAGTGTAGAGAACATCCACGCCTTACGTGCGGTCAGCCAGTGGACATTTAGCTTGGTCATGTCCATGGTTTTGTAGGCGTGCGGCTTGCGTGCTGTGTGGATCACCGATAACTTGAGCTTACAGGTACCGGAGGCATTGGTGGTAAACAGGACGGTGAAGCGTTCCTTCTACATCTTCCGGCCCCGAATCCTGCTGGCATTCTTTACAACGAAGGACTTGGAAGGTAGCTTTTTCCAGAAAAGACCAGATTCGTCCATGTTAAACACCTGGTCGTCACTGTACTGTCCTTCCTCCATAATCTCACGTAAAAACGGAGGAAATTCCCTAGCCGCAGCACGGTCAGCACTCGCTTCTTCACCACCAATGTTTATATTGGTGATCTTGTTCCGGATCTTAAACCTCTGTAACCACCCAGAGGAAGCATTAAAGGGTTTGGGCTCTGTAATTCCCATCTTTCGTGCCACTGCCATGTACAGTTCACGTGCGTAGTCCTTAACAGAGCGCGTGTCGACCGCCATGTTCCGTCGCGCCTGACGCACCAAGTACCTCACAAGTAATTTTTCTGTCTTGAGAAGCACCTGGTTGTGAAAATACTTGATCATAGAAGCACCTGTAGACTTTGTGATCTTCATGTGCTCCTTTATCTTGGCTGCATCCTTCTTTATTGTTCGAATCGTAGATTCATTCACACCATGCTGGAGCGCCAAATCAACCTGCCTTGTTCCTTTCTCCAACTCTTGGATGATGGTATACTTCACCTCGTAGCTTAAGGAACGTCGTGTCTTCTTTGGCTTAGTGCCGCTGGGTCCAGGTAAGGAAAGGTTTCTCTCTGGGGGTGGTGGTCCGGCGGAAGCCATTTTACGGAACAATGGATGCACGATTACACGGTGTGGCCTTGAGGGATGAAACTGCCGCGGCTAGGTCAAGCGTTGTCTTTCCTCCCTCCCTCCCTCCCCCGGGTGGACACGTCATAATACTTTAAGCCAATTACAGCTAGCAGCAGAGGGGGGTAGGGATGCATGGCCAATCACAGTCCGATACGTCATATGACGTCAGTGATAACGCAACAAAGACACACACTGCGCAACCTTACCGCGCGGCTTGCCCAAGCGGAGGGAGGAGGAGGGAGAGGCGAGGAGCACAGGCAGGCAGGCGGGCGGGTGGCGGGTGGGGCGAATCTAAAAATAGCGTCGCACCGGACACACTCCGCGTAATGGGGTTCACGTACCGCGTAATGTGAGCACGTTAGGTTTTGGCAAGGCAACGTGGAAACGCGGAATGCGGGACCGCGTAAAGTGAGGGTTAACTGTATTAAAACACGCAAGAGGAGACGAGACAATTGTTTTCGTTGGTGTTTACACCCTTGGACGATGGTTCTGCAAGAAACTGAAGAAAATAAGACCCTGGTTGTCGCTGTAGTAAATTTAATGTAAAAAAAATGAATATATACATTCTTAGTAACATTATATAATGTTAATAAATGGAACAATAGAAGTAGCTAACCACTGATGGTAAAGAAAAAATAAGACTTTGAGAACGCCAACGTATATATTTGCGTATATGTGAAAACATATCGTCGTTTCTCTACACATGAATATGAAAGCAACACTTATTTACTGTTCATTTATGTTTTAAATAAGTTTTACGAATGTAAAGCAAAAATTCCACTCGCCAATAGTGGTAAAGTCTAAAACATAAGGACAGCCAATGATGATGTGTGAGGTTTTACTAAGATGACAGTCATCAGGTTCAACTCTGCTGAAGCTGTAGCTTTCCATAAAGATGATATAGCTGTTGCTGAAACTGATACTGAACCTGAAGTTGTTGCTGAAGCTGTTTATGATGCTGAATTTGATGGTGTAGCTGAAGTTGATGGTTTAGGCCTTTGAACAATAAAGCTGTCGAAAGAACCTTTCACAGCTGCTTTCTTTTTTCACTATACATCTTTATGTAGAGGTCATTTGCATTTTCACGTCCCTGTTCATTTTAATGCTTCATTCTGTTCATGGATCTACTTCAGAAAATATGTTCATTGCTTGTTCCATATAATATCCACAGACCTCTCACCTTTTTCACATCGTTTTAACACATCTAGTTTCTCAACGAAGCTTATCCACTTTCTTTTAGGTTTTTATCCAGCACTACCATCACTTGCTCTCTTGATCATGTTGAATAGGAATGCAAAAATGCTGTAAGAAACCTGAGAAACTTTTTCTCCTTTCCCTGTGACTGTTTATACTAGAGATACTGGCGTCACCACTTGCAAGACCGGCAGCCTCTGTGCACAAGGCGTGTTTTTTTTTATTTGTTTAATGTATATCGAGATTTAGTTATTATTTATATGAAAATATAATTTTATTTATTTTTATTCTATTTTCTTCGTAAATATGAAGAAAATAATGGTTTAAATTGGATTGGGTCCTAAATTAACCAGGGTCTTAAATATGAATCGTCATTAGTAGAACCGTCGTTATCGGAGGCTTTCCTGTAGTCTTGGGACAAATCTGAAAAAGTGCCAAATCGACCCCTTTACTTGGGAGACGATTACTCCACACCACAACGCTTGGAGGAGCACCACACAAGAAGGTGTCCATACTTTTGAGTTAGCCTGACTGCAAACCGAGGCAGACAAGCTCGAATGCTGGAAGCATACTGCCGCTGCCCCTCCCACACTAGATGGAGTCAGCCTCATGTGCAACATTTGTGAACGACCCTGCTGGTCCCATATCAGCCTCTTTAGTCACCTTAAAACTCACCACATAGGTGACATCCTTAATAACTCATTTCATTGTCTCATAGCTGGATGATCATCATACTCGATTCTGAGTGACAGCAAAGTAGTATTAGGTGTGTGTGTGTAATAATAATAATAATAATAATAATAATAATAATAATAATAATAATAATAATTATTAATGGTTTATTGAAAAAGTTCTGCAGCCCGAAGGCTGAAAATATACATTGGACATACATGACTTATTACATACTGTACATTGACATTGGTGGTTAAACAAAATCCTTCATTAATGAAAGGTAAAAACATACAGTGAACAAACAGATTAATGTTTACAGTGGAGGTCACGTAGATCATGTGCACTGAGGTGTTGAACAGCAGACACGTAGTGTAGTAACTCAGTCACAGATGGTGTTATGAGGGGCATCACGTGGTGTAGTAACTCAGTCACAGATGGTGTTATGAGGGGCATCACGTGGTGTAGTAACTCAGTCACAGATGGTGTTATGAGGGACATCACGTGGTGTAGTAACTCAGTCACAGATGGTGTTATGAGGGACATCACGTGGTGTAGTAATTCCCTCTCAGATGGTGTTATGAGGGGCATCACATGGTGTAGTAATTCCCTCACAGATGGTGTTATGAGGGGCATCACATGATGCTGTAGCAACTCATTCACTATGTGGTGTCATGGGTACACCATGTGGCCTGGTGTCCCGGGCCTCCCTATCGTGGATGGATTAACACATAGCTGGTGTTGTTAAGTCTCATGGCCAGTTATCACTGGGTACCTGAGACCTCACTGTGTGAAGGTTAGCTTGGGTACATCTCAACTGTTACTGTTGAGTTGTTTTTCACTGATTTAAGCTGTTTAACACTGGTTCCATTCCTTTCCTGAATGAAATAGTAGCTTCTGGCGAGAACTTGCTGATATTCCGGTGGGGAGGAGAGGTTCAGGGAAGGGAGTTGGTATGGGCCAACTTAACAGTTGACCTGGCTGCTGCCAGAGCAGCGCCAGGTACGTCTTGACCCTTCGGTGGTCAAACATGAAGTGTGTGTGTGTGAATTTTAATGAAGGTTTGGATTTCTTCCAATGTTGACACAGAATTATAATTCCAGGATTGAAGTTGCAAGATTAGATGGGACATCCAGACGAGTCCTCTTGTGGCAGAACATCGCCAGCCCAAAATCACTAGCTCTAGATCCTGGTCAGGGCTTCATGTACTGGTAAGAATCAAAAGTTTGTGATACTACAACTCATTCCTTCACGAATTTCATTTTCATAGGAAGGCATCTTGGTAAAAGGAAGTGCCTGGTAGTAAATGTGAAGTCCAGAGTATAAAAACTATAATCACCCATTCACTCAGGTTTCAACTTAGTTTTTATCTGAATCTTTGGAAATGAAGGTAAAAGCTATGGGTGATCATACATATTTTGAATCCCCATGAACTAAGGTTACCAAATTTCTCAGAGTTTAAGGTGAGACATCTCATGAATAATAGTAATATCTCCGTCAGTTGGAATCCCTCAAACCCAAAAATCTCTTATAGCCGGAATTGAAATTTGCTTGGAAAATCATTCCCAAAGCCGGAATTTTCCCAAAAATTACATCTTTGGGAACAAATCTTCCAAGGTTGAAAATCAAGAGAAATTTCTGAAAATGTCTAGAATAAAGATGAAAGTTAAAGTATTTTTGGGGGGACCTGTCCTGACTCTATGTCAGGTGGAGGTAGGGTGGGGGATTAGTGGTCTCATATTACTGACCTTTTGATGGAATGTCAGGTCATCTTTTCTTGGCTGGGGGATTAGTGGGTCTCATGACCTGAAGATGTCTTGAATAAACACAAAAGCTAAAGTATTTTTAGGGAGATTGTGATAAGTATAAGTATAAATGAGCAAAGTTGTATCCCTTCAACATTACATTACATAACATTTTAAAATATGGAGTGAGAAAGCAGAAAGGTGTGGGTGATTACCGTATATCACGGCCTATAAGGCGGCGGGGTGCATAAGACGCCCCCCCCAAATTTCCATTTAAAAAGTAGCTTTTGAGCTCTATTTGCTGTATAAGACCAGTACCCCAAATGTGACACTTACCCACTGACTCAGTAGTCCTTTACCAACCATCCTTGATTTTTTAAAATAAGGCCAATTCACTTCAAGTAATGTCATCAAATTATACCCGCTGGTGTAGTGTAAACACTAGTGACGTCACTGAAGCGTGGTGGGAGTGTTCCCTCGTCTCGGTGGTGTGACTATTTATACAACATGTGGTTCAACAGCAACCACCGTATTCTAATTGTGGTGTTTCATTAGGATTTGAGTGAAAAAGGTTACCAGTATGTACTTACTACATACATTTATTACACATATATATATATATATATATATATATATATATATATATATATATATATATATATATATATATATATATATATATATATATATATATATATATATATATATATACTGAATATACTATGTACAAAAAATGAATGTTCAATGAATTATTTATGGTGCATTAGGGTACTGGTCACTTCTGATGGGCTATAAATAGCCTTCTTTATCTCCCCTACATCTCACCCTGAGCCAGACGGAAGGGTCTTGGTAAATAACATGTTTGCTTATTTTCCATTTACTTTAAATAGATTTACCGAATTATTTGTTTTATTTATTTATTTATAATATACTGTAATATATTAAACACACTGTAATTATTTTCTTTAATTTATAAACTGTTTTGCGACAAAGGAATGTTCTCCAGTAGTGTTTCATTAGGATTTGAGTGAAAAAATATTACGTACTTACACAATTGTTCCTCTTACTTTGACAACACAACATACATACAGTATATTATTTCTCAGTTTTGATCTTTTTTTTTAATTTTTGTATTTATTTATAGTTAGTTACTTAAAATAAGGCCAATTCACTTCAAGTAATGGCATCAAATATTACCAGCTGGTGTAGTGTAAACACTAGTGACGTCACTTGAGCGTCTGTAATTAACCGTCGATAGTTTCAAGAATTAATGCACTCATTTACTGAATATTCTTTGGAAAAAAATAAAATTTAAATCAATTATTTATAGGAGATAAATATTATTATGAGTAAATATACCGATACCGGTATGCATTACTGACCACCTCCACGGCTCCTCACTGGCAAATGGGGAGGGGTGTGTGATGATAGCTGTGTTTATTATAGGGGTATAAATCTCTTTTACGGTATGTTAGACAGGTTTATAATACATTTTTATTATTTTAATATACCGGTAATCTTAATTTGAATCCAGCTTGCCAAACGTAAGTTTCAGTATAAAATAATTAGTGGTAAGACCTTGTGAGTGGCTTACGATGTTTTCATCACCACTCTTGACACACTAAACCACAATATTTAAGAGGTAAGAATTTTAAACTTGGTGGTTTAGACGACCCCCTAACTTTGGGCAGATTTTTTTAATGTTCAAATTTCGTCTTATAGGCCGTGATATACGGTAGAGAGATGGAGTGGTAACATGCACCAGCGTTGCCAAGCGATAAGCTCCTCAACAGCTGATCTTTTAATTCACCCCCATGCAGTCACACAACAAGACCCTCACTGGATGCTTTTTGTTTTAATTCCCGTGTGTGTCTGTGTGTGAGTGTCTGTGTGTCTGTACTCAAATGTACTAAGTTAATTATTAAAATTATTATGTCTGGTGCAAAGTAAGAGATGTTTAAGGGAAAACTAAGCTCCCTCTTTTATAATCCTTGAGCAAGTTAATCTCCCCTCCTGGGAGAAGGATCCGTTGGGGGGTAGAAATGACGACCCCCCTCCCATTGTGTCTACTGTACTGTTTATTTGTTTTTCAATAATTAGTACAGATACATTACTGTAATAATCTGTGCTTATTAATACCTGTACAATTCGGTACAGTACTATGTACAGTATATACCTCAGGTAAAAAATGTCAATCAAAACATCCTCAGGTCAAAGACCCACTAATTCCCCTCTGTGTGTGCGTGCGTGTGCTCAAATGTACTAAGTTAATTACTAAAATTATTAATCTTATTGGAAACGTTTGGTGGAGAATTTAATAAGGATCATTATGGTTTCAAATTCATCTCCCCATCACAATTAGCCACACCTGAGTGAGGAAGGGGGGGGGGGGACTGACCACGTGACCCTACCCTCTACCACACACCCAGCACATCTGCATGTCTGTGACGGCTTGGTCCCTACTACTGTACATACACTACATAACATTAAATAAAAGCTACATACAGTATTTTGTGCATTAATTTAGCTATATCTACAACCATCGTTATTCGAGACTTTAATGTGCACCAAAATCAATACCCACTCATTTTATCCCAAACTATGCAACCAGGAGTGAACTCGTAACTGGTTTTAAATTAGACAAATTTAGATTTAGGCTCAAAATAGGTAAACATTGGTTTGGAAATAGAGTAGTGGATAAGTGGAACAAGTTACCAAACATCATCATTAACTCGAATACACTGGATAGCTTCAAACATAAGTTGGATGGGTATATGATCGTTAGGGGTTGGGTGTAAGTAGGACTGCCCAGAATGGGCCAATAGACCCGCTGCAGTTTCCTCCATTCTTATGTTCTTATGTTCTTGAATATTAATGGATAATTGCTTTGGAAAAATCCCTAAATGGCAACTGGAAGCTGACGAGAGAATCAGTCCTGTCCATATGGTATTCTGAGATACCGACTGCACCCCTCCTTCAACAAGAGATCACTACGCATATGTGTATATGTAGGTTCATGAAACACAAGTCAACTTGTGGCATGATGGATGACTCATTAATGAGTAATACAGGTTGACAATCTTTTATCCGGCTTATCGAAAAGCTCTGAAAACCGAAAGTTTTTTCGCGTTGCATCACTGTGTGAAATCGAACATGACTTGGACCTGACACTACCGAGCGCTTGACCCACGCTGGGCAGCGGGTGTGAGTGAGGCGTCACTTGTGTCTCGGTGTTGCTACTAGTCACACATTTGTCTGCTGTTCTTATATTTTTATGTAATTTTGTTTAATTTCACTGAAAATGCCAAAAAGAGCTTGATACCCCTATGGGTAACAGTGAGAAGAAAAGGAAGCGTCGCTCATTATCGATAGCACAGAAAGTGGAGTTGTTACAGAAGCTTGATCGTGGTGTACCTGTGCGGCATCTTAATGAAAAATATGGTGTGGGAAGTACCACCGTATATGACTTAAAGAAATAGAAAGACAAGTTGTTGAAGTTTTACACTGACAGTGATGACCCAAAAGTAATGAAAAACACAAAAACATTGCATAGGGCAAAAAATGAAGATCTTGACCGCGTGCTGATTGAGTGGATTCGACAACGAAGAAGTGAACGTATGCCACTGACTGGTTTGATGGTCATGAAACAAGCTAAAATATACCATGAACTGAACATTGATGGTGAGTGTGAATATTCAGAAGGTTGGCTGCAGAAATTTAAGAAATGTCATGATATAAAATATCTGAAAATCTGTGGTGAAAAAGCTTCTGCTGATCATGAAGCAGCTGAAAATTACATTGACGAATTTGCCAAAATTATATCTGATGAAAACCTTAGCCCTGAACAAATTTACAATGCTGATGAAACAGCTCTGTACTGGCGCTACGTTCCTAGAAAAACGTTAACAACGGCTGATGAGAGAGCACCAACAGGTGTTAAGGATGCTAAGGACAGGTTAACTGTTCTTGGGTGTGCCAATGCTGCAGGCACACACAAGTTAAAGTTGGCAGTGATTGGAAAAAGCCGACGACCAAGATGTCTGAAAGGTGTACACAATTTACCTGTGCATTATTATGCCAACAAGAAAGCATAGGTAAACAGAGAACTATTTTCTGACTGGTTCAATAACCAGTTTGTACCAGCAGCACGAGCTCATTGCAGGGAAGCTGGACTGGAAGCAAACTGTAAAATTCTATTGTTCCTTGACAACTGCACTGCACATCCTCCTGCTGAACTTCTTGTGAAAAGTAATGTTTTTGGCATTTACTTTCCCCCCAATGTGACGTCTTTAATACAGCCTTGTGACCAAGGAATTTTACGCTCCATGAAGAGCAAATATAAAGATGTTTTTTTGAACTGTATGCTTGATGCAGTCAACAGTGGCATAGGAATCCAAAGCTTCATGAAAGAGTTCAATGTTAAGGATGCCATTTATTCAGTTGCTAATGCTTGGAATGCTGTTGATAAACCAACATTAACAAATGCTTGGCACAAACTTTGGCCTACAACGATGTTTGAAGTAAATGAAGATGCAGATGAAGACTTTGAAGGATTTCGTGTCACTAAAGAGAAGATGATATCAAACCTCCTTACTTACGCCAAAGGTTTATCTTCCGAAAGTGTAAATAAGTTGGAGGAAGCCGACATTGAAGAAGTGCTGAACATTGACAATGATGCACCTGTTGTGCATTCATTGAGTGATGGGGAAATAGCTGAAATGGTGCTAAATAAAGATAAGCATGAGGATAGTAGTGATGATGATGAAATTGTGAACACAGGTGAAAAAGTCTCCCTAGACGATGTGGTGAAAACCTGTGATCAGTTAATTACTGCCCTTGAACAACGTGCATTTATCAGTGAGCACGAGATTATGGCAGTTTATTCAATTAAAGAGAGAGAGACTGCTTAGACAGAAACCACTGTTAAGGAGACATGACACTGGAAGAAGCCTTTAAAAAGGCCATCTGTTCTAGTGTTGAGTCATCACTTGAGAGTTCTGTTCCTGGCCCATCTTAAGATGTCCGACTCCTACTTGATGATGACAACACTGATGTGTCTTCTTCATGATAAACAAGCCAGCTGTAATGTACCTTTACTGTATTTGTTTGAAGTTTTATTGAATGTTTTCCTTACAAATATACTGTACTAGAGTATTTATGGACTATATTTATCCCACAATTTCATTTATGCCAAACCTAACTGAACTGAACTGAAACTGCTAACTCAAACAAGAGCGAAAACCGAGAAATCGGCGAAAAATTTAAAACTGAAAGATTGTCAACCTGTACGGTATAAAATCAAGAGATTTTCAGGGAACTTTTTGAATATACGTACATATGTATACAGTATTTATGAAAAAATAAAAATAATGATGGACCATCCAACTTTTTGCAATTTATAAATCTATTACTTTTAATTTCCATTCATTTTCATTAATGTATTTTATAAATTTCTAGAAAAGGGCCCTAGGTATTAATACCAATACAGCAATACACACCTGTGTAATGGGGGGGATTTAGATGGAAATCTTTCTTAACCACCACTTTCAATACAACTATTTACCTGTATTATTCAACTGAATGGCATAGACAAATTAATAGAACATTACTGTATATCGAAGTTACTAGAACATTATATTTACGTTACTAGACACTGACTCTCGGACACAAACATAAAATGAATACACTTCCCACCGTAAGTGTATGGATAGCTCAGACATTGACTCACGTGTGACGCCCAGCGGGTGCTGCTGGACTATGTCTCCTATGGGAGACTGCTAGCTGGAGACGCGGTGCTGGGGAGGAGCTGTCGGCTCCCTCCATGTTACAATGATGCTCCGAATGCTAACTGACTCTGAATGTGAATGAGGTCGAGGAGAGAGCTGCAGGGCCTATATACTGATGGTCACCAGCCGGCAGATGACCTCTCCTAATTAACACTAGACTGGGTGTGTCTAGACAGGTGTACTGGCTGGGGGGGGGGGGGGTTGCTTCGTGAGTCACACGGTCATGTCGCAGGGTTTAGCTAATAGGGTGGCAGTGAGAACTCTGGGTCAATGTGACTCATCTCTCTTAGGTCAGGTCTGCACAGCTGTGTTTGCCCAGGTGTGGTTTCTTGAGTAACACGGTCATATCACAGGGTTAACTCAAATACTTTGGCCGTCAGCTCTCCTGGGTCAGGTCTTACTCTCACTGTAGGGTGTGTCAACCTAAGTGGGTTACCACATGGGCATCTACTTATTGTTATGTGTGTTGTATTTCTCTGGGCTGTAAGCTGTGGTCTGATAAACAGTCATTACACCTCCAACACACACTCCAGCATTTATTATATGATATATTCTCGTATGATAAGCCTCTTGCGGTGTATGTTTTATCATTGATAATAATAAAGGCTCCCGGGTCTTCTGTGGTGGAGGGAGGGAACTGACCTCACACCCTCCAAAAAGGTTCATGCCTCTCCCCTACTCCTCCCCATGCCTGATATTCCCACTGTAAAATGTTTTACTTTGTTTTTTATATTAAACAATAAAGATGTGCTTACTGTAATAAATTGTGCTTATTAATCCCGGTACCCTACATATACAATACAGCACAGTACATTACTTTTTATAATGTATCAGTACTGTAATAATTAAATAAAAGACAATGGTAAATTTGCCAATGGCTAAGCTTACCCGCCATCTACCCTCCCATTGGAGAGGTCTGGGTAAAAAAATTGCTTTATTATTTGGCTTGTCATGTAATTTTGATGTCATATTAATAATTATACATCGTATTTTTTTCTAATGTGTTTAATATTTTATATTAACCATGATAAAACACACCATAAGAGGCTGATCATTGGTGAAAAGGGGGGTGCCAGCCTCCCTGCCTCCCCCCGCCTCCAACTTGCCTCCCCCTCCCCCCGCCTCCACCTTGCCTCCCTGCCTCCACCTTGCCTCCTGCCTCCACCCCACCCCTCCTGCCTCCCCCCTGCCTCCACCTTCACCTCCCCTGCCACCACCTTGCCTCCCTCCTGCCCTCCTGCCTCCCCCTGCCTCCCTGCTTCCCCCCCCTGCCTCCCTGCCTGCCTCCCACCTCCCCCCTGCCTCCCTACCTGCCCCTCCCCTGGTTAATTTGGGACCTAATTGAATTTAAATAGTATTTTGTAGCATATTTTTATGAGCAAAACTAGGGCCAAAATAAATAAAATATATTTTCAAGCTAAAATTAAAATTAATTAATTTAAGAATAATTTATAAGAATTGACCTTCAGGCTAATCATGGGTCTTGCTGGGTTATTAGGTGTTGTTTATGCATCTATGTCTAAGCCTTGTGTTCCAAACTGTCCAGAAAGATTCACCAAAGCAATCCAAGCCCTTAAGAAAAATAAGGATCTACATGTCACTAAAGCAGATAAAGCCAACACAGTAGTGATTTTAAACAAAGATGACTATATTTTTAAAATGAATGACCTTTTATGTGATGCTGTAACATATTCTAAACTCATAAATAATCCTCTCAACACTGTCAACACCCAGTTCAACAAAAAACTGAAGTCTCTATTGAGAGGCAAAGCTACTCTCATTAAACATCTAACTTCAACGTCCCCTCCACTGCCATACATGTACGGTGTAATCAAGACTCACAAGCCAAATAACCCAGCAAGACCCATCATTAGCTCAGTTGGGTCAATCTCTTATAAACTATCTAAATGGTTAGTTTCTTTACTAAATCCCCTAGTTGGCAACATTTCTAACTAATATTAAGAATAATATGGATCTGGTTGATAAACTCAGTAACTTACACATTAATTATGATTTTAAACTGGTCAGTTTTGATGTAACATCACTCTTTACAAAGGTCCCAGTTGATGATTTACTGGAGTTCCTCATAGATTCCCTGGATATAATTCATTGCCCGTCTCGAAAGACGTCTTCATCGAACTCGTCAAACTTTGTATTAAGAATTGTAAATTTGAATTCAGTGGAGAATATTATGCTCAAAAATTTGGTATGGCAATTGGTAATCCACTCTCACCTGTATTAAGCAACCTATATATGGAATTCTTTGAAAAGAAACTATTAAGTAATATTTTACCACCTTCAGCAGTCTGGTTTAGATATGTTGATGATGTATTATGTCTCTGGCCATGTAATGAGGACCTAAAAGCTTTCCTGCCACAACTTAACAACTTAGCTCCCTCGATCAAATTCACTGGAATTAGAGCATGACTGTAAATTGCCATTCCTAGACTGTCTGATCCACAGAATAGGTAACACTTTTAAGTTCAGTATTTATAGGAAACCTACTAATGTGTGTTCATGCTTTCATTATTATTCTGCCCGCCATAATAGAGTCAAACAGTCGGTATTTTCATTAATGTTTTTACATGCTTTGAGAATTTGCAGTCCGGAATTCATTGATGAGGAATATAAATATATCTATAATATTGGCTTGAACCTTAAGTACCCTAGATCTTTTATAGACAAATGCCTTAACGTTACTAAGAAATCTTTTTATAGAACCGATCCCAAGCCCACCCATGACCATAAGAATCTCTTAGTATTACCATTTCACAAAAATTTCTCTCAAATTCCTTTACAACTAAAAACCTGGAACATTAATGTGGCATTTAAAAACTCATGCACTGTAAAACAAATGTAATCAAGAACTCCCCTAACAATGCAGGCAGCTGCATTTACAAGGTTCCTTGCAAGGAATGTAATATGTTCAACTTAGGCCAGTCAGGTAAAGATCTTGAACAACAACGACGGCCAAACACCAACTGAGAGCGCTACGGCATGTATGCTGTGCACCACGAGGCGGCCCAGCCCATGCCATGCTGTCGTACGGGACGGAAACGGTTCGGTACGAGAAAATACATACGGAATTTGAAACATTTTTGGTACGACTGCAGCAGTCGTATGTCGAGTAGGTCGTAAGTCGAGGAGTACCTGTATTCCCCGACAGAGATAGTGCCACTGCGATTGCAGGTTACCCATTTCAGGGAGGAGAAGCTGTGAGTCAATTTTATACACTTTATACCTAACTTGAGCAAAGCTGGGCAATTTTGCTAGATTGTATATAATTCATTATTAACTGCTTGTTTCATGAGTTTTGTCAACCATGAATGAACACTTGCATAACACAATATCTGTGGATATGTTACTAAAATTAAGTAGCGTGGGGCTCAGGGCCCCCATACGTCAGATTATTAGGGAAATAAAAAGTCATAGTTACACGTAAAAAATATTGGAAAATTTAAAGTACAAACTGTAGAGGATAATAGCTAGTCATTGAAGGCTAAATGAAACTTAGATCAATCAATGATAAAATTAAATTCATTTTGTTAAATATTTTCACCTGCCAAAGTAAACCAGAGATTGGATCAGTGACATTCTAGATCCTTATGCAAGGTGACTTGGTAGATTGTCCTCACAATAATGGGAAGTGAAATTATTTATGTCAGCATGACACAAGAACACTGACTATGCTCAATTCCGTCACTGAAAACTGGTAAACAAGATTTCAGGGATTTTTTTAAGTAATAATGATAATATCCTTTAATGGAGCCTTGTATCCTTTAATGGAGCCTTGTCTCCTTTAATGGAGCCTTGTCTCCTTTAATGGAGCCTTGTCTCCTTTAATGGAGCCTTGTCTCCTTTAATGGAGCCTTGTCTCCTTTAATGGAGCCTTGTAGCCTGGTATCCTTTATTGGAGCCTGGTATCATTTATTGTAGGCTTGTATCATTTATTGGAGCCTTGTATCATTTATTTGAGCCTTGTATCATTTATTTGAGCCTTGTATCATTTATTTGAGTCTTCTGTCCTGTATTGTAGGCTTGTATCCTTTATTGGAGCCTTGTATCATTTATTTGAGCCTTGTATCATTTATTGGAGCCTTCTGTCCTGTATTGTAGGCTTGTATTCTTTATTGAAGCCTGGTATCATTTATTGGAGCCTTCTGTCCTGTATTGTAGGCTTGTATCCTTTATTTGAGCCTTGTATCCTGGTATCCTTTATTGGAGCCTTGTATCCTTTATTGGAGCCTTGTATCATTTATTTGAGCCATGTATCATTTATTTGAGCCTTGTATCATTTATTGGAGTCTTCTGTCCTGTATTGTAGGCTTGTATCCTTTATTGGAGCCTTGTATCATTTATTTGAGCCTTGTATCATTTATTGGAGCCTTCTGTCCTGTATTGTAGGCTTGTATTCTTTATTGGAGCCTTGTATCATTTATTGGAGCCTTCTGTCCTGTATTGTAGGCTTGTATCCTTTATTTGAGCCTTGTATCCTGGTATCCTTTATTGGAGCCTTGTATCCTTTATTGGAGCCTTGTATCCTTTATTGGAGCCTTGTATCATTTATTTGAGCCTTGTATCATTTATTTGAGCCTTGTATCATTTATTGGAGTCTTCTGTCCTGTATTGTAGGCTTGTATCCTTTATTTGAGCCTTGTATCCTGGTATCCTTTATTGGAGCCTTGTATCCTTTATTGGAGCCTTGTATCATTTATTTGAGCCTTGTATCATTTATTTGAGCCTTGTATCATTTATTGGAGTCTTCTGTCCTGTATTGTAGGCTTGTATCCTTTATTGGAGCCTTGTATCCTTTATTGGAGCCTTGTATCATTTATTGGAGCCTTCTGTCCTGTATTGTAGGCTTGTATTCTTTATTGGAGCCTGGTATCATTTATTGGAGCCTTGTATCATTTATTTGAGCCTTGTATCATTTATTGGAGTCTTCTGTCCTGTATTGTAGGCTTGTATCCTTTATTGGAGCCTTGTATCATTTATTTGAGCCTTGTATCATTTATTGGAGCCTTTCTGTCCTGTATTGTGGCTTGTATTTTATTGGAGCCTGGTATCATTTATTGAGCCTTCTGTCCTGTATTGTAGGCTTGTATCCTTATTTGAGCCTTGTATCATTTATTTGAGCCTTGTATCATTTATTTGAGCCTTGTATCACGGTATTGGAGTCTTCTTGTCCTGTATTGCAGGCTTGCATCCTTTATTGGAGCCTTGTAATTACGAGGAGAGCCTTGTATCATTTATTGGAGCCTTCTGTCCTGTACAGGCTTGTATCCTTTATTTGAGCCCCTATCATTTATTGGAGCCTTGTATCAGCCTTATTGGAGCCTTCATTCTTGTATTGTAGGCTTGTATCCTTTATTTGAGCCTTGCATCATTTATTGGAGCCTTTCTGTCCTGTATTGTGGTGGCTTGTATCCTTTATTGGAGCCTTGTATCACGACATTGTTTCCCCTTCTGGTCCTATATTGTAGGCTTGTATCATTTATTTGAGCCTTGTATCATTTATTGGAGCCTTCTGTCCTGTATTGTAGGCTTGTATCCTTTATTTGAGCCTTGTATCATTTATTGGAGCCTTGTATCATTTATTGGAGCCTTCTGTCCTGTATTGTAGGCTTGTATCCTTTATTTGAGCCTTGTATCATTTATTGGAGCCTTCTGTCCTGTATTGTAGGCTTGTATCCTTTATTGGAGCCTTGTATCATTTATTGGAGCCTTCTGTCCTATATTGTAGGCTTGTATCCTTTATTGGAGCCTTGTATCATTTATTGGAGCCTTGTATCCTGTATCCTTTATTGGAGCCTTCTGTCCTATATTGTAGGCTTGTATCCGGTTTGAGCCTTGTATCATTTATTGGAGTTTCTGTCCTATATTGTAGGCTTGTATCCTTTATTTGAGCCTTGTATCATTTATTACTGTCCATATTGTAGGTTTAACTCTTTATTGGAGCCTTGTATCATTTATTGGAGCCTTCTGTCCTGTATTGTATCCTGGTATCCTTTATTGGAGCCTTCTGTCCTATATTGTAGGCTTGTATCCTTTATTTGAGCCTTGTATCATTTATTGGAGCCTTCTGTCCTATATTGTAGGCTTGTATCCTTTATTTGAGCCTTGTATCATTTATTGGAGCCTTCTGTCCTATATTGTAGGCTTGTATCCTTTATTGGAGCCTTGTATCATTTATTGGAGCCTTGTATCATTTATTGGAGCCTTCTGTCCTGTATTGTAGGCTTGTATCCTTTATTTGAGCCTTGTATCATTTATTGGAGCCTTCTGTCCTGTATTGTAGGCTTGTATCCTTTATTTGAGCCTTGTATCATTTATTGGAGCCTTCTGTCCTATATTGTAGGCTTGTATCCTTTATTGGAGCCTTGTATCATTTATTGGAGCCTTCTGTCCTGTATTGTAGGCTTGTATCCTTTATTGGAGCCTGATGACAGGCAAAAATATCAATATTAAATTTTCATTGCCCAAGATAATGTGATTATTTTCAATGCAGGTCAGAATGGGGAGAGGAGCCAAGTATATCACACGCCCATCTAGATGCCTCTCGTCCATCTGTTATTGTCACAGAAATGGGTCGAGCAAATGGCCTTACCATTGACTTTAAAGATAGTCGATTGTATTGGACAGATATCGACTATTATAAGATAGAGAGCAGTGATTTGAATGGTCTCAACAGAGAGGTAAGAAGACATGTGATTCTAGAGTGGATATGCATGACTTTCAAAAATTTTATCTGTGAAAGTAGCTTTTGGGTAAATGTTAGGAGAATGCAAAAATGGCCTGGGGCTTGGTGTCTACAGACCCCAAGATGCTTGTATACATGATGGCTTTACTGCACTAAACATCATGTCATACGGAAAATCTTGACCTACCTAATTTTAACGTTTATAAATATTAATTTTTTTTTTTTTTTTCAGCAAGCTCTTGCATTTCATCTGGTACAGTACAATGACATAAGTATAATATAGGCCAGTAAAAGTGCCAGGTACTGGATCATTTTGAAAGCCTTTTGCATGAGAATACTGTGTTAAAGTATTTTATTGAAATATAAATATTCTGTTTACTTTTCTTGTTGTTATTTTTATTAATTAATGCGAGTCCAAAATTTCCAGGTTATTGTTAAAGATTTGCCACAGCCATATGGTCTAACATTATATGAGGATTATGTTTATTGGGCTGATTGGAAGACTGGAACTATTGAACGTGCTAACAAGAGCAAAGGAGAAAACAGAACAAGAATACAGGTTTGTAAATGCAATTTTACTTAAGCTTGTAATTTTCTTTGAATTTAAACTTATGAAAGAATTGGTAGAAACAGGATATGATAATGAAATTGTTTTGAGGATGACAAAGAAGTTTACCAGCATTTTGGGCAAAGTTTCATAATTAAGTTATGATTTTATTGCTATTAGAATCATGTATGTTGTTTTACCAATTCATTGAACATTTATTTATTTATTTATTTATATAAGGGTGGTTCAATTATACATATATATATATATATATATATATATATATATATATATATATATATATATATATATATATATATATATATATATATATATATATATGTTTGTGTAATAAATGTATGTAGTAAGTACGTAATATTTTTCACTCAAATCCTAATGAAACACTACTGGAAAACATTCCTTTGTCGCAAAACAATTTTATAAATTTAAGAAAATAATTACAGTGTGTTTAATATATTACAGTACAGTACTCCCTCTTTATCGACGGGGGTTACGTTCTGTAAACGGCCGTCGATAAAGAAACCGTCGATACCGTGATGGTTACGTAATTTTTCTAACTATTATTAGCATATGTTGAATAAATGTACCTTTAAGCATTAATGCGTTTCCTTTACACATAACCTTAAATAATAGTGTATAAATAATAATATAATAAGTGGACAAAAATACTAGCAAACTTACGATTTCATTTATTGAAGTGAACATCGGTCCTTACAGTAAACAAAACAGTGTACAGTACAGTAAAAGTCCAAAAATCCGGATGCCCAAGGCAAATTGTTTACCATTTATTATTACAACACTTTACACTGAAACGCGGGTAGTTTCAACAAAAATATTGTATATTTCCATTCAAGTATTTATTCAAGTCAATTAGGAGGGAATATTATTGTAATACAACAGTTTTTTAACTAAACCATTCGAAAAGTGATTACGGTAACATCTTTTGAACGAAAGAAAGCGCAAGTCATTGTTTTCGTCACGGTTTTATCCCACTTTCCACTGTAATACGTACGTAATTTCAACAAAAATATTACATTTCCGTGAATGTATTATATCAAGCACAGTATGAATAGAATATCATTGTAATATAACAGAATTTTAACCGAAAACTATTAAAAAAACGAGTAACATCTCAAGAACATCGGAAGCTTAGGTAAAGTCTTTTGTTTTCGTCATGTATTTTATCCTATTTTACATTGAAATACATCACGTTTCAGCAAAACTACTATTTATTTCCGAGAATATATTCATTCAGGCGCAGTTTAGGTAAAATATACGTGTGATGTAATAATTTTTTAACTGAAAACGATTCGAAAAACACGTAGCCTCTAGCCCTGTTCAAGGAGAGGACTGGGAGAAGCTGTTTGGTGCTGCAGACGATGACAAGGAAAATGATTTTGATGGATTTTAATGAAAATATTCAGAAATATGGTATCGTAATATTTATTCAAGTCAATTAGGATATTATTGTAATACAATACAACAGTTTTTTAACTAAACCATTCGAAAAGTGATTACGGTAACATCTTTTGAACGAAAGAAAGCGCAAGTCATTGTTTTCGTCACGATTTGATCCCACTTTCCACTGTAATACGTACGTCATTTTAGCAAAAATATTACATTTCCGTGAATGTATTATATCAAGCACAGTATGAATAGAATATCATTGTAATATAACAGAATTTTAACCGAAAACTATTAAAAAACGAGTAACATCTCAAGAACATCGGAAGCTTAGGTAAAGTCTTTTGTTTTCGTCATGTATTTTATCCTATTTTACATTGAAATACGTCACGTTTCCACAAAACTACTATTTATCTCCGAGAATATATTCATTCAGGCGCAGTTTAGGTAAAATAGACGAGTGATGTAATAGTTTTTTAACTGAAAACGATTCGAAAAACACGTAGCCTCTAGCCCTGTTCAAGGAGAGGACTGGGAGAAGCTGTTTGGTGCCAAAATAAAAATCCGGCTAAATAATCCGTCGATAATCGAAACCGTCCATAAAAAATCCGTCGATAAAGAGGGAGTACTGTACAGTAAAAGTAATGAATAATGAGGAATGGATACAGTGTGACTGAGCACTTACCTTTAATGTAGTCAGCTGAATGCACATGGGGCCCCCATAATTTTCTAATTATACATGGAGACTACATTAACTGGAAACGTTTCGGTATAGAATATGCGTGTCATTTGAAAAAAAAAATGGTCACAATCATGTATGTCGTAAGTCGTACCTGTGTGTGTGTGTGTGTGTGTGTGTATATATATATATATATATATATATATATATATATATATATATATATATATATATATATATATATATATATATATATATATATATATATATATATATATATATATATGCAAGCAAATCACCGTAGGTGCCGGATGTAATATATATATATATATACATATAGTTATATATATATATATATATATATATATATATATATATATATATATATATATATATATATATATATATATATATATATATATATATATATATATATATATATATATATATATATATATATATATACATATATACATATATATATATATATATATATATATTGTACAAACTGCATCAAACTGCATATAGAGTACTGTACTTATAAACAAAGTTGATGCTGGCGTTCATGTTAGTGGTGGTAGAAAGGTGGTTGGTAGTGGAGGTTGAGATGGAGGATGGAGCCTTATTTTGAATTTACTTATTGTAGACTGTATGCTATACAGTACACTATTTACACAGCTCTGAAATACAGTTAATCACTGTCAGTCTTCTCTATCAGATCATTGATGGTTGTTTTTGTTTTTTGCAAATCATATTTCTCCATCAACACTGGCACACACACCTTTCTCGTGGTCTTCCGGAACTGCTAACTTGTCCTTCAAGCTAAACTCCTTCCTGGCCCTCATCTGGCATGCTTTTGACGTTGTCTTACCCTTGGAGGCCATGGTAACCAGTAAACAAATTCATAAATAGTCCACGGCAGTTAGGTGATGCACACACGTGGGCTATAGAAACGCAACTGGCTTGTAAACAAAGTGGCTGGGTTGCATTCGTGAGCAGCTAGACGACCATCAGGGTTTTTCATCCATACTGTACAGTATTTTTATTTTTACTTTCTCTTGCCTTTGGAAGCCATAGTAATCATTAAACAAAGTCACAAATAATCTACGAGAGATAAGTAATGCACAAACAAGGGCTCCAGAAGCACAACTGGCTTGTAAAAAGAGCGGCTGTTGGGTGGTGTTGTGCGCAGCAGATGGCCTTGTTGATTTTCCATTTGGAATTTTCTTGGTTAATCTGGATTTACTCCGGATTAAGGAATCCCCCACTGGAAACTCACTTAATTTGGACTGGATTCCCCCCAATTAGTTTGGATTAACCTGGTTTTACTGTAGTTATCATAAGGTCAAAAATATAATGGGAATAAACATTTCTACGTGCACCAGTGAGAGTTAGCAGGATGAGCTGGGGAAGTTATGTTATGATTATTTTTCATCTCGTAGTTTCAGACAGATAAACTTAACTTTCTTCACTTTTTTCTACTCATTACGTACACACACAATCCTACATATATCGTAAAAGAAATATAGGCAGTGACCTTTATATAATGGATCAATATATTCTCGTTCCATTTTACAATGTTAAAATTCTTTTTTATCATTTATCCGGGTAATGAGACGACTCTCAAAGCCAGGAAAAAAATCTCATTCCCGGAATTTTCCGGATTTTACCTGGTAACGGAAAAATTTTCTTGGAAGTTCCAGAAATTGCCCATTACATCATCTCTCGAAACCTGAAAAATATCCCTTATCCCTGGAATTTTCCGGGTATGGGAAAATTTTTATCAGAATTTCCAGAAAATGCGCCTGATTTTCATCTCTCACACCCGGAATAAACTCCCCCATCCCCGGAATTTTCCTGGTACAGCAGTCCCTCAGTTAATGAACGGTTCGATTAACGAAATTTCGGTTAACGAATTACCTCCCATAAGGATCTTCAGTTCGGTTAACGAACAAAACTTTGATTAACGAAATCCTTACGACAAACACGTTTTGTTGTGAGGATCAGCTGATGGGCTAGTCCGCCAATTCAGTAATCTGTTCTATGTTTACATTCGTTTCCAGTGGAGTAAATATCAAGAGGGTTGTGCTCTTCAATAATTTTGCATTTCTAATATTAAAATTATTAGTCATTTTAAAATTTAGTTAACATATTGATAATATATGCAGTACAGGGAACTAGTTTTTTGTGCGCCTATCAGCCTCTTGACTCACCCACCAGGTGTTAGTATGGCTTTGTTTACAGTGGAGTGAACATTGATTTTGTTGGTGTCTTGAATGCTTTTACATTTTTACATTAAAATTATTGGTCATTCTGAAATTTAGTTAACATATTGATAATATATAGCGCAGTGCAGTGTTGACTTAAATAAAATAATCTTGAATTACACCTAGTGAACTTAAAATTTTATTGGTGAAATTACTGCATCAAGCATGGGTCCCCAGGAAGGTGATTTCTTCTCCATCCCCACTTCCTTCCCTTCTCCTCTACCCCCACTTCTAATTCCCATCATCATCAACCAGGAACCTTCTACTTACTCGCCTCAAAGTAAATGTACTTTACTTTTTTTTTTTTACTTTGTATGTACTTTTCTGTGAGCTGGAACCAATTACCCAATATCCCATTGAAACAATGGCTTCGGTTAACGAAATTTTCGGTTAACTAATGACTCTGTGGAACGAATTGTGTTCGTTAACCGAGGGACCACTGTATCGGGAAATTTTTTGGAATTTTCCGGAAAATGTGCCCCCCGGAAAATCGTTCCCAAAGCCAAAATTTTCCGGAAAATTCTGACTTTGGGAATGATTTTCTGGGAAATTTCAATTCCGGCTGTCGGAGAGTTCTGGGTTTGAGGGATTCCTGCTAAGGGAGATATTTCTGTAGTTGACAAGATTGCCAGTGTCAATGCAGTATTTTTCTTTTATTTATTATTATTTTTATTTATTTTTCATACGCAAACCATCCTCTGTGACATATTCAGCTGCTTAGCCTAGCAATCACCAGGGATGGGCAGAACCTCCCACGCATCCCGCATGGGTCGCACATGTTAAGCCTTCCCATAAGGTTAATGTATGGTCAGGGTCAAAAGTAATCACCCACCACTCCTACTACCATACCCGCATGACGGGTCACAAGTGAGTCGAGGAGAGCTTGGGGTGGCGTACCCAGGTAAGGTAGGAGGGTGCAAGTCAAGGGCCACATACATAGTGAGATTGTATCTTGCTGGATGTAGGTTGATGTTGTCAGCCTTAATGACCCTGGCAGTTGATAGGCCTAAAGCCCAACCAACCAGGAGGATGGGTGTTCCAGAGAAGTGTCATATGGACTTAACTTTCTCCCCTTAGTTATCTACAGTAAGCCTTTATTTGAGATTCTGGGGAGGAATGTGAGTGAGCTTTTGGCAGGTAATGTGTCATTAGGGTTGATAAGGCATCTGGCTTCCATGAGGGAAAGACTCTCATATGACAACATAAGAGAGGAGGGGAAGTGGTTTTGTCACCACCATTAACACTAAACTAGGCTGTTATACTTGATCACTTCTGCCTCTCTCCACTACCGTTCTTAAAAAAAAAAAATAATCGATAAAAAAAAATAAGAATGAATTGTTGGATAGAATGTGACTTGTCCACCCTGTAATATGTTTATTAGAGTTGTGAAAATCAATGTAAGGTGATGAGGTGGTAGTGGCAATGGTATTTGGCCACTGCTCTGCACCCAGCTCAGGATGGACACTAAAGTAATGTAAACAAAGCATATTTGAAGTCTTAATTCCTTATTTCATGAGATTCTCTATGGTCTGTGTTATTATAAATATCTTAGGACCTTCAAAAATTGTAGATAAGGAAATGGATGGCGCATTATAATAATCATAAAATAATGATCCTCTTTCAAGCATATAAGTTAATCTATTGAAAAAAAAATTACATCCATCCTTCCCTTTCTTCATTCTTGAATTTCCCTCTTTTCTACAATCTCCTCCCTCTCAGATGAGCAATTTGCATTACATACCACCCTCCCATGGGGGTCCTAGGGTCCAGACCCCCCCCTTTTCATCAGAAAACTCCAACACTTTTTCTTTAATGCAGTATTGTGCTCAGGCATTTTTTATGTAGTTAAAGGTAATTACTATTGATCATAATATTTCCTAATATCATATGCACATGGCCTCAAAATGCCCCACCCACACCTTGGACGCCTCCCTTTTGATGTTCTTGGATCTGCCCCTGCTTCACCCCCAACAAACGACCCCCTTCCAAGTCGACCATTCCCCCTCCCCTCCCCATGTGACTTACCATGCAGAAAGGACCCAGCCAGGTGCGAAAATTAGGTGGTGGAGTGGATGATTACTTTTGACTGCGTCAGTACCAAAAGTTAAACAGTATTTTAATAATTTTTTTCAATTGTTAGGTAGTAAATTACAATAGTTATGTACAATTTATCATTAGTTAGATAAGCTAGTTTTGTTGTTGTTTGTGAACTAATTTTGCATTTTGAGGGTATTGTTTTCATTGGGAATTGAACCCTATTTTTTACCCATGTGTTTATCTGTGATACATAAATTCACCTTACATATGTTCTGTTTCGTTTTTTAACCTAACCCATTCATAGCTTGAGGGATACCTGTACTTATTATCAGCTCACATCACAATGTAATTGTTACATTTATTTATTACTATGTTATTTACTTTATTTTTACTGTATGTACATTTAAGAAATATTTGTTTGCACAGTAATTATAATAGAATATCTCATGTGGCAGCCAAAGCGTCGTTCTGGAGCCATTCGGATATTTCGCATTCATTCCAAATTCAAGTCTTTAATTCATTAAAAAAAAAAACATGCAAATTAAGCCAGAATCCAAATTATAATGATCTGAATTAACAAGGGAACAGTGTATACAAATTTAAATATTTACCCAAATAACCTAATTTGTTTTTGTTTTTTGTTTTTTTGCAGAATCACCTTGACTATATTATGGATATCCTGGTTTTTCACTCATCACGTCAGTCTGGAAAGAATCCTTGTTCAGTGAATAATGGTGGCTGTTCACACTTGTGTCTTGCTGTTCCAGCTACTAATGGTACCCATAATTTTACTTGTTCCTGTCCAACACACTACAAGCTAGATCAAGATGGGAAGACATGTAAAGGTACGTGAAATGAATGATAAGTATTGTAGGTTTTATAATTACCGTAACTCATTGGGTCTTTGGATATGATACAATATTTTTTTTTTATAGTTGCAAAAGTGGAGCATATCATGTTATGGCACAGTGCACCTGTCTATCCCTCAGTTAATCAGTTAATATATCTGTCTGTAGGGGCAGATCCAGGGTGGGTTCTCCTGGGGGTCTGGACCACCACATAAGGCTCACCCCTATTTCACAAGGATATTTTGTGGGTTTTTTTTTTTTTTTTTTACTTCATACAATTATTGAAAGTGATTTTAAAGTGGTTTTGTAGGGGGAAAACATATGATTTTGTGCATGTAAATACAATATACAGTAAAGCTTCCGATAACAATGGTTCGACCAACAACTTTTCATATTTAAGACCCAAGTTCATTTTGGACCCAATTCAATTTACGTCCTTATTTCATTCGTATTTACGACCAAAATATAATAAAAATTAAATAAAATTACATTTTCATATAGATAATAACTAAATCCTGATATGTATTATAAAAAAAATAAAAATTAATGTAAAAAAATGAAGAGCGCCTTGCACAAAGAAGCTGCCTGGCTAATGAGTAGTAAACAACATCCGGAGCTTGGCGGTCCTTTTGTTTTCACGCATCTGGAACAGGAACTGGAGAAAAACTTTCTTAAGTTTCTGACAGCCTTTTTGCATCCGTATTCAACATGAGCAAGAGAGCAAGTGATGGTAGTGTTGTTTCAAAAGCTATTAGAAAGTGTATAAGCTTAGCCGAGAAACTAGATGTGTTAAAACGATATGAAAAAGGTGAGAGGTCTATGGATATTATATGGAGCAAGCAATGAACATATTTTCTGAAATGGATCCATTAACAGAACTAAGCAATAAAATTTAGATAAATGCAAATGACCTCTACTTAAAGATGTATAATGAGAAAAGAAAGCAGCTGTGCAAGGTTCTTTCGAGAGCTTTATTATTCAAAGGCCTAAACCATCAACTTCAGCTCCACCATCAAATTCAGCATCATAAGCAGCTTCAACATCAACTTCAGGTTCAGTAACAGTTTCAGCAACAGCTTTATGGAAAGCTACAGCTTCAGCCAGAGTTGAACCTGATGACTTCGTCATCTGAGTAAAAACTCGCACATTATTCATTGACTGTCTTTGTTTTAGACTTTACCACCATTAGTGAGTGGAATTCTTGTTTTACATTCGTAAATATTATTTAAAACATATATGAACAGTAAATAAGTGTTGCTTTCATATTCATATGTAGAGAAATGACGATATGTTTTCACATGTACGCACTTACTGTTCATACTTTGGCGTTCCCAATCGTCTCACCTTATTTCTTTACCATTAGTGGTTAGCTACTTCTAGTGTTCCATTTATTAACATTAAATAATGTTACTTAAAACATACATACAGGTATTCAAATTTTTTAAATTAAATTCAATACAGCTACAACCAAGGTCTTATTTTCTTCAGTTTCTTATGGAGAACCATCATCACTCACAAAAACAATGCCGTCTTGCCTCCTCTTGTGTGTTATAATATTCTACATATTATTAATGATTTTCATTGTTCATTTCACACATATAAACATTAATTAAATCAAATACATATTAAGTAATAAACAATAATGAATCTTTTGTACATATTCTTAAGATAAATTACTGCTTCCTTGAGTGCACACGTATACATTGGCATTCCACTGTCACACTTTTTCTTTAAATAACATAAATTAAGACATACCGTATATCTCGGCTTATAAGACGGAATTTGAACATTAAAAAAATCTGCCCAAAGTTAGGGGGTTGTCTTAAGCACCAAGTATAAAATTTTTACTTCTTAAATATTGTGTGTCAAGAGTGGTGATGGAAACATGGTAAACCACTCACAAAGTCCTACCAGGGAAAGTGACCTTGACTGTGATCGCCTGTGGCTATTTTTAGCCGTCCTTGTGTTCGGAGGTGGTCAGTAATGCATATCTGTATATTTACTGATCATAATACTTATCTCCTATAAATAATTAATTTAAAATTTATTTTTTTACAAAGAATATTCAGTAAATGACTGCGTTAATTCTTGAAACTACCGACAGTGGTAAATTTAGGATATAAATGATGAACAGAAGTCACGTCATGGATTCGGAGTTTGGTCCTTAATGATCACCTACCAGTTATCTTGGTAGCTCCATTTTTCGCGAAACAAGTATATAAATTAAAGAAAATGCTTGCAGTGTGTTTAATGTATTACAGTATATTATAAATAAATAAATAAACAAATAAATCGGCAAATCTATTTCAAGTAAATGGAAATATTTTACTCACACCAACATTAGTTCTAATTAAATAACTGCCGCTTAAGTGTGTCACTAGTGTACACCAGCCGGTAAAATTTGATGCCAATACTTGAAGTGAATTAGCATTATTTTAAATAACCAACCATAAATAAATGGAAAAAAGATCAAAGGTGAGAAACATTATATTGTATGTATGTTGTGTTGTCAAAGGAAGAGAAACAATTGAAACTCTGCAATTGTGTGTAAATGAGGCAGAAAGATAAATCAGCAACCTAAGACTTGGTCACAATTTTCGTGATGCCATATGGAAGTAGGATCTACCATTAGACAATACTGTACATTATGCTTCCAATATCTTCCCAGGCAGTAGAATCTCCCTGTTTGGTAGCTGCCTAAAACTTTTAGTAATATTACTTTGATACAACATGATAAATTAGACAAACAATGAAAATAAACAAACAAAAGTTATTTACCAAGACCTCTCTGAGAACAGAGGGATGGAGGTGGAAGGAAGGAGGTTGAGATAAGACGGCTATTTATAGCCTGTCTTTGTGTAGGAAGTCGACCACACTAGAAATAATTAATTTTATTATGGTAGTGTTGTGAGGACGTGTGAGTGGTGTGGGAGGTTGTGATAGTGTTGTGAGGATGTGTAATTGGTGTGGGAGGCTGTGATAGTGTTGTGAGGATGTGTAATTGGTGTGGGGGGTTGTGGTAGTGTTGTGAGGATGTGTAATTGGTGTGGGGGGTTGTGATAGTGTTGTGAGGATGTGTAATTGGTGTGGGGGTTGTGGTAGTGTTGTGGAGATGTGTAATTGGTGTGGGAGGGTTGTGATAGTGTTGTGAGGATGTGTGGTGGTGTGTGGGGTTGTGGGTTGTGGTGTGAGGGCGTGTGAGTGGTGTGGGGGGTTGTGGTAGTGTTGTGAGGAGATGTGTGGTGGTGTGGGGGGTTGTGGCCCAGTGTTGTGAGGATGTATGGTGTGGGAGGTTGTGATAGTGTTGTTGAGGATGTGTAGTGGTGTGGGGGGTTGTGGTAGTGTTGTGAGGATGAGTGTGGTGTGGGGTTGTTGTGGTCTGTTGTGAGGATGTGTGGTGGTGTGGGGGGTTGTGGTAGTGTTGTGAGGATGTGTAATTGGTGTGGGGGGTTGTGGTAGTGTTGTGAGGATGTGAAATTGGTGTGGGGGGTTGTGGTAGTGTTGTGAGGATGTGTGAGTGGTGTGAGAGGTTGTGGTAGTGTCGTGAGAATGTGTGAGTGGTGTGGGGGTTGTGGTAGTGTTATGAGGATTTGTAAGTGGTGTGGAGGGTTTTGGTAGTGTTGTGAGGATGTGTAAGTGGTGTGGGGGGTTGTGGTAGTGTTGTGAGGATGTGTAAGTGGTGTGCGGGGTTGTGGTAGTGTTAGAGGATGCTGTATGAGTAGTGTGGGGGTTTTGTGGTACAGTTGTGAGGATGTGTGGTGGTGTGGGGGGGGTTGTGATAGTGTTGTGAGGGATGTGTAATTGGTGTGGGGGTTGTGGTGGTGTTGTGGGGATGTGTAATTGGTGTGGGGGTTGTGATGGTGTTGTGAGGATGTGTGGTGGTGTGGGGGTTGTGTGGTGTTGTGAGGGATGTGTGGTGTGTGGGGGGTTGTGGTAGTGTTGGGATGTGTGGTGGTGTGGGGGGTTGTGAGTAGTGTTGTGAGGATGTGTGGTGGTGTGGGGTTGGCTGTGTGGTAGTGTTGTGAGGGATGTGTAATTGGTGTGGGGGGTTGTGGTAGTGTTGTGAGGATGTGTGGTGGTGTGGGGGGTTGTGGTAGTGTTGTGAGGATGTGTAATTGGTGTAGGGGTTGTGGTAGTGTTGTGAGGATGTGTGTGGTGGTGTGCATGGGGTTGTGGTAGTGTTGTGAGGATGTTATGAGGTGGAAGGGGTTGTGGTAGTGTTGTGAGGATGTGTAATTGGTGTGGGGGTTATGGTAGTGTTGTGAGGATGTGTAATTGGTGTGGGGGTTGTGGTAGTGTTGTGAAGATGTGTAATTGGTGTGGGGGTTGTGGTAGTGTTGTGAGGATGTGGTGGTGTGGGGGTTGTGGTAGTGTTGTGAGGATGTGGTGGTGTGGGGGGTTATGGTAGTGTTGGCGGATGTGTATGGTGGTGTGGGGGGGTTGTGGTAGTGTTGTGAGGATGTGTAATTGGTGAAGGGGGTTGTGGTAGTGTTGTGAGGATGTGTAATTGGTGAAGGGGGTTGTGGTAGTGTTGTGAGGATGTGCTGGTGGTGTGGGGGTTGTGGTAGTGTTGTGAGGATGTGTGGTGGTGTGGGGGGTTGTGGTAGTGTTGTGAGGATGTGGTGGTGGGGTTGTGGTAGTGTTGTGAGGATGTGTGGTGGTGTGGGGGGTTGTGTGGTAGTGTTGTGAGGATGTGAATGGTGTGGGGGTTGTGGTAGTGTTGTGAGGATGTGTGGTGGTGTAGGGGTTGTGGTAGTGTTGTGAGGATGTGTGGTGGTGTGGGGGTTATGGTAGTGTTGTGAGGATGTGTAATTGGTGTGGGGGTTGTGGTAGTGTTGTGAGGATGTGTAATTGGTGTGGGGGTTATGGTAGTGTTGTGAGGATGTGTAATTGGTGTGGGGGGTTGTGGTAGTGTTGTGAGGATGTGTAATTGGTGAAGGGGTTGTGAGTAGTGTTGTGAGGATGTGTAATTGGTGAGAAGGGGTTGTGGTAGTGTTGAGGATGTATGTGGTGGTGTGGGGGTTATGGTAGTGTTGTGAGGATGTGTGGTGGTGTGGGGGTTGTGGTAGTGTTGTGAGGATGTGGTGGTGTGGGGGTTGTGGTAGTGTTGAGGATGTGTAATTGGTGTGGGGGTTGTGACGGTGTTGTGAGGATGTGTGTGGTGGTGTGGGGGGGTTGTGTGGTAGTGTTGGCAGGGGATGTGGTAATTGGTGTGGGGGTTGTGGTAGTGTTGTGAGGATGTGTAATTGAGGTGTGGGGGGTTGTGGTAGTGTTGTGAGGATGTGGTGGTGTAGGGGTTGTGATGGTGTTGTGAGGATGTGTAATTAGTGCTGGGGGGGTTGTGTGTTGTGAGGATGTGTAATTGGTGTGGGGGTTGTGGTAGTGTTGTGAGGATGTGGTGGTGTGGGGGGTTGTGGTATTGTTGTGAGGATGTGTGGTGGTGTGGGGTTGTGTGGTGTTGTGAGGATGTGGTGGTGTGGGGGGTTGTGGTAGTGTTGTGAGGATGTGTGGTGGTGTGGGGGTTGTGGTAGTGTTGTGAGGATGTGTGGTGGTGTGGGGGGTTGTGGTAGTGTTCATGAGGATGTGTAATTGGTGTGGGGGTTGTGGTGGTGTTGTGAGGATGTATGGTGGTGTGAGGGGGTTGTGATAGTGTTGTGAGGATGTGTAATTGGTGTGGGGGTTGTGGTAGTGTTGTGGGGATGTGTGGTGGTGTGGGGGGTTGTGGTAGTGTTGTGAGGATGTGTGGTGGTGTGGGGGTTGTGGTAGTGTTGTGAGGATGTGTAATTGGTGTAGGGGGTTGTGATAGTGTTGTGAGGATGTGTAGTGGTGTGGGGGTTATGGTAGTGTTGTGAGGATGTGTATGGTGGTGTGGGGGTTGTGGTAGTGTTGTGAGGATGTGGTGGTGTGGGAGTTGTGGTAGTGTTGTGAGGATGTATGGTGGTGTGGGGTTGTGGTAGTGTTGTGAGGATGTGGTGGTGTGGGGTTGTGGTATTGTTGTGAGGATGTGTGAATTGGTGTGGGGGTTGTGGTAGTGTTGTGGGGATGTGTGAGGCTGGTGTAGGGGGTTGTGATAGTGTTGTGAGGATGTGTAATTGGTGTGGGAGGTTGTGGTAGTGTTGTGAGGATGTGTGGTGGTGTGGGGGGTTGTGGTAGTGTTGTGAGGATGTGCTGGTGGTGTGGGGGGTTGTGTGTGTGTGAGGATGTGTGGTGGTGTGGGGGTTGTGGTAGTGTTGTGAGGATGTGTGGTGGTGTGGGGGTTGTGGTAGTGTTGTGAGGATGTGTAATTGGTGTGGGGGTTGTGGTAGTGTTGTGGTTTGGTGGTGTGGGGGGGGTTGTGGTAGTGTTGTGAGGATGTGTAATTGGTGTGGGGGTTGTGAGTATTGTTGTGAGGATGTGTAGTGGTGTGGGGGTTGTGGTAGTGTTGTGAGGATGTGTAATTGGTGTAGGGGTTGTGGTAGTGTTGTGAGGATGTGTAGTGGTGTGGGGGTTGTGGTAGTGTTGTGGGGATGTGTAATTGGTTGTGGGGGTTGTGGTAGTGTTGGCGGGGATGTATGGTGGTGTGGGGTTGTGGTGTGTTGTGAGGATGTGTGGTGGTGTGGGGGGGTTGTGGTAGTGTTGTGAGGATGTGTGGTGGTGTGGGGGTTTGTGGTAGTGTTGTGAGGATGTGTGGTGGTGTGGGGGTTGTGGTAGTGTTGTGAGGATGCTGTATAGCAGGTAGTGTGGGGGTTTATGAGTGGTGTGGGGGGGTTGTGGGGTGGTGGGGTGAGTCATAACCACACCACCCTCACACACTACCTCTTTCTCATCACCATCCAACACTACCAGCGTCTGCACACACCTCCTCATTATTAACACCTATACTGGAGTTGATTGGGATCAGGTGCTGTGTACATCGATGTATTTCTGCCTGACACTGAATCGTCATCAACCTCTAGGGTCCAGGATAATATTAGCCCTGGCAGGCTCTCTCTTAAAGTGCATTAAGGTGATTGAATTTGGCGTCATCTAATCCCTAACTTCATAATGGAGTTGTCAAGGCTTCACTGTAATTACAATCTCCAGTTTTTTATTTAGTTTATTCAACTGGTATTATATCTACAAGGTTATTTAACCAGGCGTGGACATTTCTTTTGTAAAGTCACATGTAGTATGAAATACAATATTTCAGTATATGAGCATCATGTTGAGATAGGTGACAGTCATTAGTGGGGCAGCTAAATGCAATTTTTCAAGAATCATGAAAATGGTGGTACAAGCACCAAATTTGGCATGGTAATTCTCTAATGGTTATAGTCAAGTCTGCCTGATTGGCCATTTAAAATTCAAGATGGCGACCATTTTTCAAGATGACCGCCATATTGGCGTTCAAAAGTTGATTTTTCTTATAGAAATTGATGTAGTTGGTCAATCTGGGTGATCTTGGTGTCGATATGTATTGTTTTCAAGCATGCTCAGTTCTTTTTTATAGTTTTAAGTCCATTGTAACATTTTTATCCACATAAAATAACACTTTTAGTAAAAATATAACAAAAAGAGAACTTACTAAAAAAAGTCACGGTAAACAGTGGGACACAGTCCACCACGAGACGAGGTAACATCCATACCACGATCGTCTGTTATGAAGCAAGCATATAAATTAAAGAAAATACTTGCAGTGTGTTTAATATGTTTACAGTGTATTATAAATAAATAAATAAACAAACAAATCGGTAAATCCATTTCAAGTAAATGGAAATTTATTCAACACCGACATTAGTTCCAGTTACGGTAAATAGCAGGCGCTTCAGTAATACTAGTGTTTTACACTACCAGCGAGGTAACATTTGATGACATTACTTGAAGTGAATTGGCCTTATTTTAAAAACCAAGGATGGTTGGTAGGGGACTACTGAGTCAGTGGGTAAGTGTCACATTTGGGGTACTGGTCTTATACAGCGAATAGAGCTCAAGGGCTACTTTTAAATGGAAATTTGGGGGAGCGTCTTATGCACCCGGCCTTAAAGGCGAGATATCTGGTACATATTTTTTTTACTTATTTTACTACAACAACAACCAGGGTCTTATTTTCTTCAGTTTCACGTGGGTAACTGACATTTCGGGTGTAAACACTTACAATGCCGTCTCTTATCCTCTTGTGTGTTTTAATATTCTATTTATTATTAATGAATTGTTTTGTTCATTTCGCATATATAAAGATTAATTCAATCAAATACATATTCAGTAATAAACAAATGAATCTTTTGTACATATTCTTAAGATAAATGACGTGGTATCCTTATATGCGTTGCGTATATGTTGGCGTTCCCAATCCATCTCTTTTTTTTCTTTGCCATTAGTGGTTAGCTACTTCTATTGTTCCATTTATTAACATTAATTAACATTACTTAAAACATATATAATCATTTTTTTTTTACATTAATTTTATTACAGCTACAACCATAGTCTTATTTTCTTAATTTTCTCGTGTAGAACCATCGTCCCGGACTCCCGGCTGTAAACACAAACGAAAACAATGGCATCCCATCTCCTCTTGTGTGACCACATTATTATTCATTTATATTGTATAAGGTGCAATCAGAAACATTATTTAAAGAATATAGTTTGCAATTTTCATTAATTGTATTGTTTTGGGGGGAAAAGAGGGTAAAAAGCCACACAAAAGATATAAAAAGGTCACACTTGGGAACGCATCTCATTATACTAACCTAACTCTACCTCTGATCAGAGCAGCAGTGTGGCTTGTTTATATTTTGGTCAAGAGAATTACCGACAGGATGTGAAACTCGTATTTTTAACTGCGATGTATTTTGTTGCCATGATCGGCCACCAGGGTGTAGCACATCGCTATTGTTTTGGCGTCATCGACACATTGCAAATGGGTGACTGGAGGCTGAACTTTCTGTTCACATTTCTTTAATCTTTCTAGGGTCATTTTTCATTTAGATAATAAACAAATGTTTCTTAAAGGTAATACAGTTATTAAAGACATGTATCTGGTGTGGGTTACGTATGCTGGGGAAGGAGGTACAATGAGATGTTGTGAGCTTCCCTCTGCCGTTAAGCCATTATTTATGTCTTCAGCAAATTTGTCTCAAGTTTGTGATAATAGATTGTGATAATTTGGCTTGTTTTTCAGTATTTTATTATTAGTAATATAAGTAAAAAAAAATTTTGTGCTTAGTGGACTACTGCTCGTCCCAGACTCCCTAGCTAGGCACCTCCGACTATGGTGCTCGGCCTCCCATCAGTAATACGAGCGTATTAGACGCAGGATAATTGGGGATACATTGAAAAAAAATAAAATGGGTCTTATACGCCGGCAAATACTGTATGTACAGTATATTGGTTTCAGAGTGTGTGCGCGCGCGCGTGTGCTAGCAGGTGTTATTGCTTTTTCATGTGGTACAATAAATAAGTCATACTTTGTACTTGTATTATTTAGCATAATTCTATGCTTATTTTATTTTAATTTCATTGACAAAATATTACTAATATAATTCATTTTTCTTTTGAACAGCCCCTACATCTTTTCTGTTATTCAGCCAGAAGACAGAAGTTAGTCGCCTGGTTGAGGATGTTAATGAGTGCCCTACACTCATACTTCCCATTCACAGCATGCGCAATGTCCGTGCTATTGACTATGACCCAATAGATCAACTGGTATACTGGGTGGATGGTCGTGTGGGCTCACTCCGTCGTGCACATCACAATGGCACACGTGGTGAAGTGTTCGTAAGCAATTCTTTAGAGAAAATATACCCTTATGATATAGTTGTAGACCCATTCACTAGAGTTCTATTCTGGTCTTGTGCAAGAAACAATATCATTAACGTTACCAAGCTTGACGGAACGGAAGTTGGTGGCATCATTGGGCATGAAGGCGAGGACCAGCCTCGCTCATTAGCTGTCCATCCAGTACTTGGTCTTCTTTTCTTCACCAACTTAGTCAGTCCACCACTAATTGAGCAAGCTCATATAGATGGCCTGCAACGTCGCAAGATCATCACAGAGGGCCTAGAGAATCCATTAGCTCTGGCTGTGGATGTAAAGGACAACTTTCTCTTTTGGGCAGACACAACTACAAAGCGCATTGAAACTGCAACAATCACTGGAGAGAACAGGTAATGAGTTTGTTTATTTTTATTACAAATGGCTTGAAGTCTGTCAGTATTTACTACATAATTGTTTTAGTCCATTTTGATGAATTCCTGCTTTGGTTAGCCATCCCTTATCAGCCACCCCATTGTCTGTGCATAAATTTGTACTAATTTTTTTTTTTTTTTTTTTTTTTTTATAATCTGATACTAGCTCAACTTTGCTTAAACTTTTTAAGAATATTCCTTGCATGGTTTGTTTTCAGATTTGTGTCCAATACAATATCAAAATTTGTACTTCAAAGCAAGGTGTTGTGAGCAGATGATTCTTTGTAGAGTATGACTCCCTACTCTTTGAGTCTCCAGATGTCAGAGACCACAAGCAATGCTCAAACCAAATAATTGAAGTTGATAAAGCCAGGAGATTATTTTGTTAGCAACATAGCCCTGATTATTATACTTCTTTCTGTCTTAGTGATATTATTGATATAGTTCGTGGTCTTCACTCAACTTACGGTATCTTTACGTTTTAAGTGAACTAACAACCAAAGATTTAATAATTTTTTTATACCGTATTGGTGCAGGGAGTCTTTGCTGTACGTTTTACCTATACACGGTATTTCACATATACTTCGCTAACAAGTATAAGAAGAAATTTTCGGTAGTACGTCAATTGTTTCAGTACTATCAGACATATGTCATCTGCATCATCCATTATTTTATACCAAGTCTATGTGTACCTGAATATGATGCATAAATAGCAGTAAACGCACTTAATATAATGTAAATATAACCATGATAAGTAATAAAAGTGCTCTACAAGTGTTAAGTTTCTACCACTCCAAAATATGTCAGTCACCCCTCACACGATTGAGCACTCATGCTATTGTTGTGTGTTACTTAACCACACAGTTTGTTGAAAAGTTATTTCAATGTGATAGTTTGCCTTATAAATGAAGAGAACACTGTATTCTACACAAATATAAGGATATAAGATAAGGAAAAAATAAGTCTAGAAATAACCATAACACATGTTCACTTATTAGCTGTGAGAAGGCTGTGGATGTGCTATTTTTTATTTTATTTTTTTTATTTTTTTTATTTTTTTTATTTTTTTTTATTTTTTTTTTTTTTTTTGGGGGAGGATTAGCCCATCCGGGCACAGGTCACTAACCCACATTGGGGCCTGGGGGGCGAAAATGTAATAATAATAATAATAAAAATAATATTAATAATAATAAAGAACCATAAAGAAATATAAAATGAAAAAAAAGATCAAGAGTGAGAAACAATATGTGTTTGTTTTGTTGTCAATAGTAAGAGAAACAATTGAGACCCTGCAATTGTGTGTAAATGAAGCAAAAAGTCAATTCAGCAACCTGGGACTTGGTCACAATTTTTGTGATGCCATATGGCAGCAGGGTCTACCATTAGACAATACATTATGCTTCCAATATCTTCCCAGGCTGTAGTACCTCCCTGTTTGGTAGCTGCCTAATACCTCTAAGAAACCATAAAATTTATGTCAATATCATTTCAATGCTATAATGCAACTCAGAAATAAGGAAAATGAACTATAAAATAAGAAAATTAAGAGTGGGAAGTCAATTGTGTGGGAGGAAAGGAGGGTGGGTGGCTGGACAGCTCCACCCTTGACCCCATCAATATGTCCGTATGCATTTTCACCATAATGCTCATGTAATTTATGTTCATTTGGTGCCAGATTCATAAAATATTATCCTAAAATAATCTATTTTTCCTGAAAGAAAATCCCATGCCCAATGCTAGATGAACTATTGCATTGTTTTAAATCCCCAGTGCTTGTTTACAAAGCCAACCAGCTGACCGTCATCAGCAGCCTTTCTCGAGCAGTTTTGCCAATGCTCTAATTTTCTCATGCATCTCTGCTGTCACTGCTCAAGATAATTGGTGCTTCCCACAACAACAATCTTTAACACTTAGTAAATAATAATATATAGTATTTATCAGCACTTAATAAATAATACACAGTGGCTCTTAAGCCATCACCGATTGCATAACTCGGTAGTCTACACATCCAGACAGCTTCATAGACAGCCAGGCTATTCAGCCATGCACCAATAAATATATTAACACTCGAGTTTAAGGAGGTGCTTTACAGTGAGACGCTCGGTGTATGGCCCATCACTAACCTCACCACACAAGAGATAATTGTACGTAGTGTATCATAGCAAGCTTGGTATTTGAGATAAAAAGAGTGGTGTTTGTTGCATTAGCATTGTAAATAAATTATCTACAATACAAGCAGTTTATACATCACTTTATACCTTTGTTATTTCATGTTATTGTAATATGAACCTTATTATAAAGCATACATGGTTAGCAAAAAATAGTTTTACAGTAGAAGAAAAGTAATGAATACTTAATGTTTTGCTCGGTAATAGTGCTGTAAATTGTGCGTTCTGATGAGCCAAGTACAGATTAATAATTTTTTCCCTCCGAGCACAAAAGATAATTGTACATATTGAGTCATAGCAAGCTTAGTGTTGGAGATAAAAAGGTTAGGTTTGTTGCATTAGCATTGTAAATACAGTAATGTACTGTATTGTTTTATATAGGTAATCAAAATAAAATTATTAAATCAATAGTAAGCGCAAGTACAACAAATTATAGTGCATGGCTGCAACTCAAGCTTCCAAATGCATATATTCCTCGCTCAAAGTTTTTATATTTTTTACATAAATTATACATAAAGTGTTTGTAAATGCTTATTATTTAAGAAATTCATATGAAATAATAATTTTAAGTTATTGGTTAAATGTAATGCATAGAAATATTATTAATATATATATATATATATATATATATATATATATATATATATATATATATATATATATATATATATATATATATATATATATATATATATATATATATATATATATATATACACATACACACAGTGACCCCTCGGTTAACGAACTCAATCCGTTCCAGAAGGTCGTTCGTTAACCAAAACCATTGTTTCAATGGGTTTTTGGGTAATTGGTTCCAGCTCACCGAAAATTTCCTAAATTCAACAAAAATGGTAGAAAAGTTCACTTACTTTGAGGTGTGTATGTAGAAGGCTCCTGGATGATAATACTGATGTGCATTTGAAGTGGGAGGTGGAGGAGGAGAAGGGAGAAGAGAAGGAAGTGGAGGTGGAGGAGAAGCATTTTACTGCTTCTTGGAAGGTGAGTCACCTTCCATGAAAATGTCAGGAACCTCTGGACTGACAGATTCTCCACCATGAACATCCTCTCTCCTTCTTGAAGTGGAAGGCTGAGGGATAGCATCTTGTTCCCTCTGCCTTTTACTGAAGAAAGTGTCAATTGTGGTCTGTGGGGCATCTCTCCTCCTCACCATTAACTTATGTTTAAAGAAGGAGACCACTGAGTCCTCAACATGACACAAAGTTAGTTCAGTTTTTTCCACATCTGGGTGCTTTGAAGCCAGTTCCCTGAACTTCTCCCAGTAGTAAATCACATCTTTCAACTGTTTAGCTGACATATGGTCATCACTTTCAATTTCCTCCTCACCATTGTCAGCCTCTACTTGTAACATCTCCTTCAGTTGCTTCAAGTCATCAGGAGTAAGTTCCTCCTCATGAGACATCACAAGCTCTTCCACATCCTCCTCCTCCACTTCAAGGCCCAATGACTGACCAATGGACACAATCTCCTGATCCAACTCTGTTTCTTCCTCAAAATCATGGACTACTGATGGCCACAGTGCTTTCCATGAAGAATTGAGGGATCTAGTGGAGACTTCTTGCCATGATGACACAATCAATATTACAGCCTCCAGGATGTTGAATTGTGTCTTCCAGAACTGTTTCAGTGTTAGTTCAGGATCATTGGAAGTTGCCTGATGACACCCCCTAAACATTTTCTTCATGTACAACTTCTTGAAGTTGCTGATCACATTCTGGTCCATTGGCTGTGTGATTGATGTAGTGTTTGGAGGCAAAAACAACACTTTCACAAAGTCAAATTGATACTCCAAATTGCTGGCAAGGTCAGGGTCATGACCAGGAGCATTATCCATGAGGAGAAGAGCCTTTAAAGGGAGTTTATTGGTGGTGAGGTATCTCTTGACAGAAGGGCAAAACACATCAACAGCCCATTCATTAAAGAGCTGTCTTGTCACCCATGCCTTACAGTTGGACTTCCAATAAACTCCAAGTTTTGTTCTTACCACTTTCTGTTGCTTGAACACCCTGGGGTTTTCAGAGTGGTAGGCAAGCATAGGGTTCAGTAGGAAATCCCCTGAAGCATTGGCACCAAGCAATAGAGTGAGATGGTCTTTCATGGGTTTATGCCCAGGTAAAGAGGCTTCATCTCTGGTGATGAATGTTCTTTTGGGCATCTTTTTCCAGAACAGCCCAGTTTTGTCCACATTGAACACTTGCTGTGGAAGATAATTCTCTTCTTCCATCAGTTTTTTAAATTCAACTAAAAACTTTGCTGTCCCTTCCTTATCAGCACTAGCAGCCTCATCATGCCTAACAACACTTAAAATGTCACTTCTTTTCTTAAATTTTTCGAACCAGCCTTTGCTGGCCCGAAAATCTTCAAATTCTGTGCCTGAAGAACCAGGTTGATCTGCCTTTAAATGTTCATAAATCTCCTTGGCTCTTTCACAAATGAAATCACCAGAAATTGAATCACCTTGCATCTGTTTTTCCCTAATCCAGATGATAAGTAACCTCTCAGTTTCTACGATTTGGGATCTACTTTTAAACACACTTGTAGATTTGTCTCTCACTTTCACTTCTTTAAATTTGTCTTTCTGTGCAAGAATTGTCAACACAGTTGATGCTGACATGCCATATTCTTTGCTAAGCACATTTGATTTAATGCCTTGTTCATGTTTTTTTATGATTTCCTGCTTGGTTTGGATTGAAATAGATTTTCTTGATCTCTTAGGCCCCATGCTGGATTCAAACAATGTCAACACGTGTTTTTCAAAGTTAAACTAGCTGTAAATAAAGAATATTTTCTTTAAAATAACACTGCACTGCGCTATATATTGTCAATATGTAAAATAAATTTCAAAATGACCAATAATTTGCTTGGAAACACAGAAAAAAAGCGTTTAGTTGAAGAGAGTCTCAAGCAAGATGTTACCTCCAGTGAAAACAGAGAGAGACTAACGCCTGTTTGCTGTGTTAAGAGGCTGGATGCCGCGCATTAAACTAGTCACTTTACCTTCAATTATGTTCAATAATTGTTAAAATGACTAAAAAATTGAATATTAAACTTTTAAAATTATTGAATAGTATAAACTTCTTGATATTTACTAAAATAGTAAGGAATTTAAGCCCTAGAACCGATTAATGTATTGGCGGATTGATACTACAGTTGGTTGCCCGGTCAGTGCAAACGAAAACATGTTGAGGTCGGTTCGTAAGAAATTTGTTAACCGAATTTTTGTTCGTTAACCGAATTGAAGATTCTTATGGAAGGCAGTTCGTTAACCGAAATTTCGTTAACCGAGGCGTTCGTTAAACGAGGGGTCACTGTGTATACAGTATTACCCCGCCTAACGCGGTTTCACTTAGCGCGTTTTACCGTATACGCGCTGCCTCGCCAGAGCCGAACTTTCACTTAACGCGGGTTTTTTTCCACATATACGCGGTGAGTGTCCGGCTCGAGACGCTATTTTTAGATTTGCCCCACCCGCCACCCTGCCTGACTGCCTGTTTTAGCTCATAAAATTCATACAAATTACCCGGCCAGAATATAATTTACTTTGCTGGAATGCTTACAATATGATGATCATTTTGAATATAAACATCATAGATTTTGCATTAGACATACAAATTTTAGATATAATGTTTACTCTGAGTAAATATGTTATTTTTTGTGCAAAATATATGACATTTGTATTCAAAATATTCCTGGTCTTACAAGGAATCCAGTAATGACAATTATATTATCCTAACTTTAGTTTGAGGTATTATTTATTACTAAAAAGTTAAATATTCTGGTTTTCCCACACATCTCCTTGGGACAGTTGGTGGGGGGTGGGGGGGAGGGAGGGAGGGACCGACCGACCATCTGTTACCCTGTGAAGAATATTTTTTTTTTTTATTTACTGAAGATATTTGTTTTAGCTCATAAAATTCATACAAATTACCCGGTCAGAATATAATTTGCATTGCTGGAATTCTTATAATTTGATGATCATTTTGAATATAAACATCATAGATTTTGCATTAGACATACAAATTTTAGATAAAATGTTTACTCTTGAGTAAATATGTTCTCTTTTGTGCAAAATATATGACATTTATATTCAAAATATTCCTGGTCTTACAAGGAATCCAGCAATGTCAATTATATTATCCTAACTTTAATCTGAGGTATTATTTAATACAAAATGTTAAAATTTAGTTTTTTCACCCAACCTTTCTCTTGAAGGGAGGATTGGTGGGGGGTGGGGGGGAGGGTTGGGACTGACCGCGCGGTTGGAAGAGGGGGGGAGGCAAGGTGGGGTACTTTGATTGACAGATAGTGTCGTGAAGAATATTTTTTTTTTTATTAACTGAAGATATTTGTTTTAGCTCATAAAATTCATACAAATTACCCGGCCAGAATATAATTTACATTGCTGGAATTCTTACAATTTGGTGATCATTTTGAATATAAACATCATATATTTTGCATTAGACATACAAATTTTAGATAAATTGTTTACTCTGAGTAAATATGTTATCTTTTGTGCAAAATATATGACATTTATATTCAAAATATTCCTGGTCTTACAAGGAATCCAGCAATGTCAATTGTATTATCCTAACTTTAGTTTGAGGTATTATTTATTAAAATTTAGTGGTTTTCCCCCAAAAATTTCTGAGAGGGAAGAGCCAGCAGTGTAGTGTGAGAAGAGGGGGAGGGGCAGATTTTGGGCTGGTCCCTGGGTTGGCCACACCCCCCTCCCCCCACTTTTTATTCTCAAAATTGTAATTCGAAAAACATTCCCAAAACCAGGAAGTGAGTCAAGTGACTCAGGCAATGGGCGCACCGCACGCCAGATGCAGGCATGGGTGAGGTGAGGTGAGGCCCTGAGGGCAGGAATTGGGAGGGTGCAGATATGCGGGGTGGGGTCACATCACGGTGTATATAAACAAGCTGCCTTGTCGGTGATGAACATTACCACTCTGTATTTCCACTGAGGAGGGTGACAGACTGACAGTAATTGTCGAATTTGTCGCCGAAACTACCCAGAAGAAATATTTCGTCTGCCACAGTGCCAGTTTGGGTTTTTCTACTTGCTAAGTGAGGTATGTTTAGAGAGAACATGTGAGTAATTTTTTTACTATAGGAGTAATATTACAATCAGTCAATCTCAATCATTCAGTTCAAGTGGCTGTAGATGAGCTGAGCTGTACAGTATAAGGTAAATCAGTAAAGTCCATCAGTTATAGCATTGCAAAATGGTGGCCTAAAGCATTCTTATGACTATGTGAGCAATAATACAGTTTTAGAGATATGTTCAAGTGTGTCAATACTCCAACGAATCATGATTAGTGGAATAAGAGCGTTGCCATTATACCGCCATATGCTGATTATTTTAGGCTGGCGTCATGAGAGACGTCACTTCACATTTGTCAATCAAATTGGTGTAATAATGCCAAAAACTGCGTCTTGCAAGTTGTACACAGGTTTGGTTTTGCGCCCCTCCCCAATATTTACGTTGGCCCCAAAGTGGCCCCCCCACTTTCCGAAGGCTAGAAACGCATTTGCTGTCAGGCCTTCAGTACCTAAAGTTCTAGATCAGCCTTCCTTTTCTGAAGACACTGCCAGGCCTTCCTTACCTGGATCTGCACCCATGTCAACCCAAAGCCCTGCTGAGATGCCCTTGTCTGAAGACCCAGAGGAGCATCCTGAAATACCTGTGGAAGAAGGAGCTTTATCCCCAACGGTCTTTCCACCTAAGACAAGAAAATATGGTCGTCCAAGAGGGAGTCGGCAAACAGTACTTGGTTTGCCCAAGAAAAAGTGTGCAGAAGGGAGCCAACTCCTTTCCTTAAGCTGGATGCTACCACTTGGGCAAAGTTTATTCTTCAGTTATTTGTGACCAAAGATGCTGCATCAGTGTTACGTGGTGGGACTCTATTGACAGAAGCATCTGTGGAACAGAATCCAGTGGCTGTTTCAAATGTATGCCTAGAGGATAGTGTGAGCATAGAGGACATTAGGCAATGATGATGGATGGATGGCTATACAACATATGAGGACAAAGAAAGAAGTCACCCCAAATTGGATGTGTTATGTGTGTGACAATGACTTACATGAGTTAGCAGCTGTATGTGTGACTGTTGTCTGAAGTGCAAAATAGGCAGCTCCCAGAACTAAGTATTGGTTCTGCTTTTCATGTCAGAACTCATTATATTCTGTGCTCTTTGGACGAGACGACTCTCTCAAAGCCGGGAAAAAAATCCTTATCCCCGGAATTTTCCAGGTAAAAGAAAATTGTTCTCGTAAGTTCCAGAAAATGTGCCTGATTTTTATCTCTCAAACCCGGAAAAGATCCCCCAACCCCGGAATTTTCTGGGTATCGGGAAAATTTTCACGGAATTTTCCAGAAAATGTGCCCCTCGGAAAATTTCAATTTCGGCTATCGGGGAGTTCCTGGTTTGAGGTATTCGGCTAACGGAGATATTACTGTAATCAGAAAAAAAATTATTAAAAATTTTGAGTCTACCCTCAAGTCCACTCCGTGCTTTATTAATAACAAAGCACGGAGTGCTTTTTAATAATTTTTTTACTGATTATATGTGAGAGGATTTTCCCATTATTATTTATTTTATGTGTTTTGTGTATGTGTGTCTACACACCAGGCTTGGATCAATTAGTAATTGCACTTGAAGCTGGTTGTAATTAATTCCACAATTCTGAGTAATTGTATTTGTATTTGAACTTTGAGAATGAAATTTAATTGTAATTATAATTGCAATTTGCTGTCCAAGTTTAATCCAATTACAATTATGCCATTATGAAATATGAAGGATTACTTAAATATTGATAAAAGTACTGTATAATAGGTACCAATATACCGGCCTTATACACTTGACAATACTGTACAAACGGTTGGGAGTCGGGACTCAAGTTAGTCACGTCCAATACTCTACAATTGGACCAGTAATTCTTGGTCTAGGGTAATCCTTGCAACAGTTACTTGATTCAGCGCTGTCCTACTGTGATAATTTGGCCAGAGTCTTGTATGAAGCAGTGAAATGGAGACTTGGTCCATTTCTGGAAATTCCTGATATTGTAGCAGCATCCTTCTCTGATCCTCGATTTAAGTTTGAGTGGTTACTTTCTCAAGATAAAAAAAAAAAGTCCTTCGACACATCAAAACAGTTCTTGTGGAATCTGACTCCCAGCGTGAATCATCTGAACCCACGCAAAGTTTACAAAAGAGGCCTCGCCTTTTTTCCTCCGTGCCTCTTGCAACTAAAGGTGAGCAGAAGTCACACTCAGATAAGTTTGAACAAGTGTTGATGAAGTATATAGGAGAGGGCTGTGTCACATTTGACAGGACCCAATGGTCTATTGGAGGGATTCCCCTCCAAAGATAGCACCCCCTGAAGCACCTGGCCAGAGATGTTTTGGGCTGCACAGCCACTTCAGCACCGCCAAAAAGTGTGTTTAGTGTAGCGGGTAATTTTTTCACCCCTAACAGAGTGCAGCTAGGAGTTGCAAGCTTCCGGGAACTTCTGCTGATCAAGTCCAACAAATATATACTATATGATCAGCTTCAATGTTTGTGAATTGAATAGTATTGAATTACAGTGACAGAAAATTTTAGCAAAAATCTAACCACATAAAGTGCACAATCTGATATAAAATGTGCTTGCTTGGTACTTCGAAACTTAACTATGTAGTCCGAACATGGGTAAAAAAATATATATATATTTTTATATTTAATTAATTTCAACGTTTTATGTTACTGAAATTGTATTTGTAGAGAGTATTGTGAACCAAGTGTTTGTAATTTAAACTTTAGTTGAGTAATTGTAATTGACCTTGAATAGTGTAATTAATCCACACACCTCCTCCTCGACTTTTGACCACCCGCACTTACGACCTGCCTCAGTCGTACCAAAATTTTGTCAAATTACGTATTTTCGAGTCCCAACATTAGTACACAGAGAAATTTTTTTTTTGTAATTCACCTTAAAATGGCTAGCAAGCTTAAAAGTGAGAGTTTTGTGGTGCTGAGAAGAAAAAGAGACACCCATTTTAGATTTTTTATGTATTTAAACATTTTCGACTTACGACCATTTTGACTTACGACCTGGATTTGGGTCCTTAATCCCGTCGTAAGTCGGGGAGGAGCTGTATATGCAATACTGTACAGGTGAAGGAAATAACTGTTTCTAGAGTGAATGGCTCCCTGTCCCAGCTGTGAAAATGCCAGCAACTTTAAAACTACCCTGAGACATTTTTGGATACATCCAGGGTGCCATCTGTGAATAATAGAGGACCACAAAATAAAAATCCGTGAATTATCCGGGCGTACTGTATATCAGACATTGACAAAGCCTGTTGTGAACTATATCCAGTTATGCCTATTAATATATCATATAAGACATAAATGTGCAATTTAATTTCTCTTATATTGTGTTCCCTGTTGTTTTTGAGAGAACTTGTTAAGATATTTAATCACTATTGCTTGCATGCAGTGTATATTTGTTCTCTTTGTAGTTTATGTGTGATCCATATTTTAAAAGAGAAGCATATAAACTGATAAAATTAAGTGCTTCCTTTGCACTACTGCTAGCATAGATACAAGTAAGACTTAGTAGCAATGAGTAGAATAAATATACACTTAAAGCCACATATATATATATATATATATATATATATATATATATATATATATATATATATATATATATATATATATATATATATATATATATATATATATATATATATATATAGCCAATAAAGCGCGGACTTCTACATACAATCAACACCTCAACCCGCCAGGATTGAACCCACGGCACACAAGCCTATGGCTGTGAGCGGGGGGCATTCCCAGTCACAGTGTAGGCACCAATGTTTCGAGATCGAATCTGTATATATATATATATATATGTGTGTGTGTGTGTGTGTGTGTGTTGTGTATATATATATATATATATATATATATATATATATATATATATATATATATATATATATATATTTAATAGTAACTCTTGCTTGAAACATAGTGCGCTGGTGTGCAGTTCTTCACCGCCACCCACACAGCCGGCCCAAGTCAGTGATAGTGATAATTATGGTGAGGATATGGACTTATATGGACTTTGGGGAGTTTGACAAAGAGGCCCTGCAAGCCTCTGTGGTGGATAGTGATACAATTGATACAAGTGACACAGGTGAGGGCCAATAATCTGCCCTCTGCCTCGGAACCAACCGCCCATCCCCGTGTGCCCAGCCATTTTTTCTACTAATGTAAGTGTTAAAAAACCTAATATTATTGATATTTCTCTTAATTATTAATTGTGTGTGCATACCATCATAAAGTTAAGATAATATTTTTACTACAACATAGTTGTGTGTCGTCAAAAAGTGGAGTTTGGGGATCGGCCCGGACTCCATTTCAATTAATCCCATATGTTATGTTATTCACTTTACGCGTTTCTCACTTTACGTGGGACCCTCCGGGTTACATTAACCGCGTAAAGTGAGGGTTAACTGTATACTGTACATACATACAGGTGCTCCTCTACTTACGAACGAGTTACATTCCTGAGGCTTGCTTGTAAGTCCAACTTTACTCTTGTAGATACAAAACATATTGTAAAATATGAAAAGATTATGGATATTTAGTACAGCTATACCCTTTAATACAGCCTTAAAACCTGGCTCACTCTTCTCCTCTTAGGTTATGTTTATTCTATCTGGAATTTTCTTCAAAATAATCCAATCTCATCCACATTAAACACCTGTTCTGGCAGGTAACTCCCCTCAGTGATGATGTTTGTATCTCTGAAAGTTTGTTACAGATATACACCATTAACATCGTTTCAGTCAATGTCATTAAGAAAATTAAAATATGTATGAAAATGGTAAATGTATATTAATTTTAAAAATTCACAACAAAGGCAGTCAATGCCTGACTGTGATAACAGCTGGCTGTGTAGGTAACCAGTGTGGGTGCCCTATTTTTTTTTATTGTTTGTTGGTTGGTTGATGCTCTTCCAACATTCATTTAAAATCCAATTATAAATTTATTTGAGCCCTAGAACAATGAGTGCATTATGCACCACTACTGGTTGTGCTCACGGAAAGAAGGGAAAAGTGTTACATTAGAATTTAAATTAGATGTGGTAAAAAAATTTGAAGAAGAACAGTGAGCTGTGGACATAACAAGAGCTGTTGATTTGCAGCCTACAACTGTAGGTAAGAACAAGTTGTGGAAATGCAGAAAATATTGAATCATCTTTTAAAAGTGTTATTCGATTATCTGCTTCAAAGTTAACTCGTAACAGAAGTGGCATTATGGAAAATAGGGAAGAATGCTGAACATGTTTTTGGTCTTTATTCAGTAATTGCGTGAGAAAATTTTTACCGGAAATGTACCCAAGGAACTCAACCCCTATTTATATTGTGTCTTTGGTAAAATCGTTTTCACTTAATGTCGTTACACTTAAAGTCGTGGTTTTCAGGAACCTAATAACGACGTTAATGTGCGAATTGGTGTACAGTTGGTAATATGTTTCTGAGTTCAGGGCTGAATAACCTGGCTGTCTCTGTAACCATCCCAACTGAGTTAACAGGTTATTCAACAGGTGACGGCTTAATAGCCACAGCTATTTGGTTGTTTGTTGTTGTGTTGTTTATCAACCCATAGTCAAGCTTCTCTCTGAAAGCATGTGCTGCCGCTTGATCCTCCAGTCGCTTGGTGTTAAAACCTCTTCTAGAGACTTGTTACCTTCGTCATTTTAGGGCGATTTGAAGGGAGAGTTGGCACTGATGAGCCAATGATCTGTGTCAGTGGTCTGAGCCACGCATATCTCGGATGATGAGAACATCTCGGCAATCTCTTTCTCTGACAGTAATATAGTCAATGAGATGCCAGATGCCAGAACCCTTGAACTTATCTGCCTGCCTAAACAAGGTGTTGGAGATAGTGAGGTTGTGTGCAGCACACTGCTGAGGGGAATAGGCTTTTGGGATTACATTTGCCCACTCCATTTCTCCTTATTTTTTCCAGCCATAAGTCAGCATCTCTGTCAACTCTGGTATTGAAGTCACCAAGGAGCACAATCTTATCTTCTCTGGGGATAAAGGTTAGCACTCTATCAAGGTTAGCATAAAAGGCCTCCTTGATGTCATCCTCTCCATCCAGTGTTGGGGCGTATGCACTGATGAAGAAGGCATAACGTAAGTAATTTTGTGGGACTCAGTGCATCATAAGGTGCTCATTGATCCCAACAGGCATTTCAGTTAGCCTGTGTAGGATGCATTGACGGATGACAAAGCTAACTCAATAAATGCGGTGTGTCTCTGCATCTGGCTTATCCTTCCAGAGTAAGCCCATTCTGCGAGTTGACCCTCATCTGGGAGCTGGGATTACACTAATGGCTGCTGTGTTGATGTTATACCTAGGCAGCTCTTTTGCAGTTCTTCTTTTGGATTGCTCATTTGTTCTAGTATCCAGAAGGGTCCTGTGTTTTTGACTGCATAAGGGTGACCTTATTGGGTGCAGTTGCCTAGTCAGGTTGGTTCTTTAAGCAGGTTATGTTTAGGGCACCTTTTCTAGTCCCTCCCCAAGTGGGGTGAGCAGAGTGGGTCCTGGAAAGGGCTGCCCTGTCACACAGACAGGACCGGATTGCACTTCTCCCTAGATACCAGTGGATAAATGACCATCTTATCTATGCCACCCATGTGCAGAGTTGTGACTAGAGACTCCCAACAGTCATCTCTGCCTGTCCCTATTCCCACTTGTCTGTTGCCATTGGACTTTTGGGGGTTTTGGAGTTCTGATGATGATGGAAAGTATGATGAGCTGGATGATGGCTGCACGTGAGTTGATTATGTGTTGAGGCAGGAGCTCAGGCTCTCCCTTTTCCTGATCCAGTGGTACAGGTAGCTGCAACAACTGGAGGGAGAGTTTAAATGGACTACCAATAGCCCTCTGGTGTAATGGTCAGCATGCTCGCCTCGCAAGCGAGTGGACCCGGGTTTGATCTCCGGGCAGGCTGAAACTATAGGTTTCTTTATGCCATTTTCCTCTGTCTACCCTGCAGTAATTGGGAACCTGGATGTTAATCGATTTGCGGATCGTATTCCGGGGTAATGGGTAGCCAGTGCAGTTGACAAGTTGTCCTGTCCTCTCAGACTATTCCTTGACACTGGGTCATGCAGCTCGTTAACTTAGGGTGTGGTTGTAGTGTTGGCAAAAGCTTACACCTTAAATAAAATCATACCTAGGTGGCCCTAGGGCAGGCCATCCTCGATTTTGAGGGGCTTCCATTATTATTTTACCTCCGAGGCCCACTGCTGCTCCGAGATCCCCGGTGGTCTAGCCTGGGCCGCGAGGCACCCAGTTACCGTGTGTTGCCACAAGGAGGCACAGCAGGAGTCTTGATGATGAAGAAGTTGTGTATTGGTAGGAAGACTTGTGCAAGGCTGCTTCCCTGATCACCACAAGAGCTTGCCAGTGGCATAGCTGAAAACGAGAGGAAGCATGCCGTGCCTACTCCTTAACGCTAACATAATATTGTCACACTAGACATATTACACTACCCTGTGGAGAACACACACACACACACACACACAAAAAGCTACTCACACACTGTAATAGTTTCCATTTATTTTGTTATTAATGTCCCTTTAAATTGATTGGTGAAAATTGATTTTAATAAAATAAAATACAGTAATCATAAGTCAGTTGTATTTTTAAACAAAATATACAGTGCTGACAATCAATTTCTTACCTTATCCTATGATGACTGTAACTGAGCGCAGTACAGCTATATTGTTGTAATGCAGCTGGGCTGAAGGGACCACACAGACCATGTCACGCCACTCCACAACAATAACAAATGATCTTCATGATTTGCAAGATTTTTTTTTTTTTTTTTTTACAAAGTTTTTGTCACATGACATTAGTAGCCAATCGTAGCTCATGAGCACTCTGGGCCTACCTACTCACCCAAGTGCTCGGCACATGTCAGCACTTGATGCAATCGCTCAGAAATTCATTCAGTTGCCCGGAATAGAGAGACTTTTCTTAGAATGCTGAAATTTTATTTTCCGGGTAATGGAAAGTTGCATGGATTGAAGATTCCAGCTAATGAGGAGATTACTATAGGATGTTTCTGATGTACTGTACTGTATGTTTACAAGTTGGCAGCATGTGAGTACATACTGTTTATTTCAATCTGGACATTTAATATTAATCTCCCTATGTTACCTCCTAATGTCTTTCTCACACCATATTACTGATATAATTTGAGTAAATATACTACAGTACATTATTTTGTTTATTTTACCTGAAATCAAAGGACATTACATTTTTTGCCTCAAGTTGAGTGTAAAAAATTATTATAGGTACAAAATAATGCTTCAAAAAAATTTGTGGATAAATACTTAATTTTAATTTTTTCTTCATATTTTTCTCCCAGGTGTCAGATGTTTTTGAAAGCTATTAGTGTGTTATGGAGCCTCTGGTTTTGCCTTGATTAAATAGTAGTAAAAATGACCAGATACCATTTTCATATTTTACTGGAGAAATTACTCTCCTAGGGGATGCAACTTGGAAACAAAATATGCATCCATAAGTAATCCGGCTCTTATTTTAAAGTGCTCTCCATGCTTTCCATTAAAATTGGTAATTGTTCTATACTCCAGCTTTTAACTTGCTCTGGGCTACTGTTCAACTCTAATTGTGCTCACTTTGAGTGTAGCAGTTCTCATCTGACTGTACGGTGTATACTGTAAATATAACTTTTTTTTTTAGTTATATACGTCTGTCTTATTTAAAATGATCAGAATGACATTTTTAGTAGTATGTGGTTAATTGAAGTTACAGTATCCTTGAAATGTCCATTACAGAAGGGATGGATAAAATTTACAGGGACAAAAAATTATGATAGAGCTTTGTTTTTACTTTGATGCAACAGATTTATAATTTAAGTACAGTATTATTGTTTTTTTTTAATTTGAACTTCCTTCTTTCTTTTTTTTTCCATTTTTAGGAAGGTGTTGGTTGATAAACAATTAGAACAACCCATTGGCTTAGCTGTACATGAAGACTTCCTCTACTGGGTGGATCCAGAATTATATGTGGTAGAGCGAGTCAATAAATTCACTGGCCAACAAAGGGAGGAAGTGCAAGGCCGGATATCACACCTGTCTGACATCATTGCAGTAACACCCTACCTATCACAGGTAATATAGGCTTAAACGCACACACACACACACACACACACACATATATATATATATATATATATATATATATATATATATATATATATATATATATATATATATATATATATATATATATATATATATATATATATATATATATATATATATATATATATATATATATATATATATATATACAGTGACCCCTCGTTAACGAACTCAATCCGTTCCAGAAGGTCGTTCGTTCGTTCGTTAACCGAAAAGTTCGTTAACCGAAACCATTGTTTCAATGGGTTTTTGGGTAATTGGTTCCAGCTCACCGAAAATTTCCTAAATTCAACAAAAATGGTAGAAAAGTTCACTTACTTTGAGGTGTGTATGTAGAAGGCTCCTGGATGATGATGATGATGATGGGATTTAGAATGGGGGTGGAGGAGAAGGAAGAAGAGAAGGCATTGGGGTGGAAGAGAAGTCACCCCATGGCGCCATTTCACCCATAAAATTTTAGCTCTCTTGGTGTAATTCAAGATTATTTTCTTTAAATCAACACTGCACTGCATTATATATTGTCAATATGTAAAATATATTTCAAAATGACCAATAATTTGCTTGGAAACACAGAAAAAAGCGTTTAGTTGAAGAGAGTCTCAAGCAAGATGTTACCTCCAGTGAAAACAGAGACTAACTCCTGTTTGCTGTGTTAAGAGGCTGGATGCCGCGCATTAAACTAGTCACTTTACCTTCAATTATGTTCAATAATTGTTAAAATGACTAAAAAATTGAATATTAAACTTTTAAAATTATTGAATAGTATAAACTTCTTGATATTTACTAAAATAGTAAGGAATTTAAGCCCTAGAACCGATTAATGTATTGGCGGACTGATACTAAAGCTGGTTGCCCGGTCAGTGCAAGTGAAAACATGTTGAGGTCGGTTCGTAAGAACTTCGTTAACCGAATTTTTTTTCGTTAACCAAATTGAAGATCCTTATGGAAGGCAGTTCGTTAATCGAAATTACGTTAAACGAGGGGTCACTGTATATATATATATATATATATATATATCCACAAGAAAACACGAAGTTCCCAAGCGCTTTCGTGTAATTCACATCTTCAGGGGTAAGTACAGACTTAGGAGTAATACTTGACAAGGCTAATGTATACCTGACTATGGACAGCTGCTGTACATAGAGATGGCATGGTCAATTTTTTATTAAGAAGATTAGTAAGGGTCACTGCCTTATGACCGGAACATTGTGGACACCTGCTGTCCCCTAGGGACTTGATCTCACTCTCCTCTTCTGTATATATTAGCCTTGTCAAGTATTACTCCTTTGTCTCTACTCACACATATATATATATATATATATATATATATATATATATATATATATATATATATATATATATATATATATATATATATATATATATATATATATATATATATATATATATATATGTGTAATATGTAATGTGTAATATTCCTTGTCTTTTGGTTATACCCAAAATTCTAATGCTGTACAAATATTTGGAATTATAATCAAATAATGTGGAATGTATCAAACATCTGTTGTAAATTAAAACTGCACAGACTGCCATTCGGAGAAAAATTAATGGATGATGTTAATGCTTTTCATGTCCGTGTAAAGATTGATTCATAATTTTTCCTTTCAAAGATGATGAAAGAACACCCATGCCACAATGGAAGTGAGTGTAGTCATTTGTGTCTTGAGAAAGATCAGGAACAGCGGTGTGCATGTCCTGCAGGCAAGTCACTAGCAGATGACTTAAAGACTTGCATCAATCCCCCTAGCTGCCACCCTGAAGAATTTCGCTGCCACTCAGGATCAGTTGGTTGCATTCCGCTCAAATGGAGGTGAGCGCCCTTCTTACTATTATGTCATTATTCACTGCATCTTTTCCATTTAGCAATTTCTCCCATGCAGCACTTTCAAATACAGTGGAGTCTCATTTTGCGTGGGAATATTATACTGATATATGTCCGTGCATTGGAAATCCGTCCAAGCAATGCCATTTAACACGCATTAAAATCACTATACTGTACTGGAATTGTCAGACCTTTACTCAAGAATGACTTTGAGTAACAGGCACAGACTTCTGAATCTCCAGGTGGGTGATGCTGACAGCAGACAATATTTTCTCCCAGTATTTCCTGACTTCTGATGGTGGATTTGTTGACTTTATAATGGCATGCCATGTCGCATATCCTCGTCCCAACTTAAGAGTTTCTTCAAAATTTCGACCTCGGCATAAGAGATAGCCTGCCGCAACCCACCTCATTTGCCCTGAGGCCCACGAGTGTTCCCGTCTAGGTCAGCCATGGTAACACCCAGGTAGCAAGGATGGACAGAGTGAGGCGCACTGCAAGCAGGAGCGAGCAAGAGTACATAATGACACCCGAGTTTAAGTGTCTACTTCGGAAAGTTACAGGAAGCCAAAATTGCCCCAAAACGAAGTAAACGCCTCCCCATAACACATTTATTTCCTCTATATGCTTTTATTTTTCTTATTTTATAGTTTTATATTATATTTTCCATACTTCTAAGCCACATTAGAGCATTGTAATGATTGATTCTTAAATTTATAGTTTCATTACAAGTAACAATATACAAGGCGGCTTGGCTCACGAGTCAGCCACGTAGTTTATAGCCAAGGCCTTGGCTAGAACTGCCTCCATAGATACACGTTCACTTCTCAAACATACACACCCATGCTCTTCATTCTTTTAGTTTATGATTTTATATTATATTATCTTTATTTCTAAGCTATATCATATATATAGAATAGAGTAATTGTTAAAAAAGTCCTTTTTCTGGGACCCGTGCCGGGAGGTGGCTGGCTGACATGCCAGTCAGCTGTGGCCTGTGAGAGATGGTACATTTAATGCTTGTTGCCATTGTTATATATAATGAAAATGTAAAGGTTGTGGAAAAAATCATTGCAATACTCTAAAGTGATTTAGAAAGAAAGAAAATATAATATATAACTATAATATAAGAATTATGAAGAGCACGGGCGTGTATTCTGTGTGAGAGGATCGTAAGTGTGGAAGCAGTGGGCAGTTTGTCAATAGCGCATCTGGCGACTCAGCTGGTTAGGTCTATTTCAGAGTAAATGCACACCACACAACCACCTCTGCTTTACATTTACTTTATCCTCTTTGCCACTGACTGTCAAGTTGATTTCAGCAGAGAATATTTCGGAAAAAGATTGAAAGCATAAAAAAATTAAAAGTTATACAAGATGGTTAATACATGTTGTCATTGTTACCTACAGCATACCCTTACAATTCGGGGATTTTTAATTTGTGGCCTTTGATTATTCGTGGATGACACCCTGGATGTAACCAAGAATGCCTGTGGGTAGCTTTAAAGTTGCCGGCATTTTCACGGCTGGGATGGAGACCCCGCAAGTTTTATGGCGTCCCGCAACGTGTCTCCCTTGTCCCAGGCAGCTGGGCCATATGCACTCACTCCGCCTCAGTCTGTTAAACACTTGTCTGTTTCGCATGTGTGCTACTCTGCTCTCTTAGTAACTATGCTCATCATGCTTGTGATGGCTCTCAAACCCCCTCAACCACCTTCATCCAGCTGCAGGAAGGTGCCCAACCAAGTGAAGAGAGAAAAGGTCATGTATTTCTCCCATATGTATGCCTGGCAATGGGAGCTGGTAAGGGGAGTGAGCGACTGCTAGTTAGTATGTCGTCTACATTTGTAACTCCTCACTCCCTGCAATATTTCACTGGATTTACTGCTACAGTAAGCCCCCATTGAACAAAAGGGTTAGGTTCCACTAAAATGCCTTCATTAGGTGGATTATGTTCATCGAAACCATTTTTCCCATCTAAATTAATGTAATAAGGGGGGTGTGTTCCTGTACTAAGCTTTGTGATAGAATAATATACTGTGCTAAACTCTGTGACAAAATAATTGCAACATCAAAATACTGTAGATAAAAACAATAAAACATGTAAAACATCACCTTCAGCGTTACCCCAAAGTAGTGTCAGATGGTGTTTTGCTGCTTTAAACCCTGGTGCTGTTTTTTCTTCTTGGTCAGTGTATGTTCTGGAGGGCATTCACTTCCAATAGAGTCCAGTTTCATCAATGTTGGCCACCTGTTTTGCACTACAGACACCACACTTCATAATTTCTTTTAATGTTTCTGGGAAACTTCTTGCAGCCAACTCATCCGCACTGGCTGCTTCACCCGTCACACGAATATCATGAAGGTTTGCACGTTTCTTAAACCTATTGAACCAGACACGACTAGCAGTAAAAGTCTGCAGCCTCTGAACTCTGCCCAGGCTGTCTTTGACGCAACCTTTCCATAGTGACCGAATCTTCTCCTGGATCACAGATAAGGAGAGAGAGGCATGTGCTGTGTGCGGTCCTCAATCCACACTAAGAGAAGTTGCTCCATATTCTCCATGACATTATCAGGACTATGACACAGTATCATTGCACCAGTAGGGGTCACTGATTAGCCAACCTCTTTGAACCTTGGTGCGTTCTATATAATTGTCCCCACTGTAGACACACTAAGTCCCAGAACACAGCCAATTTCTGTTGGACCCTGACCACTCTCATTACGGTGAATAATGTCCAATTTTAAGGCTAGAGTCGCCCTCTTTCTCCTCTGGGCTGGTGTACCTGCAGGTGCTGAAGTGCCAGATCCCCTACCAGACATTGTTGAGAGAACACGGTACTTGTACACTGTAAAATATTGTAACAGGCATCACAAGCGTGAATTGAAGCTGTGGCGCCAAACAAAGACGCCTCTAGGCTGTTGCGTAGTACCGAAAACACGTGTTATTGTGCATTGATGTTGCATTCCCAAAGCAGATCAAAGAACATTTTAGGCCCCTGGGCGCTGGTTGACTGATCAGTTGCACTGGACACAGTTGTCCGAGGAGGTGGGAAACATAAGCAGTTGTTGGTTGTTGTTTGTGGGAATATTTCATTCACTCTAGTAATGATACAATGTTTCTTATTATGTTATCGTAGGTAAATTCATGGTTTACGTAATTTGTTTATCACTGGGCCCATCACCGTTTTCAAATTAGACTACAAGATATGTATTTCTCTCGTACGCATTTCGATCATACGCCTGGCAACGGGTGTGAGAAGAGTGATTGCTAGCTGAGCATATTCTGCACTAACCCCCCTTTCCTTCCTGCCATATTTCACTGGATTTACTCTAAGTTACATAAATTTTGAATTGTGTAGTGAGAATAACAAATAAACAATGTACAGTACTGTACAATATTGTACTATCATGAATGACAGTCATAGTAGAGTGAGTAGGGGGCAGTGTCGGTGAGATGCAGTGGGTGGGAGGGAGGGAGGAAGATGGGAAGTGGGTGGGAGGCAGTGGATATCGTGCTAATCTGGTCTGGCTAAAGCAAAGTCATCACTGAAATTATTATTTAGTTGGTGATAATAGAGGTAGTGGTGGTGTTGATGGCAATCATGGAGCTGGTGGTGGAGGAGGGATGCATCAATCAGTTTGTTGGTAACACTGGCTGCAGCCACAATTGAACAGCTGATGTGTACCCACAATATTGAGTGTAAGTTTAAATGAACGTCATATTCCTTCTACATTACTTTACATTAATTTTAAATTGTGGAGTAAGAATAACAAATAAGTAATGTATAGTATTGTACTATCTTGAATGACGGTCATAGAAAGAGTGAGAGAGGCAGTGGGTGGGAGGGAGGAAGGTGAAATTATGATTTAGGTGATGATTGTAGAGGTAGTGGTGGTTATGGAGCTGGTGGTGAGAAAGCAGAAAGGTTGGGGTGACATACCTTTCATAATAGTAGAACTTTTTTTGTTAATTGGCAAAGTGGTAGTAAAACTTGCTTTCTTAATAGTGTGGTTTTGTTCAAAGGATTAACGTTCAGTGGGGGGTCTCACCGTTTACAGTATTAGTGTTTACTGATAGAATAGTGATTAATTGTGGCATTGTAGCTAGGTTAGCTGGTCATTGTAACCACCAGGCTGTGAGGTGCTATGGTTTTTTCAGCTTGTATTTTTGGGTAGATATAAATAACTTTCTTCATTTATTTTTACTCAGTTACAGACACACACCATCTTGAATACATATTGTGAAAAAGGTAAAAGAAATAATTATGTTAATGCTAAAAAATTTATGTCAACTGCAAACAATGGGATGTTTATACTGTACTCATATTAATTGTAATCTTGCAAGAGTTCCAGCAATGTAAGTTTTATTCTGCTAAGTCAAGTCAATGACATTTTATAAGCAAAAAATTCAACTCCCTCTACTGTATAATGCTGAGTCCCTGACCCCTCCCCCGTTTACCGACAACCACTCGGTAATCACCCCTCTTGGCTGCCATCACCCTACCTCCCCTTCCCTCCTCTCCCCTCCCAGCCAGAAGGTGATCAGGATTTTTAGGGTGAAGGTAGTTTTAGGCTTAAAATTTTTCTCTTAAAAAATTTCACAGACTTGCCTTAGCAGAATATAACTTGCATTGCTGGAATTCTTGTAAGATAGCGATTAATTTGAGTATAAATATCCCATAGTTTGCACTGGATATAAAATTTTTAGTCCTTTAGCTTATTACATATGAGTACAAATTGAGTACAGTAATATGTTGTTCAACATTATAGCTTTTTAGTAATTAACTAAGTACATTTGCATACAAGTTGTAATAATTATAATGATTTTTCCACAACTTTTATAAATTCAGTTGCCTCAGAAGATGTCTTGAATACGAAAGCTAAGGTGCTCCAGTGTTTCCCTTTTCCCTGTGTGGTTTTATGAAGATTTATCTTGTCCATGTTTCCATTATGGATGTACAGTCGGCCACAGGAATAAGTATACACACTGTAGCTGTAAGGTCCGAAAATGGTCTGGTAACGTTGAAACTGCGCATGCATACGCATGATGAAACTCAGCTCCCCCCACCTGTTATCTCTAACTAGTTTCTGTTTCCCCTTCTTCATTCTTCTATTTACTCCTCTTCCTTCCTTTACTAATCCAAACGTCAGTAAAAAAAAAGTAGGGTAAGAGAAAAAGTGGGGAAGGAGGAAGGAGCTGTATGGTAACTGCAATCCCATTTGGCAACAAGTTTACTTCCATTGGATACAATATATTACTTGTAATATAAACACAAGACACTAGTATAATATTCACAACAAATGTATTTATAACGTATATGTAGGAATAAAACATAAATTACTGGTCATTTTGTAATCTTGTCTGTTCTGTTCAGGACAGTGTTACCAGATATTTTGTCTCAAACACAAGCCGTAGGTGTACTTATTCTTGTGGCCAACTGTACATGAGAGAGAGAGAGATTTAACGGTTAACAAATTTATTGACAAGGCCTGGAGTACAGTTTGCCTATTCTTAGTAATTCAGTCAGGTCTTGACACTGAGGGTGCTATCACTTCTCACTGCCACACAGGACACAGAAGATCATACACAAATAAATAGATCATATTCATTAACAGCTATATATAGGCCAGAGTCATGTGAGTGATATCACTGTTCACTGCCATGCAGGACAGTGGTTCATATACATTAGGAGTCATATTCTAATTGAAGACTAATCATTGTGGGCTAGCAAATTTTGGATAAACAGCAAGAATGTCCTCAAGCACCCCTGATTCAATGTTCATGATACAATAAGCCAGGTGGCCTGAAGTCTATGACAGTGTCACATTCAATAATATAGTGGTCAAGGTATGCTTTAAAGGTTTATCACAAAGTTTACATTCCGAGTGTTCCGGTATGGGTACAGCGTCACTTGCCAGATGTGTCTGTATCCTAGCCTAATTCTGTCCACGACTACATCACATTGTCTAGTTCTGTCCTTATGCTGGCCATACCGGCACCTCTTGTCACAAAATCTTTCATATTTACTAATGCTACAACTACCAGGTCTCTGCATTTCTCAGTTCTTCTCGATCAGAGTTCATGATTTTGACTTGAATGTTTTTAAGTGCAGCATTGGACAGGCCAAGGTCACAGAGAGAGAGAGAGAGATCATGTACAGGATGTGTGTGTAAGCCTACCCAGCCTCCTCTCAGTGGAGATGTTTGGGTGAAAATATTGCATTATTATTCAGCTTGTCATGTAATTTTGATGACAAATTATATATAATATTTTTTTCTAGTGTTGAATATTTTGTATTATCAATAATAAAACATACACCAGCCAGCCTCCCTCCCCCCTCCCTCTAACTCAGTGTCTCACAAGACTTTAAGCTCTAGATGTTGTGGTGTTGAAGTTTTAATTAATGAATAATAACTGGCCTAAGGTTAAAAATGCTTTGAAAGCATTTGAGGTGGATGTTGGGTAGATGATTAATGGGTCTCTGTTTTTTACCTGGCCTGTTGTTATGTCACCCATTTTTTTATAAGCTCTTCTTTCGTTTACAGTGGAGGTATTGTATGGATTAGTGGATCCCATGTTATTGACCTGACCTGATGTTATATATATAAGCTTCCCTCAGTCCCTTTAAATTCAGTTGCCTCTGAAGATGTCTTGAATATAGACGAAAGCCAAGGTGCTCCATTGTAGTTAGTTGACCGAGAGGAAGCAGTGAACAACACACATGGTGGCAGCAGGACACAGACTGAGTGATTGTAAACAAATCCGACGTGTGGCACATTTGGTGCAGAATTTAACAAAGTCACGCTCGATTTCGTGAAATAGTTTGGTAAATCGAGCAAAAATAATGGAAATTCGATTTAGTGGAAATTTCAGTTTAAAGGAAAAGGGTGGCTCGAATTTGTCTGTTAAATCGAGAAAATATTGTATGTGTACTGTACATGTAATTACTAATTTAAAAAAAAATATCACTTACCATCACTGTAGGCGAAGAATGAAGCATTGTAGTAGATGACACTGACGCATGGTTGGGGACACAGAGGAATGGTAGGTGACACGGGAGAATGGTAGGTGATGCAGGAGAATGGTAGGTGATGCAGGAGAATGGTAGGTGACACAGGAGAATGGTAGGTGACGCAGGAGAATGGTAGGTGATGCAGGAGAATGGTAGGTGATGCAGGAGAATGGTATGTGACACAGGAGAAGGGTAGGTGATAGAGGGGAAACGGTACATAAACAGTGAACAGTACGGCACTTATGTATACTACTGTAATTTGGTCACGTACAAAATAAAGAAACAATTTTAAAAAAGTAACTGATTCTCTACGTATAATTCAAGTTTGAATACTGTATGTACATAAACATGTAACTTATATCACTAAGGATATTATTGTCCACCTTAGTGAAACTGTTTTCTTTACTACAGAGCAAAAGAGTAAAAATTAAAATACTCTAGTGTGGCTTCAAAATAAAGAAAATATAATATAAAATTATAAAATATGAAAAAAGTGTGGGTGCATGCATGTGCATGTGTGTGTGTCGTGCATTGCCTTCGTCCGCCGGTGTAATCATTGGGTTCCAATGGTGGTCAGCTTTTCCGCTTATACCTCCGTTGGGGTCTTGTTAAAGCTCCGTAAGCATATCTGCCTGATGCGGGGCTCCACCACAGATTTTTCGTTCAGGGTTTACTCCCGTAGCCTTATGCCTACCAAGGTTAATCCGCAAGGCAGCGGGGCAGTGGTTGGAAGGTGCCAGGACGTGTCCACATGCTAGTGGGCCTATGCACCGTCCCTCTGGGGCCCACTGCTACTCTGAGATCCCCTGCTTGTCTATCCTGGGCCCACGAGGCACCCAGTAACTGTGTGTTGCCACGAGGAGACACAGCAGGAGTCTTGATGGTAAAGAGGCTGTGTACTGGCAGGGGAAACTTATGCAAGTTGCTTCCCTGTTCGCCACGAGGACTAGCCATCGGCGGCAGCTGAAAGCAAGAGGAAGCAAGCAGTGCTTGCACCTTAACACTAACATAATGCTGCCAGACTAGATGTATTTCACCACCCTGTGTGTGAACACACACACACACACAGGGGTCTGGCTATACCTTTTTCTGGAATGGTCAGCCTACTGTGGAGAGAAATCGCATTTATGAAGTTGGCTTTGCCATCCACCAACACATCCTACAGAGGCACTCTGAAATGCCTGTTGGGATCAACGAGCACCTCATGACGCTCCGAATTGAACTGAATCACTCACGTCATGCCTTTTTCATCAGTGCATACTCCCCAACACTGGATGCAGAGGATGACATCAAGGAGGCCTTTTACGCTAACCTCTATCCCCAGAGAAGACAAGATTGTGCTTCATGGTGACTTCAATGCCAGAGTTGGCAGAGATGCTGACATTTGGCAGGGAACCGTAGGGAGAAATGGACTAGGCAAATGTAACCCCAATGGCTACTCCTCAGCAAGTGGGCTGCACACAGCCTCACTATCACCAATACCTTGTTTGGGCAAGCCAACAAGCTCAAGGGTTCATGGCAACACCCACGATCCAAACACTGGCTTCTCATTAATTACATCATTGTCAGAAAAAGAGATCGCCGAGATGTCCTATCACCCGTGCCATGCGTGGCTCAGACCACTGCGACACTGATCATCGGATTGTCAGAGCCAAGCTATCACTTCACATCGCCCCAAAATGGCGAAGGTAGCAAGCCTCCAGAAGAGGTTTTAACGTAGTCTACGTTCCATCTCCGTGTTCGCTGGGAAGACAAGAGAACAAATGCCAGTATTCTTGCTGACACCAACTGTAGGAGCATCGAGGCTACCATTTTCCTTGAACAACTACGTTAGACTGGCCATGTTACCCACATGGACGACAGTAGACTGCCAAAGCAGCTACTTTACAGTCACCTAACGAATAGTAAGCGTAACACTAGCATGCAATTGAGAACGCATAGGCATAGTCTTAAGACAAACCTGAAAAGTGCCATATCAACCCCCTCGCCTGGGAGTCGATTATCCACATCGTAACACTTGGAGGAGCACCACACGAGAAGGTGCCAATACTTTTGAGTCAGCCCGATTGCAGACTGAGGCAGACAAGCGCCAATGCCGGAAAGATGCTGCCACTGCCCCTCCCACACTAGATGCAGCTCCCCACATGTGCAACATCTGTGATCGACCCAGTCGGTTTCGTATCGACCTCTTTGGTCTCCTCAAAACTCACCAACCTAGGTGACATCCCTAATAACTCAAATTATTGTATCATAGCTAGATGATCGTCATACAGTGGTCCCTCGGTTAACGAGCACAATCCGTTCTAGAAGGTTGCTTGTTAACAGAAAAACTCGTTAACTGAAACCATTGTTTCAATGGGTTTTGGGGTAATTGGTTCCAGCTCACCGAAAATTGCCTAAATTCAACAAAAAAGGTAGAAAAGTACACGTTGAGGTGTGTATGTAGAAGGCTCCTGGATGATGATGATGATGGGAATTAGAATGGGGGTGGAGAAGAAGAGAAGGCATTGGGGTGGAAGAGAAGTCACCCCATGGAGCCATTTCACCCATAAAATTTTAGTTCTCTTGGTGTAATTCAAGATTATTTTCTTTAAATCAACACTGCACTGCATTATATATTGTCAATATGTAAAATAAATTTCAAGTGACTAATAATTTGCTTGGAAACACAGAAAAAATGCATTTAGTTGAAGAGTCTCTCTCAAGCAAGATGTTACCTCCACTGTGTGTTGGCAGGCTGGATGGCATGTTCAATAATTGTTAAAATTACTAAAAAATTTAATATTAAACTTTTAAAATTATTGAATAGTATAAACTTCTTGATATTTACTAAAATGGTAAGGAATTTAAGCCCTAGAACCAATTACTGTACTGGCGGACTAATACTACAGCTGGTGGACCGCCAAATGCAAGTCGGCTCGTAAGAAACTCGTTAATCGAGGGATTGCTCGTTAACCGAAGTTAAGAATCTTATGGAAGGTAACTCGTTAACCGAAATCTCGTTAACCGAGGCACTCGTTAACCGAGGGACCACTGTACTCAATTCAGAGTGACAGCAAAGTAGTAGTAGAGACAGTCTAGGGTGGCAAGTTCAAGTCTGTACCAATCTTTGCTGATCCATCACCACTCTTATTACTTCTTATTATGCCTTATCACATCACATCAAGCTGCCCCTAAGAGGGGGGCATGATTGCATAACACTAATTCAGAAATACAGTAATGAAAAAACACGAATTCAGAGACACATGGTAAGGATAAACAAGTGCAGAGAGACAGGAATGAGTCAGACAGTGTACAGAAACTTCTCAGGGCAAGAATTCGCACCACGTCACCGCCCACTAAATTCAAAATAACTGCCGCTCCTCTCCTGATCATTGGATTTCCGGGGTATCAACGAAACTTGCGGAGGTATTTCCCATAATGTAATCGTCGGTTAATGGCACGTCAGTTTTCGGGGTACACCTGTATATTTTTAATCAGCTCATTATTTTGGGAACAATTAATTAGTCAGGAGGTTTTATATGTGGAAATACAAACTTTGTTTAGTTTTCATTAGGAGAGTTTGATATGTTTGTTCCCACTTTCAGATGTGATGGACAGTCAGAGTGTGAAGACAAGAGTGATGAGCTCAGTTGTCCACTACCCATGTGTCCCTCTCAGTTTCGGTGTACAAACAGTCAGTGCATTGGTGAGTAGTGAAATATTTACAGTTTGTAGCCCCTAACTGTCTGGGGGAATTGGTAATATTCTTTTTTATAAATAATATATATACTGTACACTATATAATATATATATGTGTTAGGCTCAAGAAGAGAATAACGACCACAATGCATTGTGATTTAGAAAATGACCAGAAAGGAAAATTTTGCTATAGGTTAGGTTTGATTATAACAGATTTGTTAAGATTAGTTTGAGAAAACGATAGATTTTTTATTTATTGTTATTATTTTCAATCCAGAATGCGTCGTCTAGCTTTATACCTAGGTATGTAAATGCTTAGCATTAACTCATATATATATATATATATATATATATATATATATATATATATATATATATATATATATATATATACAGTATATATATATATATATATATATATATATATATATATATATATATATATATATATATATATATATATATATATATATATATATATATATATATATATATATATATATATATATATATATATATATATATATATATATATATATATATATACAGTATTACCCCGCTTAACGCGCTTTCACTTAACGCGTTTTCGCATATACGCGGTGCCTTGCCAAAGCTGAACTTTCACTTAACGCGGATTTTTCCACAGCAACGCGGTGAGTGTCCGGCTCGAGAGCTATTTTTAGATTCGCACCACCCCCCACCCGCCACCCTGCCTGACTGCCTGTTTTAGCTCATAAAATTCATACAAATTACCCAGCCAGAATATAGTTTACATTGCTGGAATTCTTATAATTTGGTGATCATTTTGAATATAAACAACATATTTTTTGCATTAAACATACAATTTTTAGATAAAATGTTTAATCTGAGTAAGTATGTTATCTTTTGTCCAAAATATATGACATTTATATTCAAAATATTCCTGGTCTTACAAGGAATCCAGCAATGTCAATTATATTATCCTAACTTTAGTTTGAGGTATTATTTATTAAAATTTAGTGGTTATCCCACACATCTCCTTGGGACGGTTGGTGGGGGGTGGGGGGGAGGGAGGGACCAACCGACCGACCATCTGTTACCCGGTGAAGAATTATTTTTTTTTAACTGAAGATATTTGTTTTAGCTCATAAAATTCATACAAATTACCCGGTCAGAATATAATTTACATTGCTGGAATTCTTATAATTTGGTGATCATTTTGAATATAAACAACATATTTTTTGCATTAAACATACAATTTTTAGATAAAATGTTTAATCTGAGTAAGTATGTTATCTTTTGTCCAAAATATATGACATTTATATTCAAAATATTCCTGGTCTTACAAGGAATCCAGCAATGTCAATTATATTATCCTAACTTTAATCTGAGGTATTATTTAATACTAAATGTTAAAAACTCTTGAATGGAGGATTGGTGGGGGGTGGGGGGAGGGTTGGGACTGACCGCCCGGTTGGAAGAGGGGGGGAAGGCAAGGTGGGGTACTTTGATTGACAGATAGTGTTGAAGAATATATTTTTTTTTTTATTAACTGTAGATATTTGTTTTAGCTCATAAAATTCATACAAATTATCCGGCCAGAATATAATTTACATTGCTGGAATTCTTATAATTTGGTGATCATTTTGAATATAAACAACATATTTTTTGCATTAAACATACAATTTTTAGATAAAATGTTTAATCTGAGTAAGTATGTTATCTTTTGTGAAAAATATATGACATTTATATTCAAAATATTCCTGGTCTTACAAGGAATCCAGCAATGTCAATTATATTTTCCTAACTTTAGTTTGAGGTTATCCCACACATCTCCTTGGGACGGTTGGTGGGGGGTGGGGGGGGGGAGGGAGGGACCGACCGACCATCTGTTAGCTGGCTGTGTACTGTAGTGTGAGAGGGGGAGGGAGTTGAGTCCATTATTTGAATGGACATTAACTTGGCGACTGTATTTCTCTTAAGTATTAATTGTGTGCATGTACCATCATAAAATTAAGATGTTATTTTTACTACAACATAGTTATTTGTCGTCAAAAAGTGGAGTTTGGGGGTCGGGCTGGGTTCTATTGGAATTAATCCCATATGTTCTGTTATTCACTTAACGCGGTTTTCACTTAACGCGGGACCCTCTGGGTTCAATTGACCGCGTTAAGTGGGGTACCACTGTATATACACAGTCAACCCTCACTTTACGCGGTCCCACATTCCGCGTTTCCACGTTTACGCGGTGCCCTGCCAGAACCCAGGATGCTCACATTCCGCGGTGGGTGTACCCCTTTACATGGGTGAAGTATAATTTTTTTTAATTTAGCTCATAAAATTCATACAAATTATCCGGCCAGAATATAATTTACATTGCTGGAATTCTTACAATTTGATGATCATTTTGAATATAAACATCATAGATTTTGCATTAGACATACAAATTTTAGATATAATGTTTACTCTTGAGTAAATATGTTATCTTTTGTGCAAAATATATGATATTTATATTCAAAATATTCCTGGTCTTACAAGGAATCCAGCAATGTCAATTATATTATCCTAACTTTAGTCTGATTTATTATTTATTACTAAAAAGGTAAACAGTCTGGTATTCCCACACATTTATCTAGTAGGGACGTTGGTGGGAGGGAGGGAGGGACCGGCGACCGACCATCTGTTACCGTGTGAAGAATATTTTTTTTTTTATTAACTGAAGATTTTTATTTTAGCTCATAAAATTCATACAAATTACCCGGCCAGAATATAATTTACATTGCTGGAATTCTTACAATTTGATGATCATTTTGAATATAAACATCATATATTTTGCATTAGACATAAAATTTTTAGATAAAATGTTTAATCTGAGTAAGTATGTTATCTTTTGTGCAAAATATATGACGTTTATATTCAAAATATTCCTGGTCTTACAAGGAATCCAGCAATGTCAATTATATTATCCTAACTTTAATCTGAGGTATTATTTAATACAAAATGTTAAAATCTAAATTTTTCACCCAACATCTCTTGAAGGGAGGATTGGTGGGGGGTGGGGGGGAGGGTTGGGACTGACCGCGCGGTTGGAAGAGGTGGTACTTTGATTGACAGATAGTGTCGTGAAGAATATTTTTTTTTTTTATTAACTGAAGATATTTGTTTTAGCTCATAAAATTCATACAAATTACCCGGCCAGAATATAAATTACATTGCTGGAATTCTTACTATTTGATGATCATTTTGAATATAAACATCATAGATTTTGCATTAGACATACAAATTTTAGATGTAATGTTTAATCTGAGTAAATATGTTATCTTTTGTGAAAAATATATGACATTTATATTCAAAATATTCCTGGTCTTACAAGGAATCCAGCAATGTCAATTATATTATCCTAACTTTAGTTTGAGGTATTATTTATTACTATACCTGGTTTTCCCCCCAAAATTTCTGAGGGAAGAGCCAGTGAGTGTAGTGTGAGAAGAGGAGGAGGGAGTCGTGTCCATTATTTGAATGGACATTAACTTGGCGACTGTATTTCTCTATTTCTCTTAAGTATTAATTGTGTGCATGTACCATCATAAAATTAAGATGTTATTTTTACTACAACATAGTTATGTGTCGTCAAAAAGTGGAGTTTGGGGATCGGCCTGGACTCCATTTCAATTAATCCCATATGTTATGTTATTCACTTTACGCGTTTCTCGCTTTCCGCGGTACCCTCCGGGTTACATTAACCGCGTAAAGTGAGGGTTAACTGTATAATTTATTTTACTTTTTTTGTTTTTTTTGTCCCAATTATTCACGTGGAAGTAATGAATACCATGATGTATGTGGCCATCCCTCTCCCTCTTCTCATGTTCGTTCACGAAATTTTTCGGGCTTCTACCCTGGGTTTTCTGATTATAATAGTTGCTTCTTTGTACCAGAATGCCACAGTAATGGGGAGAACATAATACAGTTGAGTCTGGATTTACGCGGTTTTGGTTTACGTGTTTTGTCATTTACGCGGTGCCTTGCTTGAATTGAAATGCTTGATTTACGCTGCAAATTTGGTCATTTATGCGGGAAGCAGCGCGTGCAGGGTGCGAACAAGGTCGCCCAGTCATCAAAGCATTACCGAGTTCGTCACCCACCACCCACCACAGCCAGCCCAAGTCAGTGATAGTGAAGATGTGGACTTTGAGGGGTTTGACAAAGAGGCCCTGCAAGCCTCTGTGGTGGATAGTGATACAATTGAAACAAGTGATGCAGGTGAGGGCCAATAATCTGCCCTCTACCTCGGAACCAACCCCCCATCCCCGTGTGCCCAGCCATCTTTTCTACTAATGTAAGTGTTAAAAAACCTAATATTATTGATATTTCTCTTAATTATTAATTGTGTGCATACCATCATAAAATTAAGTTGTTATTTTGATTACAAGGTATGTATTGTGTCGGAAAAAGTGGAGTTTGGGGGTCGGCCCAGTCTATTTCAATTAATCCCACATGTTCTGTTATTTCATTTACGCGTTTTTCGTTTTACGTGGTACTCCGCGGGTTCAATTGACCGCGTGAATGAAGACCCAACTGTATCTCTACCTTTACCAACAGTGTATCTGTTAAGATGACTCTTAGTGCGATATAACAGTTATTTGTGAAACTGTCATATATGCAACAACCTTCTTGGGTTGTCACCACTTGTAACAATCACTTGAGAAGCACGTTACCTTATATTTTAGACATACTAAAATATAGATCAGAGTTTATTGGATCTTCTGTGGTGAAATCCAATGTGTTCCTTTGTTCATTTATTAAGAAACTACAGTAAAACCTCGATCAACCGACTTTTGGATTAACCGTCAATCCCGAACCCCTAATTTTTTTTTTTTTTTTTTTAACGGGGATTAGCCCACCCGGGCACAGGGTGCTGACCCACATCGGGGCCTGGGGGGTAATAATGTAATAATATTAATAATGATAATGCTAATAATAATAATTAAGAACCATAAAGAAATGCAAAAATGAAAAAAAATCAAGAGTGAGAAACAATGTACTTGTATGTATGTTATGTTGTCAATAGTAAGAGAAACAATTGAGACCCTGCAATTATGTGTAAATGAGGCAGAAAGTCGGATCAGCAACCTGGGACTTGGTCACAATTTTTGTGATGACATATGTTCTTTGACTTTTCCATTTTTTATTCACGGTTTCTGTGCTGGTTCATATTTATTTACTAAAGTGGTTAATGTTTTAAAGCAAATTCTATTGAAATCTGAATGGCAAATGAACAAAAATGAATAGAGGGAATTAAATGAGGTAGGTTAGGGAAAGGTACTTTGAAAATGTATGTTTTATTTCCGTAGACTTTATGTACTATTAACCGACCTTTTGGATTATTCGTCGGCCCCTTCCCCTCATATGTGGTCGGTTAATCGAGGTTTTGTAGGTAGAAGGTATTAGGCAGCTACCAAACAGGGAGGTACTACTGCCTGGGAAGATATTGGAAGCATAATGTGTTGTCTATGGTAGATCTTGCTGCCACATGGCATCACGAAAATTGTGACCAAGTCCCAGGTTGCTGACCTGACTTTCTGCCTCATTTACACACAATTGCAGAGTCTCAATTGTTTCTCTTACTATTGACAACACAACATACATATATTGTTCCTCACTTTTGATTTTTTTTTTCATTTTGTATTTCTTTGTGGTTCTTTATTATTGTTATTATTATTATTATTATTATTATTATTATTATTATTATTATTATTATTATTATTATTATTATTATTTCGCCCCCCAGGCCCCGATGTGGGTCAGTGACCTGTGCCTGGGTGGGCTAATTCCCGTAAAAAAAAAAGAAAAAAAAAAAAAAAAATATACAGTTCCAAGTGTATATCACCGTAACTTAATCACTGTAGCTATGAGTGTTAAAATGTGGATGGAGGCTATATTAAATAGCTCTTCTAAATACGTCCTGCTTTTGTGAGAGAGTGAGTAAGAATGCTTGTAATACCCGTCAAGGGAGAACGGTAATATACGTCCTCCCTCGAGGGAAGACGGGACCATCCACGATGGCTCTCAATACTTTTCCAAAAATAATAAAAAATAAATAAATAAATAATTAAAAAAATAGATAACAAAAAATGGCGGGAAAATTGGAGGACATTCTGAAACGTCACCCGGGGCCTAAGGGTTAATGCCTTATCTCAGCACTTAGTGAAGTGACTTCCCCTTATCACGTGCTCTGAACATGCTACCTCATATCTAGTGGAAAGTTACAGAGGGTGATTAACCCATTTATATAAATACTGTACTTCTGCCTATAAGACAGGGACTATTACATGATTACTCTAAGCATGCAGGCCAGAGTTAAGTTTTTCTCTTCATAACTTTATTTTATTCATGTCCTCAGTAGCGGGTTCAGCCTTTCCAGGCAAACTTTAGCGAGGCTGCTAGTCTTGGTGATCGTTCTGGAGCGCTGACCTTCCGGTCTTACTAGCAATCTAGAGTTATGTTGGGAAGAACCTTGTATCCTCAGTATGGGTTAAATCAGAACCATTCAGGGTGGAATTATCGGCACAATACATCTTGCTAGAGTAATGGTGAATGATGTTAGCCAATGGAGCACTATGGTAGCAGCTCAGCACTGTCAACCCTTCCGGGTGACTTGATGCTCACTCAGGCATTATCGCTCAAGCTAATTAATTGAAGCGATATTGTCTGTGCACCCTGATTGGCAACACATAGAGAACTTGGTGATCCCTCAAAATATAAATGCTCTAAAAAATGAAGTTAGTTTGATTAAGAAACAAAGTTCATTGAGCTGAGGGATAATTGAGATAAGAGAAGGGAGAGGTGTATGATATAGTGAGTTAGTTGTTAATGATTGTCACACTGGTGACTTATATAACAATAAGAGATATTAAGTGAAATAACTTAGCGAAATATCAGTTACGAGTCATAATGATTATGTTTGGGCTAAAATGTTATCTCCCTTGTATTATTATGATACAATGTGACTCATGGTGTTCCTCCTAGTTTAGATGAGTGATGTACAACTGGAGGATTAAGGACAGTTGACTGAACTGCTAGATGATGGAGGAGACCATGGAACTGTCCCTGGTGAACTAGTGTTGAGTGAGGAGCTACAAGGACTAAAGAGCACAGCTCATACACTACATACAGTATCGTCTGGATTTACGCGGTCAATTGAACCCGTGGAGGTCCACGTAAAACGTGAAACGTGTAAACGAAATAACAGAACATATGGGATTAATTGAAATAGAGACTGGGCCGACCCCCAAACTACACTTTTTCAGACACAATACCTATGTTGTAGTAAAATTAATATCTTAATTTTATGATGATGGTATGCACACACAATTAATATTTAAGAGATATACAGTTGCTGGTTAATGTCCATTCAAATAATGGACTCAAACTCCCCTCCCCCTCTTCCCACGCTCGCTGGGTCCTTCCCTCCCTCCCTACCAGAGAAATGTTTGGTATATTTACATTTTTAGTAATAAATAATACCTCAGACTAAAATTAGGATAATATAATTGACATTGCTGGATTCCTTGCAGGACAGGGAATATTTTGAATGTAAACATCATATAATTTGCACAAAAGATAAAATTTTTGCTCATTTTCATCATCATCTTAAATTACATCTAAAATTTGTATGTCTAATGCAAATTTTAGTATGTTCATATTTAAAGCGATCACCATCTTGTGGGGATTCCAGCAGTGTAAATTATATATTTTATGAGCTAAAAACATATATATCTTCAGTAAATAAACAAATTATACTTCACCCGCGTAAATGATGAAATTTACCACGTAATTAAAACATTTCCTTCCGGCAAGGTGCCACGTAAATGACCAAACACGTAAACAAAAACCGTGTAAATCCAGACTATACTGTACAAGGAAATGTCCATCAGTAGAGGATGTGAATTCAGTCGTAGTAGTTTCACCCAGGACCCAAGGGGACCATACTACATGTAATTATCAAGGACGTAGAGCCACTTGGATTACCAAGTTAGATCCTCATTTGGCTTGCATAATTCAAAGCAGCTGTGTCTCAGACAACCTGTTTTCACCATTGGATTGTGCAGTTTGTTTGGATCAAATTTTTTAAATTAATCAAGCTGCAGGAGATAAGGAATTATTGAAGATCCAAATTAAACATAGATGGAATAAGGCCTTGAAGAGTAAATTTCTAAATGTAAAACACTGGAAAGATCCCAAGTTGGCAGAAAGTTTAGAATTATGGGTGATAGGTAAGAGACTTAATCCCCAGTTAGACCAACCTGCTTCTGCTAAGAAAAGTAGGTTATTGGACATCCAAGATAATGAGGCAGTAGGAAGGTTGCAGGAACCTCTACCGAGTCAGCCCGATTTTAGTGGATTCCAGGATCAGGATGAGGAAGTTGTCACTAATCATAGTGTTCAGGCACTAGAGCAGGGAGAACCTGTTGAGACTGACTTCATCTTGTCCCCATTGGTTACTATGAGTGGAAACAGGCTGCTGTCGACTCCACGCAGCTGATGGATAACATTGAGTGTAAGGATTATTCCAACAGGCCTTAGGTAACATTGGTAAGATTTAAGTGTTCATTGTTTTCTACCACATCTGAGTCTGTGGATTCCTTATTCAAGGTATTTTATAAAAATGTTTCTAAACTTCCTGATCTATCAGCACTTACAAAGAGAAAGGAAGGCCAAGCAACTTTGGGTCATCATTCATTGTTTTTAGAAGGTGATACTACAATTTTTTGGCCTGATATTTGCCCCAAAATGGTCTCTGAAATAGATGAAGTCTGAGCTAATATATTGAAAGACTTAACATTCATTCCCTAAGATAGGAATGCTCACAAGTTTAGTTTTTTGAAATTCCAATTTAATGACAAAAAGAGTTCCTTATATGAACTTTCCCAGTATTTATCGGCTCCAAAATAATGCTGACATAAGTTATGAAATAAATTTGAAAACAGTTGCTTTTGCACTGTTGCTTGAAGAGTTCAAATTTAGGAAGTTGGCAGCGGATATTTGGTCTGCAATTATGATGTGTCAGTTATTGACTCAGTTTGTGCTGGACTATGAGGACAGTTCAGAAGTAGACACATGTTTTGCTGCTGCTATACAAGAGAATCCATATTCCCTGTACAACTCATTTATCGAAATGTTGTTGGAAGCCCTAAAACTAAAAGCCCAGCTAAGGAAGCAAGCCACTAATAATGCTTCAAGTGGTAGTGCTTATTTATTGCTATGTTCTTCCCCTCTTTCTCCTGCCTTGTTTGATGAACAAACATTAGTTAAGTATAGATCAGCTGTTGAGCAAGCTATTCATATTACTGTTCCCAGGAGTTCTAAGATTTTTCAGAAATTTAAAAGAGGAAGGTTTAACAGGGGAACAGGACCAGCTGCTAGGTTCAGTTATCAACCTAGAAGAAACTTTAGAGGAGGAAACAATTCAAGACGTAGTAAGGGTGGTGCTTGTTCAGAAGTGGAAGGAGACCTTATTCCACCACATCAGCGACCACTCCCTCCCAATGAAGCCAGACAGCTGGGTCGTCTAGGGGGTTGGGAAAACAGGTGGACTTCTTCCATATGGGCTTACAAGACAATCAAAGGGGGCCTTACATGGACTTGGTTGAGGCGCCTTCCCCTAGTGTTACCAAAAAGGGGTCAGAACCAACCTCCTTTCTCACAGAATTTGAAATTCAAGTGTTAAACAGAGGTGTGATAGAGCTGTTGCAGTCAGAGAGGCGTTTCATGTTTCACCTGTTCCCTGTCCCCAAGAAAGGCAGCGACAAATTGAGGTGGATTTTAGATCTTTCCGTCCTGAACAAGTTCATTACCAAAGGAAGTTTCAAGATGCTCACTTTTGATCATCTGAGGCGTCTACTTCCGCCCAATGCTTGGATCTCAAAAGTGGATCTCGAAGATGCCTATTATCACGTGCCTGTTGCTCCCAGGTACAGAAAGTTTCTAGTGTTCGCAGTGGGGGGATGTAAGTTATCAATTCACAGTGATGCCATTCGGCCTAACAATTGCGCCAAAAGTGTTTACAAAACTGGCGAACATCCCCGAGAAGATCCTTGCGAAGGAGGGCATAAGAACTTTTGTTTATCTAGACGATTGACTGAACGTGGGAAACTTTCGAAGACTGTCAAAGGGCGACCCAACGTACACTAGTACTATTTCAAAACCTAGGATTAAAGATAAACCAGGTCAGAAATTGGATTGGTTAGGTTTCCATTGGGACACCAATCAGCAGTCAGTCAGTCTACCAGAAGCAAAGGTAACAGATGTGATAAACCAAGTAGAAGACTTTTGTGTAAAGCAAGAGGTTTCTTGGCACGATTGGGAAAACTACTGGGTCTGTTGAATTTTGCCACCATAGTAGTTCCTTTGGGCATGTTAAGGAAGAAGCAACTAACTCATCTGGGGTCGAAGTTGCTTCACAGAAACAAAAATATTGCTTCTTCTCTCTCTAGTCGGATCAAGAATCATCTGTCATGGTGGACAAATTGGACAATCTAATCGGTTCATCTCCCTGGATTTCCCCTCAAACAGACTTGGTCGTTTGTATGGACGCATCCGAGATAGGATGGGGATACCATTCCTCAAAAGGAGAGTTCCGTCAAGGGAAGTGGAGCAACTCCCTTTGGGACAAACACATAAACATAAAAGAATTAGCAGTAGTCATATTCTTTTTGTTGGCAAACCCAATTTTCAAAAACTTGACGTTTCTGTTTGCCATAAACAACAGAGCGGCAGTGTTTTGTCTCAATCATTAAGGCTCAACCAGATCTTGGCCCCTTCTCACACTGTCAGAAAAAAATTTCAAAGTTTGTGTAACTCAAACACTTTAACCTCAAAGCAACTCACATACCAGGAGTACAAAACAATTGGGCAGATGCGTTGTCCCGTCTCAGGCCAGTATCAACAGAAACAGAATGGTCCCTAAAGATATCGAAGTTCAAGAGTCTAGTGAGGAGGTTTGTGACTCCACAAATAGATCTCTTTGCCTCACAAATCAATCACAAGATGCCAACTTATGCATCTCTGGAACGATCGAAACCGTTGGAATTCAATCTATCTGTTCCCACCTGTGAAAATGTTGCCCAAAGTGGTTCACAATCTCAGATCCTTCCTGGGAAAGGTCCTCTTAATTGCACCATATTGGATCCTACAACCATGGTGTCAGGATCTGTTGGTCTGGTGCCCGCATCCACTACATTGCAACATGGATGTCTAGACCAGGTACTGCACCCTCAGTTCGAGATATCCTTGGCACTTCACCCTTGGAGTTTCTCAAAAGATATTTAAATAGATTGTTGGGTAATTCCAATATAGTTAACCAAGTGATAGCAGGTTATAGACTCCAAACTTCTATGCAATATGAGAATGCTTGAAAACTTTTTCAACAATTTATCATGTTAACGACTCCAACCACATTGTCGGAAACAATGGTGTTAGAATTTTTAGATTTTCTGTTCAAAGTTAAAGGCCTTCAAGGATCTACAACTGCATCTTATAAATCAGCAATGGTTGACCCTCTGGGGTGGGGTTTTAATATTACTTTGAACCCAAAAATTTATCAAATGCTCAGATTGTCCTTTTTCATTCAGAGACCCCCTCGGCCTAAGAGAATCCCACCTTGGTCTCTAGATAAACTTACTAAATTTCTTATGGGGCCTTATTACAATATAAATCTAAACCGGGACAGATTGCTCCAGAAGGCAGCCTTCCTTCTAGCAATAGCAACAGGTATGAGAATCAGTGAGCTGATTTCAATTTCCAATAATCCATCATTATTGGTATTTTCTGAGGAAGCTGTCGCCCTTTTCCCTACGGAGATTCTAAGAAAAAATGAAAGGGAGGATTTCAAGCTCAACCTATCAGGATAAAATGGCTAATGGATGAGACTAGGGTTCCTCATATATTGTACCCGGTTAAGAATATTCATGAATGGTTAACCAGATTCTCTAATCGAGGCCCCTATGTATTCTCATCACAGGATGGTAAGAAATTGTCTCATCAAATGACAAAATAATTATCTCGGTTAGTGAGTCAAGCAGACCCTGGCAAGAAATTTTTTGCACGTGACACCAGGAAATATGCAGGGTCTGTGGCCTTTCTGCTGCATATGAGCCTCAGTCAGATCAAAGAAGTGGGCTTTTGGAAATCTTCAAAAACCTTTCAAAACAGCTATCTTCATCTATCTCTGAAAGATGCTTCACATGTGGTGGTACTGGGGTCCCCTCCTCCACCTAGTTAATCTCCACAACCAAGACCTTCTTCTTCCTCATCAGAATAAAGTGAGTATCCTAATTGGGATATGTAAATTAACATTTTACCTTCCGGTCAATATTCTTAATACTTGTATTGGAAAATATTCCAAAAAGTTTATAATTAAAATCTGGACCTAAGCTAGCGGAGCCTTATACGCAATGTCACCTCCCTCTCCACCTCCTGCTCGGGTAATCAAAGCTAGACTTCGCATTCTGGATTGAACAAAAAGCCTTCTTTTTTTTTCTAAAAACCAGTTTTTGTGATATAGTCCAGAATGCGACATCGACATCCCACCCATCTCTACCCCTCGAGAGTTGACATTTGTTTACAGCTCGCTCTAGGGCAAGAGATGACGGTAGCAATGCGTGTGATGGAGGGTGCGGGAGGGGGTTTTGAGAATTGCAATTAAATGCCAGGTAGCGAAGTGTTCTCCTAATTTTATGTATTTAAATAATTATTAGATGTTTTAATTGCCTGTATGTTGGCCTGGCGAGTTAATGTTAGGCATTTACATACACCTAGGTATAAAGCTAAATGTCGTATTCTGGACTACTGTATATCACAAAAACTGGTTTTTAGAAAAAAAAATTATTACGGGGATTAGCCCACCTGGGCACAAGGTCACTGACCCACATCGGGGCCTGGGGGAGAGGGGGGGGGGGATTTAATAATAATAAGAGGAATAATTCATAGGAAATAAATTATAAATGAATAATAATTCATAGAAATAAAAATTTTAATAAAAGATACAAAATTACTAATAAAATAAAATAATAATAATAATAATAATAACAACAACAACAACAACAACACTGTAATAATAATAATAATAATAATAATAATAATAATAATAATAAAGAACCATAAAGAAATACAAAAATGAAAAAAAATCAGTAGTGAGAAACGATATATGTATGTGTTGTGTTGTGTTGTGTAAGATAAACAATTGAAACCCTGCAATTGTGTGTAAATGAGGCAGAAAGTCAGATCAGCAACCTGGGACTTGGTCACAATTTTCGTGATGCTATATAGCAGCTTCCAATATCTTCCCAGGTGGTAGTACCTCCCTGTTTGATATCTGCTTACTGCCTGCTAGGTTTGGTTTAATTAGATAGGTTATATTAGGTTTGGGTAAAACCCAAGATGCAGAATTTTGCTTTTTGGTTATTTTTAAAACATCCACAACTCGTGGTCGCTATAAGTATTTAAGAGTTAGAAGGATTAACTTATGTGAATATGAAGTTTGCAACTCAAATCCAAATTAGAAAATGAAAACATTTATTTTAGCAACACAGTTTAGATAATCATTAGTATTATCTTGAGCTTTGAGTATAGTATTTTGCATTTTTGTATTGTACAGTCTCTTTCAAGATTCTTCGAGCACTGCTGGAGACAGCTGGCAACTCAAGGCCGTTTGGTTACTATAATACGTAGTAAAAATTATCACTAAATGTAAAAGTGATTGGTTACTTAAACCCCCGTTTTTTAATTAATGGTTGGGCTTTGTTGTTTAGTATTATATTGTACTATGTACTATAGTAAACAAACGGCCTTGAGTTGCCAGCTGTCTCCAACAGTGCTCGAAGAATCTTGAACGAAACTGTACATGTACTCGAAACTGAAGAGGGTGAAGTAGGCTTCCAAAATGTCTGGTTGAAATATAAGTGTCTTTCTTATGTAGTGGGTTTGATTTACCAACCCAACCCTCCATTCCCCTTTCAGTTATATACCAAGTAGGTTATAGGTAGCTGAGGTCGATTTTTAAATTACTATAATTTGATGTGGGCTGTCACTTTTCATCTACTTACTAAGATTTTTTTAATTTGTTTTTTGTTTTCTTCTCTCCCCAGACAAATCTCAGGTTTGTGATGGTAAAAGACAATGCAGTGATGGAACTGATGAAGTTGGGTGCTGTGGTACAGGCCAAGTTATGTGTGTATCAACAGGAAGATGTGTGGATACAGCCATACACTGTGCTGGAGGTCGTCGCCCATGTCCTGATAGCCCAGATCATGCCCTATGTTCAACCTGGGTTACAGATCCTCCTGATGTAACTGGACCAGATAGTAAAGCTCCATATATTGTAGGAATAGTGGCATCAGTTGTAGTGTTAGTGTGTGTGGCTGCTTTGGTTGTATATTATCGACGGAGGCCATCATTGTTAGACGATAATGAACTGGAGCCCCAACCCAAACCATCGCAGCCCAGACCATGTCGGTTAGTGATGACTTCTTGGGGTAAAAGTTACACACAAGTTCCAGTTCAGGGTGAACCTCCACCAGGAGATCCTCATTCATCCATTGGTGTTGGTGGTCCCTCAGCACATGGGATATGTAGGGGCATAATTAATCAAGGTGCAGTATCCCGAGGGATGTTTGATCCTGCCCCAATAACAGGAGCATCATCATCTTCCTCTTCCATGACTCACTACCCCAGAGAAACACTTAATCCTCCGCCCACTCCTGTATCAGAGAATAGAGGTCGGTGTCAGGAACCCCACTGTTGCTATAATTCCCACCATGCACCACCTTCAACCCTTCATTCCTATCGCCATTACAAAACCCGTAACAGGCCACCCCCTCCCACACCGTGCTCTACAGATGTTTGTGATTCAGATGTTTACTCTTCAGCCATATCCCCACGTAGGACACACTGTTACACCCCTGGTTCCACCACATACTACTCCTCTCCACCCATGACAGACTATGACTCTGATCCTCACCCGCCACCTCCTACCCCACAGATGCAATATATTTGTGACCTCACATCATGCCCTCCCACTTCATGTCCTCCCTCACCATCTACAGAACGCTCTTACTGCACCCGTGCCCCCTGCCCTCCTCCACCTTCCCCTATAGCATCTGACTGAAGCACTTCATTTGTAGTTTGTACTTGTAAATAGTATCAGCTTCACAGTCACTGTTAAAACAGTTTATATTATTGTTATACCTGTTTAATGTCCTCGATTAGTTTCTATTGGAGTTGTTACCTTCACTCAGGGGAATTGTTTGACAAGTCTCCTGTTTGATTGACTGAGTCAGGGAGCATAAACTGTAATTTTCATTGTAAATCATTCATTTAGTAAGTACACTGAAAGTACAAAGTAATTAACATACGTAGTTCAGTTACTGCTACTTGCCTTTTTAATGTGATACTTGGCTTCCATCTGGCAGCCTGGTTGGATTGCCAGTTTTTAACTTTCAGAGCAAAAGAGAAATGTTAGTGTCATGCATTTTATTGACATGGCAAGGAAAGGGTCATATGGTGGAGGTTCCTCACTGCCAAGTTATTTACATTGTCATTTAGAAATTAAATTATATATTTTGGCAAACTTGTAACTCCTCTCCCAAGATCCCTCCCCTGCCTTCGGGTCATATTTTTTAATTGTGGACAATCTGGGCAATGGATGCTTCATACAGTCTGGCTTATTAGGATGCATCACACTTTTTTTTTTCCATAAATGGTTGATAGTGCTCACAAATCTTGGTTTCAAAAACATTTTTGGAGCCAGGAATCATAAATGGCAACACCAAACTCAATTACAATACTGTACGTAGTTGTAAAGTACCCACCAGTTACTTGCATGGTGCACTCTCCAGCAGTGTTTTGTATCCATACCCATTTGCTCACTTTTGTAAGACAAATACCACATGTGTCTTGTATTTTGTATTATTCTTTTATTTCATATATTTTATCTTTAGAAGCATGGCTGGAATGTATTATCATTTAAAGTATATCATTTTATAGACACTTTTTTTTTTTTTTACACATTTATATATGACTATGATAAATCTTGATAAAATCACACAGGGAAAAGGGAAACAATGGAGCACCTTAGCTTTCGTCTTTATTCAAGACATCTTCAGAGGCAACTGAATTACATGGACCGAGAGAGGCTTAAGTACATAGGGTGACCTTACTAAACATGGTCAGGTCATAAACATGACATCCACTAATTCGCACACCAACACCACCACCACCACACACCCAAAGGAGCTTAAGAGAAAGGGCGACGTGACTAGTCAAGTTAAGTCAGGTAAAAAATGTGGGACCCACTAATCATCTATCCTACATCTGACTCCATTGCTTTCAAAGCATTTTTAACCTTGGGCCACTGACAAATAAATTTGTGTAACATATCAGTTTTGTACTGACCATCACAAGGTTTATAGAATTAATTCCCTAATCAAACTAGCTTCAACCAGAAGTCTTTCTGTGACGCATGATGATTTGTACACTTCTAAGCTGTTTTCCCAATCCATGGGATGATTATTGTTCCTAACATGAACAAACAGTGGACTGCTTTCAGATGCTGTACTGATATTGTACAAAACTGATAATATGTTACACAAATTTATTTGTCAGTGGCCCAAGGTTAAAAATGCTTTGAAAGCATTCGAGTTAGATGTAGGATAGATGATTAGTGGGTCCCATATTTTTGACCTGGCTTAACTTGACTAGTCACGTCGCCCTTTCTCTTAAGCTCCTTTGCGTGTGTGGTGGTGTTGGTGTGCGGATTAGTGGATGTCATGTTTATGACCTGACCTCATGTTTAGTAAGGTCACCCTGTGTACTTAAGCCTCTCTCGATCCACGTAATTCAGTTGCCTCTGAAGATGTCTTGAATAAAAACGAAAGCTAAGGTGCTCCATTGTTCCCCTTTTCCTTGTGTGATTTTATCAAGATTTATCTTAACCACATTTTCATTGTGGATCTACATGAGACTGTATGATAAATGGGCATGTGACCCTAGTCAATTTTTTTTAAGTCATGGAGGATGGAAATGTAGTGTTTAATGCTCCATATCTTTATTATGTTCCTTATCATATCATTTAACCATTGAATGCTCTCACATTAAGATGAGAACAGGTGAATTTTAAGTAAAGGTGATTAGTTTTGTGATTTAAAAGACTGCACAAAACAAAAGAGCAGACAGAAAAGTTGAAGAAATAAATGGTGTAATTTTTCCAGTCTCAATTTTTTTCTCAAATCATATACTGTACTGTATTTGTTCAGGTAGAATGGTATTAGCTACTCCTTATGTTTTAACGACCCAGGAAAAGTCTTAAATTTCTTAACTATATTTTATAACATATTTTCAGTTTCAATTCTTGTAGACTTGTTGATGGAATGTACTCATTAGTGGTGATTTTTGGCAGTAAATACAAATTGAAATTGAGCATTGCATTCATATTGAAGCTCATTATTATCAAGTGGCATTACTGGAACTGCAGAAGTGTTTGTATTTTTGCTGCAAATGTAAGTCTTGCATTACACAGAAAGAAGTGTGTACACTAACTGTGTGACCCACCCAAACTGAGAATACTATAGTCATGAGATTTAAGAATGACTGCTTTTGGTATATCATTTGCTCACAGCTAAAACTAGAAAACAAAGGTATGTAGCTTGGCTAGTTTTAGAAAACTTCTGAACTTGTCTATCAGTAGGGCCATAGTCAGTCATTCTCAAAATTTCCTGTGACATATAAGCACTACCTCAGATGTATTGACTACATCACATTGGGTCATACTATAAGTACACATCTATAAGTACACATCAGGAATATTTGAAAAGGCTCCTAGTTATGTATATGAGCATACATATCATTGCAGCATAAAATTCAGTGTGGCTCTACTTGCAATGCAGTGACTGAGCTAGCAATTAAACTTTCTTGGTATCATGCATGAAAGTAAAAATTTTTTAGCTCTTAAATTTATTATATTTAATGCTCAGTGTTGCTGTTCTGTGCATAAAACATGAACATATGTCCTCACAGTAGTACTATTCAGGATAATAATATTGAGTACAGCAGAACTTGGGTGCTAACTGTATTTGCAGCTGATTGTATAAATGTGCATCTATTATATACAGATAATTAGGTTCATATATGCTGCTGATTATAATTGTATTTGCAGTTAATTATATTTGTATTTAGAAATGTAAAATGATTTTGTGCTATTCATGGCAAATACCAGCATGAGAGCCCATCCATAAAATATGAAATATTGAGCTGTAATCGTGGGGCTTTACAGACTAGTTCAAGGAATTACATCAATGATTGCAAAACCCTGATGCCTTAGATTTTATGGGCTGCAAATGTACTGTGCAGTGAATTTAATGAGTAATTTATTTATGTGCCATAACTGATATTTATTTTATCTTTGTACTTAATGTATTCTATCACTTGTGGAGAAGCTGAACCTCAAATGTATGGTCGATGAAGTAACTTAAATGTAAAACAACTTTTTGATTGAAATCTTCCCAAGTTATAGGAAAACCATGCAGTCAGCTTTCACACATTATAGACAATCACTCGAGGCCTTTTTTTGTGAAAATGGGCAATGATGTTAGATACAAGCCCACAGTATAATCTAGATAAAAGTTACTTTTGGTATACAGTACTTTTGAATAAAAAGTCCAGTTTGTGACCTCAGCTTTGTTGTAAATGGATTGATTGAATGGCAAGATTATAAGGGTGGAAGTGGCAGCTCAGGTGAAATTGCTTTTATTTTTTTAACTTGAGAGTTCATGATATTAGGTAGCTTTTGCCTCATAAAAATTCTAACATTAATTTCACATTGAAGCTACCTCATTATCTCATAACAGGCTGTCACAAAATTTTCCTTAAATTGTTCTGTGAAACTGGGCTGCTTTCTTCATGCATCCTGTAATTTGTGTTACTAGCCATACATATCTGTGGCTACATATGTTAGGCCAAAGGAATAAAATATACTAAGATTAAAATCACTATTTATTTACATGCAAAATTACCATTTGTGACTGTTGAAGTGAGGGAAAATAGCAGAGTTCTTGTTTGCTGTAAACCTCTTCTTCACAACAAGCAAATACTACAATGCTCTTGGATTTTCTCTGAATTTATTATGCAGGCATATTCATTCCAACTGAGGAAAATCCAGAAAATGAATGAGACGTGTAAAGTTCTGTGGAAAGACTTTTTTTTTTTTTTTTTAATAACAAGTATAGTACTTAACACTCTTGGGGTTTCATATGCAAATTTGCTTATGAAGAAAATAATTTTGTTTGCGTATGAACGCTAGACACACAAGATGTACATTTGGCAACTTCGGTGTGATCTGGCACCTATGTAAACTGACAAAGGTGAAGGGGTGGAAAAATGTAAAATGAGCTTGTGCCATGTGGTGCCTCCTGAGACCTCTCCCAGTGTCCCTGGCACTTCTAGTGCAAGTGATAGTTTGTCTGGCCCTTCAAAAAGCAGTCCCAGTGTGAAAAGAACTGCCCAACTTGTCATTGTGGCTAAAAGGAAAAATAACAAAAAGTGTTGCACATGTGGTATCTCAGCCATTACACTGGTATACCGTGTGACCGCTCATCTCCCTCACAAGTGCGCACTACCCATGCTCCCACTAAAACTAGACCAAGGAAATTATATAGGAGGAAGCCATTCTCCCATACTTTACTTTGAGGCCTCCGATTGGCCTGCCATATAGTGACCAGGCGCCCCCTAAGAAGGAGAACGATTTTCTTTAAATTTTAAGGGTATACTATGATAAAAATGAATATTTAGCAAAAATCGCTATACTATACATATACCAGCTATATATATCTATGACTCAAAAATTTCCCTTAGATTTATTTCTTTTACATTAATTATTTTTGTATACACAAGAGCATGGATTCTGGGGATTACTCCCCCTATGATCAAGTTGAGGGATTTCCTATTACTGTATAATCTTACCCCATACTGTACAATTCATGTACCTCTGCTAAGGTCAACCTATTGGTGGTCAGAAATCCCAGATGTTGTAACTGTGGCGGCCGTCACAATGCTGACTCACGGCAATGCCCCAATCGCCCGTTTGTCCCAGGGGAAAAAAGCCTCCCCGAAGGCCAAATCTACCACAACGCCCCCAGTCTTCAGGGCCACACCCCCGTGTCCCCTCTCTCCAGCAACGCCTTCTACAACAACACCTGCCTCTGCCTGGCCTCTCCTGGCTACAACACAGCAGTCCCATCCGTCTCCCAACTCAACTACTACTGGGCCTCCTCCCTGTCTCTACTCTGACGCTGTCAGGCCTTGTGCTCCCACCGGTGCCCCCCCACAACCCCCCACCAGTGACATGACACAGATCATATCCCTCTTCCAAGAATTTACCAACTGTATTGAAAAACTCTTCGCTACACTCTGTACCACCATCTCCCACCTACTCCTGCCCTCTGTTGCCACCCAGTCACTCTCTCTTCTGGTTTGACACAAGCTGGGAGTCATCCTGTGACCCCCCTCTGCTCACGGCCTACTCGACCGCCGGCGGCCTTCACTACCTTTATAGTGCGCGATCTCGACCCACCCAGTCAGCGTAGGCCAGGTATATGTCTCTCCAGCTGGAACATGTCCACCACTATTTGCTGAAAGGGGTATTCAGGGGTGGGGTCAGGAGCAGAGACTCAGGTGGTTAGGAAGGTGCATGGGTGATGCAGGTGTCACAGGAGGACCAATGATATTGCAGATTGCCCTCCAGTCCTGGCCAGTAGACAGTTTGCCTGACCCTCCTGAGCATAGAGTGGCCTGCGTGCAGGTTGGCAGCCACTTGGTGACAGGTCCTCAGGGATGACCAGACGTACACAACCCTTGTTGAAGGCATAGGTAACCAGGCCACAAGTTGTGGACAGCCTGTCCCTGACACTGTAGAAGTGCCATAGGCAGGCAATCTCCTGTGACCTGCAGGGGTGCCAGTCATCAGCAAACACCTTGCCCACTAACAGCTGGTAGACAGGATCCTCGAGTGATGCTCGGAGGACCATCTCCTCTTCTAGGGTGGCACAGTTGCTGAAGTCCAGGGCTGCCACAGTGGCTGCAACCATGGCCACTGACAGGTCCTCATCTTGGTCATCATCCATGTCATCAGGGATCGTCTTGAGGACGGGATACCAGGACAAAAAGTCGGCGGCACAGTTTTTCTTACCAGGTAAGTAGCGAGCTGTGAACATGTACTGCAGTGTTTTCTCTTTCAGATGGAAAAGGCATGGATTAACAATGTCTGTGAGGGCCCTGTCACCCAAGAACTTCACCAGGGGATGATGGTCTGTTACTAGGACTAGGTTGGGGCACCCTAATAAGAACAACCGAACTTTTCAGAGATACCAAGCCACCACCAAGGTTTCCCCTTCTACAGCCGAATAACCCATCTCGGCGGCTGCCACACAGTGCGAGGCGCCATCTGCCCTAGCAGCAGAAAGGTGTGTTCACAGAGGAGCACGTGCAGTGCTGCTAGAGAATGATGAATCCAATGCCATCCCTGCTCCAGTCCATGATAGCAGCGGTGGGCCTGGTCCTGTCATAGTAAGCTCGCCCATCCTTGGCCTGGAGGAACTTTTGTTGCAGCTGGTCATCCCAGTAAACCTTCTTCCTGGAGGGCTTCTTGAGTAAGTCCCTGAAAGGTTCCATGATGGGAACCGTGGCCAGGAACTGTGCCAACTGGTTAACAAATCCATGCTTTGACCACACGTCGGTAATTGAAGACTGTGTTGGCATTTGGAAGATCCTGATTGCATAGAGATGGTCATCAGTGGGCTTGTAGGTGTCCCAACCCAGGCGGAAGCCCACAAACTCCACCTCCTTCCGGCAGAACTGGAACTTCTCCGGCTTGAGGGTCACGTCCATTTTGGCACACAACTCCAAGAAGTAGGTGTGCCAAAAGACCCCTGTAAAGGCTTAATAGGATCTTTGATGGTAGACTGGTTCTCCAGTCTATTCTGAGGTGCCAAAGGAAAAATTGTCTATAAAAATATAAATTTATTTACGACTATACACAAGTAATACAGTAATTAAGTTTAACTAGGGGAGTATACTGATCTGCTGACCTATGAACATCGGGTACAACAAAACAGCTCTGACGATGAGTCTGTCAGTAGTGGTGTATGGAGGCATGAGGTCGACCGGAGTACAGAGGAGTTCCAGCTCCCTCAAACAGCATACTCAAGGGATGTGGTTAGACTCAAGTCACCCCTGAACTGGGATCCAGTTAACTCTGGTCTGCTGGCCTCAGCGAGTCCCCGTGACTGGACAAGTCAGGTGATATATGTCCCTCTAGATGACAAGGACTGTAGAATACAGTACTTCACAATGATGTCTATCATGCCCAGCACTTTATGTGGGTAGAGTCCTCCTAAACAACATATAATGTTTTGCTACATTTAAACAATATTATAACACCCGACATATATTAAACATAATAATGTACCCTAAATCAACAAAACATAAGTAAATTACAACAGAACATAACAGACAAATCAACAATATACGTGACGGGTTCTCTTACCGATGCGCTCTGGCTGAGGGAAGGAAGTTCTATGACCACTTCACTCACCCTCCCAGCACTCATCACCTCTGTTACGGGTTGAGTAGCGCAACGCTTTGACAAAACACAAGTAAACAACCCCAAACAACACCTTCACCAATTTTCCCTACAATTTACTGGTTTGGAGGGATGACCCTCCGACTCCCTGACCATTGATTGGATGAACATTCTCGCCTTGCTCTACAATTGGCCGACTGACTGGCTAGTATGGGCTTTAATCAGTAGATGCAGTTTTGTTCCTTTGTCATGCGAGTATTTGCCATTATTATTAATTATACCATTCTTATTATGATTACCAATACTATTCCCTCACAGCCTCCTACATGCTGGCATCATGGAGGTATGTGTCATCGACGCACTTGTGCTTGCATGGCTGTTCCTGGATAGCATCGTCGAACAACTTTGTGTAGGTATCAGATGCTGAGCAATGACCCATGGGCGTACGGCAGTAATGGTAACGGCTCTGTGGTGTTATGAAGGTGGTGAGGCGCCTGCTATCTTTGTCAAGCTCAACCTGGTGGAAACCCCAGTGGGCATCTGCCACTGTTTTGTACGAGTGAAAAGGGTGGTGGGTCTCCCAGAGGCAGTACGCAGTACGCTTTGATTTATTCCTTTTATTCTTCAATACTTTATATATATACAGGGGGTACTTATATTCTTATATAAGTATCTGTCTTATATTTCTCTTACTTTTAATTTTCAATGTATTTATATACTTGTATTCTTGCTTATATTCTTATATTCTTATTTACTTATGTTCTTATTTATTCCGTTTCTTACTCATGTCTATCTTTTATATTAAACTTTTATGGTGTATGTATTCAATAATTTCTATGCTGTGTCTTTATTTCCACAATGTAAATATATCTCTTATATTTCTCTGCTTATATTTTCTAAGTCAATGTTCTTTTCTTTTCTTCACTTCTTTTTATATATAATATTATATTTTCTGAATTTCAATGTCCTTACCTTTCTGAAGTATACTGTGTGTTTACTTATAGTCTCATACATGAATTAGTTTGGGGAACCATGTCATTCTTATTACAACACTGATTATACTTTCAACGGTAGCCTGCCACCACCCAGACTTTTAATAGAATAACATGTTTTAGTGCATTGTTAGGTTGTGTGGTAGAGAGTTTCTAGGCACGTGAGTACAAGGTTATTTTCTGGGAACCAATGTGAATAAGATGTTAATTAAGTTCACTCAGACAAGACTGGACCCTCAGGTCTTTACCATTCAAAAATAGATCTCAATTTCTTATTACTTCATTAAACCACTTCAATTACTTATTACATCACTAAACAACTGTTATATTATTTCTTTGACAAATAAGATACAGTAGTTATTACACATGGTCAGATCGGACTGGACCCTCAGGTCTTACTTTTACAAGTAACAAATTACATATTCAATTCTTGGTTACAACATTTAACAATCATTATATTATTTCATGGCTAATACAGCAGGCGATATGATACACTTGTCAATATCCCAAATTAACTTAGTATCAAACACCTCCTGTTAGTTCGGAATGAACAACATGGAACAACGTGGTAGTACACCTGGCTGGTGAACTCAACTCCTCAACTCCTACAATCAAAAGTACCGCTGGTAACACCAACCTTCATGGGTTCAATACTTAACCTGTGATTACTATATTTCTGCTAGTTAATCCCCAATTATCTATACCAATACTGCTCAATACAAATAGCCAAGATCAATGGATGGACAACAGTTGCAAGACGTAGTCCACTGTGCGGGAGTTGCTTACACCGACCGCCAAGCTGAGGCTCGCTCGCAAGGAGCACCCGGGGGGGGGGGAGGTAGACTCGTGGCAGTGTGTCTTTATGGCGTTTCCCGAGAAATTTTGTCCTGGGATTCTAATCTCGCCATATTACAAACATCCTTTGAGAACCATCTTGCCCATAGGCGGCTACCAAACCTCAGTAGTGGTGCCAACACAAACAGTGCCTGGAGATGCATTGAGGAAGAGTCACAAATGTGTAAATGTCTAACTTCAACTGTACAAAACATATGTCTGGCAACGATACAGGTGACACTTTATATTAATTCTTTCACTGGGTAAATGACAATTTCACTGTTACAATATGAACACTGATATTCACAAAATTGACTAAGTTAAACTGAATTAATATGGCGGCGGGAAACAATCGTTGAAGTACCTGGAGATGCGTTGAGGAAGAGTCACGAATGTGTGATTTTCCTCGTGCAGCGGTATATACATGCGCCCAGGGGGCAGCTCTGACCTACGCATTCGTACCAGAAATGCTGATCTCACCAACAACAGACCTTCTACACAATTTGGAATGCTGTACACTTATATGAATGTCAGTGTTCCTGATCAGGTTAATTTCCTATGTCTATTCATATAATCTAATCAGAGATTGAGCTTGCCAGGAAAAAGTGGAATTACACACGTTGGTAACGTTAGATTTTGGAGATTATACAGGTTGACAGAATAGTTCAGGAGATTTATGACTTCCTTAAATAGACTACTGCCACCAACTAAACTACAAACATCAGATTCTCTGATATTTGGGCAACAAAATAATCTAACTTCAGTAGCAATTGGAAACTCATGGTTATTCCTAGAGACAATACCGTGGAATGTCGTTTGTACTGGCAGATTCGACCCTCACTTACTTAACCAATGTTACTAACAATAAAGACAGTTAAAGCTTTCAACATCACTCACAAAGGATCTTGTATGCTTTAACTGTAATGAAACATATCTAAGTTGACTCAAAACAAAGGTTGTTATATACAGTTAACCCTCACTTTACGCGGTCCCGCATTCCGCGTTTCCACGTTAACGCGGTGCCTTGCCAAACACCCTAGTATGTAGGTTCAACATTAGTACAGTATGCTTACTCTGTATAGTCAGTGATCATTACACAAGTCACTCAGTATATGTATAGTAAGTTAAATGTCACTGACTATATACAACATATATACCACTAGCTTATATATATTCAGCCATTATCTATATACAAGCTTATTGCCCTAAAAAGTATATTCATTAAAAAGGTCATGAGCTGTATATAGGTTAAAGGTCACTCACATATATAAAGGTTAATCACTGACTTAGAGAGTAGGTACCATTCACTGTATGCAAGATGACCTTTACGAACTAAATTAAGGATCAAATACCACTAGATATATACAGATTAAGTTTCTGTATATTCAGGTGAGGTGTATACTGTACTGTACACAGGTAAATTGTCATTATACACAAGTTAAAGGTTACGACTACATAATACATTATATATATGCAGTTAACCCTCACTTTACGCGGTCCCGCATTCAGCGTTTCCACGTTTACGCTGTGCCTTGCCAGAACCTAACGTGCTCACATTACGCTGTACGTGAACCCCATTACGCGGAGAGTGTCCGGCGCGACGCTATTTTTAGATTCGCCCCACCCGCCACCCGCCCGCCTGCCTGCCTGTGCTCCTCGCCTCTCCCTCCTCCTCCCTCCACTTGGGCAAGCCGCGCGGTAAGGTTGCGCAGTGTGTGTCTTTGTTGCGTTATCACTGACGTCATATGACGTATCAGACTGTGATTGGCCATGCATCCCTATCCCCCTCTGCTGCTAGCTGTAATTGGCTTAAAGTATTATGACGTGTCCACCCGGGGGAGGGAGGGAGGGAGGAAAGACGACGCTTGACCTAGCCGCGGCAGTTTCATCCCTCAAGGCCACACCGTGTAAACGCGCATCCATTGTTCCGTAAAATGGCTTCCGCCGGACCACCACCCCCAGAGAGAAACCTTTCCTTACCTGGACCCAGCGGCAGGTTGATTTGGCGCGCCAGCATGGTGTGAATGAATCTACGATTCGAACAATAAAGAAGGATGCAGCCAAGATAAAGGAGCACATGAAGATCACAAAGTCTACAGGTGCTTCTATGATCAAGTATTTTCACAAACAGGTGCTTCTCAAGACAGAAAAATTACTTGTGAGGTACTTGGTGCGTCAGGCGCGACGGAACATGGCGGTCGACACGCGCTCTGTTAAGGACTACGCACGTGAACTGTACATGGCAGTGGCACGAAAGATGGGAATTACAGAGCCCAAACCCTTTAATGCTTCCTCTGGGTGGTTACAGAGGTTTAAGATCCGGAACAAGATCACCAATATAAACATTGGTGGTGAAGAAGCGAGTGCTGACCGTGCTGCGGCTAGGGAATTTCCTCCGTTTTTACGTGAGATTCTGGAGGAAGGACAGTACAGTGACGACCAGGTGTTTAACATGGACGAATCTGGTCTTTTCTGGAAAAAGCTACCGTCCAAGTCCTTCGTTGTAAAGAATGCCAGCAGGATTCGGGGACGGAAGATGCAGAAGGAACGCATCACCGTCCTGTTTACCACCAATGCCTCCGGTACCTGTAAGCTCAAGTTATCGGTGATCCACACAGCACGCAAGCCGCACGCCTACAAAACCATGGACATGACCAAGCTAAATGTCCACTGGCTGACCGCACGTAAGGCGTGGATGTTCTCTACACTGTCCCTCTCCTGGTTTGATGACTGTTTTGTTCCCGATGTAAAGAAATTCTGTGAGCGACAGAATGTGCCATTCAATATTTTGTTGCTGCTGGACAACGCACCAGGACACTCGCCCCTACTGTTAGATCGTCACCCTAACGTAAAAGTGGTCTTCCTTCCTCCCAACACTACGTCTATATTACAGCCCATGGACCAAGCGTTAATCTGTAATGTAAAAGCTGCATTCTCAACAAAAAAATTCAAACTCCTGAACGACTACACCAACACCTGGGAAGAGTTGCGTAACCTGAGTGACACCACCACCGATAGCAAGAGCGAAGAAGATGAGGATCAACAGTTGGCACAGCAAAAAATACTGTTCAAACAATTCTGGAGAGTATTTCTTAATTCATAGTATTGTAAAATTACACAAAGATTATGCTACGAGGAGTAATATGGTTGTCATATATTTAAAAAACAATTGACTAATATACATGACAGTCTACAGTGGTGTATAGGTTAGCTAGTAGCCGGCCGTGGCCAGACTCAGTTTTAACATATTCTCCATCATCCTCAAAGGTTACTGCGTGAGGTAAATAAACAATGACAATATAAGTTGCCATATATGTAAAACTTTTCAATATTCCTAATTCATTCAAAC
>NW_024737097.1:1482938-1536836 GCF_018991925.1 Homarus americanus
GCGTCGGCGATCTCGTTGTGGCTGCCTTTAATGTGTTGGACGTCGCTGGAGAACTCCGAGATGTAAGCCAAGTGGCGGCAAGGCGCTCAGCAGTGCACTCGTTGAAAATTCTGTCTGCAGCAGTTGCATATAGTTCTGGTGCCGTAGAGTAATCTACTGCGGACAGGAAATTGCGTACTTGTGTGGGTAGCTTTTGTGCATGAAACTGGCGCAGGATAGAGTCAGGAAGTCTGTCTGTGTGCCGGGAGTTCAACCTGCCCATCTCCTCCCAGAGAAATCCCGGAGTTGAGTTTCCAAGGGAGATAGAAGATAGGTTCTGTAGGAGACTGGGGCGGGTCCGTTGGTAATGCGTTTTTAAGGCATCCCGCAGAGTGGCGAATTTGTTGTTCGCTGGAGGGTTGGAGATGGTCTGTGAGACTTGTGTGGCGACTTCACTCGGCAAGGAACAGAGCAGGGCGCCGTACTTTTGCTCGTCTGTAGCTGTAGAGCCGATGAGGGTTGCTTCCACATGAACTAACCAGTCTTCTACGTTGTGGTTGAAGGTCGGTACAGAGATCCGTCCGTCCATTCTTGCAGGAGTATGTCACACCTGTTAGGGAAGGATGAGGGATGGGTGCTTGTTCCGACCCCCTTCCGTGTTCACAATCTCCTGGGAGGGAGGTGAACAGTTGCAGGGGGGACTTCGGGACGAATACACTTTTTAGGGTGCAGGTCCTTAGGCCAGAACTAAAAAAACAAAAGAAAAATAGGAGAATAGGCAAAAGAGCTCAAACCACGTTTGGAATATCGCACAATAGTTGCTCTCCAGCTGTGATGTGGGTCACTCACACCACCAGTGGGGAGAACAGACTAATGCGTTATAAGCCTTACGGTCGTGAGATGGTGTCGTTGTGGAGTAGTGGCGTAGCGAGTGGTGCAGGTAAGGCGGTTGGCCTCGGCTGGCAGCAGGCAGGACGATCTTCTCAGCTCCAAGAGTAAGGCAGCAGAAAGGAGTGTGGTATTCACAGCTGCAGGGGTCACCAATTGTAGCGTACTGTATGTGGCCAGTTGTCAATTCTCTTAGTATGGGCACACAAACGTACGTACATGTAGATATCTCACACTCAGGAATGAGGTAGGATAGAAACTCACAATGCGCTTTCTGTATATATATTGTTGTACAGCGCAGTGCTTAGGAGTGACTAGGTGAGGAGAAACTTGCTCAGAGGTCCTGTAGGGCGAGGAGGTTTCTGAGGAAGCTGAGAGATGTTGCTGGTCCAGTAGCTGAGTGTAGAATGGTCTCCCTGGCCAGGCATGGCCGTATTTATACAATTTACGAGGATCAGGATTTGGGGTGAGCGTAGCGAGAGGGCCAATCATAGCGGCTTAAGCGTAAGGTGTGAAACGCTCTGATCCTGAACCGGAGGTTGAAGGTCGAGACTAGGTCGGCGATCGTACCCCTACGTCCTCTGCATAGACCTAGTCTCTCGGCGTAGCTGGGGCTCAACTGGCGTGGGTAACTGTGCCAGTCAAGCCCTACTGCAGACCGAAACGCTGTTACAAATGCCAGCACTACGGACATACTGTCAACAAGTGTGAGGCGCAGGAGGACACCTGCTCCCTGTGCGGCAGCCCCAGACACCGCTACACGGTCTGCCCCAACACAGTTAAAAAATGCGCTGCCTGTGGCGGCCCACATTCCTCCGCCGATCGGACCTGCCCGAAATGGAAGGAGGAACAGCAAGAAATTAAACCTCCTAGTTCTGAAAGTTCTTTGCAAACTAATGAGGATCATACCAAGTCACAAGTGGAATTGACCTCAGAAGCTCCATGGTGGTATCAAGATCACCTTCAGGGGTATGCCCGTACAACTCGGAGGAGATCAACATCAAGCATTCATTTTAAAATGATTGCTTCACAGTATAGAGACAAGCCTTCTAGGCTAGGAATGTCTCCCGCCGAAATGCCGTGGACCAGCAGAGCTGGTGAAATCCTCAGGGAGCCATATCAAGTTGTGCTGTCGACACCACTGCCCTCGCCGGACGCCATACAACCTTACCCAGAGGGCTCAACTGGCGTGGGTAGCCAATGCCAATCCAAGCCTACTGCAGAATGAAACGCTGTTACAAGAATGCCAGCACTACGGACACACTCAACAGGTGTGGCAGAGACACCTGCCTCCCTGTCTGGCAGACACCCGCTACACGGTCTGCCCCAACACAAGTGATAAAAAGCTATGCGCTGCCTAATGGCGGCCCACATTCCATAGTCCGGACCTGCCAGAAATGGAAGGAAGATGGATATAGACTCAAAACAATAAAATATTCAGGCCATGTGCTCTAGACAGAAAAAACTCGAAAAAACCAAAAAGCCAAGAAAGAAACTCAGAAAAGACACCCGCCCACACAGAATCAAAACACCACGAGGCCCGTGGAGCTGAAGCCGTGTGGTCAACCTCACCGTCTCCGACTTCTTCACCTAAAGGGACAGCATAAGACCGCAGGAAGACGAGCAACAGACAAGCACGAATGAATGGACACTTCAAGAGCAGAAGAGGAGAGTTGAAGAAAGTCTGCATCAAGCTAGAAGGAGAAACCAGAGAGAAAGCCAAGACATTTCCTCACACAAGAAAACCTTGCCACACACAATCAATGTGACCAAGCGCAGAATCCATGGCCCAACCCAACCACCTGGCCTTGACCTGGCGTAGCCCACCAGGCTCTGTCCTGCCTCCTGGCGCGTCGGGCGGAGAGTTGCTACTGCCTGGCCTCCCCTCACGGCATGTTGCTTCTGCACCTATTCTCGCCTCCTAAAATTCACTTCAATCCTCCCTTTATTCTTCCCCTGAACCTCCTTCCCCCCTATCACTTGGATTTCATGTTCATGTGCTGTACGCTGATTGGCTGGTAGGCGCGCGGCCGGAGTTCAGTTGGGAGTTGTAGGGGAGAGGAGCCACTACACTGCTTGCCGACTACAGAAACATTGTAGCCTTGCCAGGGGAACAGTTAGGACACACAGATTTAACTTCCCATCACATATCATTAAAGGAGGGCACGAATCCAATCTACATACCAGCCTACCGGCTACTACATAGCCAGCGCGCTGTAGTTCAGGGTATGGTCCAAGATATGTTGGGTGAGAAGGTTATCACACATTCTAAATCTCCTTTCAATAGCCCTTTATTCTTAGTCCCAAAGAAGGATGGCGGTAGGCGCCCAGTTCTTGATTTTAGGCGCGTCAATGAAAAACGATCCCGGATAGGTACCCTATGCCTGTCTTGAGTGATATATTGCAGTCCTTAGGCAAGGATAATGCTGTGTTTAGCAATTTAGATTTGCTTAGCGGGTTTTGGCAAATACCCCTCGATGAGAAATCCCGAGAGGTTACGGCTTTTAGCACCCCTTTGGGCCATTTTGAGTTTCTGCGAATGCCTGTTGGTCTCAGAAATGCCCCACTGACGTTTCAAAGAATGATCAACACCCTGTTTGCCTGATTGATAGGTACCACAGTCTGCGCTTATTTGGATGATCTCATAATAGTCAGTAAGGATGTCGATACCCATCTGATTAAACTGCGTGAAGTGTTAGAAAACTTTCCACAGCAGGTCTTAAGATTAAACTTTCGAAATGTGAGTTTTTAAAATCCAGAATCCATTTCCTTGGTCATGTAGTTGACGGTGACGGCATTCCTACAGTTGATGATAAACTTAAAGCTGTATCTCGAGTTTCCAAGTCCTACATCGGTTGATCAAGTGCGTAGCTTTCTTGGTTAATCTGGATATTATCGTTCTTTTATTAAGAACTATGCAACATTGGCGTCACCCTTAACAAGGTTACTAAAGAAAGAAGCAATGTTTGTGTGGGATGCTGAACACGAAAATAGTTTTGTGGCATTGAAGATAGCACTTACCAATGCCCCTGTTTTGGTATTCCCTGATTACACTTAAGCTTTCACTCTGTGTACCGACGCTTCTGGACAAGGAATCGGAGTTGTACTCATGCAAGTGGATTCGAGAGGATAGTTTAGAGTGATTGCATTTGCAAGTCGTAAACTTAATGATGCCGAAACACGTTATTCAGTAACGCATTTAGAGACGTTAGCTGTTGTGTGGGCTCTGAAGAAGTTTAAGGACATTATCTTTGGTTATAAGATAACTGTGTTTACGGATCATGCGGCAGTAACAGAACTTCCATGGCAGGAATCTATCAGGCAGATTAGCACGCTGGTATCTGACAATTCCGGAATTTGACCCCGAGTTTAGGTATTTACCGGGAAGGGCGAATGTAGTCGGTGATACTTTGTCTTTAAATATAGCACCAGTGATGCCTGTATCAACGTTCACTCTTTCACAACTAGAAGATGAGCAACGACGCGACCCGTTATGGTCAGCAGTCATTTTTGCTTTAGAATCGGGAGAGGATATTAAACTTCCCAAATTAATTCTTCCACTCAGTCAGTTGGAATTACGACAACATATTCCATCGATCGAAAAAGACGTCTGAGGGTATTGTTACTCAAATAGTCGTACCTGACACGTTGTGTAAAACGATTATAATGTTGTTCCATGATGTTCCTCAGACAGGTCACCAGGGACGTGACAAGTGCCTGGCGGAAATCAGAAAGAAATATTTCTGGAAAACTATGAAGAAAGATATAGAATTACACATTGCTAAGTGTTTGTCATGTGCTCAGCATAAGGGTACTACAATAGGGTGTGTCATAGGAGGGAAGATCAGCTAAAACTAATGGCCCATCACTTTTTTGGTAGATTTTAGTGTATATAAACAGAAAATAATTTCAGTTTCAATATTTTGCAACCTTTTGCTAGGTAAATTTTAGCGTGAAATTTATCGAAAATCTAACGTACAGCTGCATTAGTGCATTACAATTAAATAGTGAACATTGCTTTCTGACTTCATTCTTTAACAACCCAACTAACAATATTTTTTTCTGTTTCAGATTCTGATGCATTTATAAGTTGATAATATTTGCGATGGCTGCTTGTGTCAGGACGAGGAACCAAAAATCCAGCCATCTCAGTCACTATCTTGGGTCTGGGAGAGAGCTCCTGAAGTCGGAGTTGCCTACATTGAGAGATGCTTTGAGATACGGTGTTTTAATCAGGCAAATCAGTGAAAAGAACCAAAGAACTTACACAAACAAAGACATTGCCAGTGATATGACCAAAGCTGTCTTGGCACAGTACACTCTGGCTAACGCTCAGTTCAAGCCTCCAGTCATAACAAGTCAGAAGAAGATTAGTGAGAGACTGCTAGCCAGTTGGGAAAAGGCAAGAGATATCTCTCTTGGGAGAGGAAAACTTGCAGTTAAGGACAGCTTTGCCAAGCAACTGGACCAGTTATTTGACATAATTACTTGCAAGTGCCCAATTGTTCTCTGTCCTGAGTTTGGATGCGATCGTGACTGTAAATCCGAGGCCCACATCTCCTGTATTTGCAAGCGTGAACTGAAGATTCCTGTGATCGAACTGGCATTTGTCAAAGCACAGAGAGAGAAGACTGGCAGTATAGGGGCTCTCATGATTTCTAGCCAAGATATTCCGGAGTCCAAGAGACAGGAGGCTGCCACAGAGAGACAGAAGAGGAGAAGAGTTGCCGAGGAAAAGAGACTTGAGAAGGCCCAGGGTGAGGTAAAAAAGGCCGATGATTGGAGTCAAGCTGATTCAGAGTTTAATGACTTCCCCATGGCTGATCCGAGTGCTGACCAGGAGAATGGTGACTTTGTCCCTAACCCAGAAAATAATGATCCCAAACCTTCCAGGCATAAGATTCGAAATAGGAAAGATATCCCGAGCATAGCTCTGGCCAGCATGCCACACCACACTGGTCTCAGAGAAACTGCAGAGATAGCAACAGCTGCCTGGATTGACGGTGGTTTGATAACACCTGATGATGTTCACCTGGTGATAGATCATAACAAAGTAAGGAGAATCTCAGGAGAAACTTGTCAGTAACCTAGAAGAGGAGTTTGATAAGGGGATAGGAGAAAATGGAATCAATTGTTTGTTCTTTGATGGGAGAAGGGATGACACTAAAGTGTTCATGAAAGTTGGAGGTTCTGACAAGTTGTTCCCTGCCATGGTGAAGGAGGAACACTACTTCTGCTGCAGTGAACCAGGAGGGAAGTATTTGTGGCATTTCACTCCAGAGAAAGATGACATCAGGAAACCAGCTGAGATAGTGGCAGATAACATTGAGAACTGGCTCAGAGAGAGGAACGTAGACCAGACCCTGCAGGCCATTGGAGGGGACAGCACCAACACGAACACAGGGTGGCAAGGGGGGGTCATACAGTGGATAGAGCGGAAGATTGGGAGGAAGCTGGTCTGGATTGTTTGTGACCTCCACACCAACGAGTTGCCACTCAGACATCTGATCCAGGAGCTGGATGGCAAGACTCTTTCAAACAACAGATGGTCTGGTCCTCTTGGCAAGATGCTGGACTCTGCCACTGAGTTAGAAATAAATCCGAGCTTTGAAAAAATCACAGTTGGCCCTCCACTCGTTGAGCTTGCACATACTGTCATTGACGACCTGAATACTGACCAGTACTATGGTTACATGATTTGCAGTGCCATCAAAACTGGGGTCATGCCTGATAGACTTGCTTACCTGCAGATAGGTCCAGTCTCACATTCTAGGTGGCTCACAACGGCTCTCAGGTTCTGCAGAATTTGGGTAGCTCATCATAAACTGAAAGGGAACCAGCTTCACAACCTGAGACTTATTGTCCAATTCATCGTGAGTGTCTACTTGCCAAATTGGTTCAACACCAAGGTCAAGTCATCGTTCTCCGAAGGTCCGAGGCATGTTCTCTTCCAGCTTGAGCTCCTGAGGAGTCAGCCAAGGAAGGTTGTTCAGATTGTGGAGCAGACTGTGAGGAGATCTTCCTGGTATGCTCATCCCGAGGCAGTTCTGCAGACAATGCTCTGCAGTAAGGATGAGGAGGAGAGAAGAGTGGCAGTCAAAAAGATCTTGGATATGAGACTTATGAGAGGATCTGGGCATGACGAATCAGTTGGTGACGATTCCTTCAGGGTCAGGAAGACTCCTGAAGTCAATCTAGGTGCCAAGACCCTCACTGATCTCATAGATCTGGATAACATCCAGGCTGGCAGTGAGCCCCCTCTTACCTGCAGCCTCACCAATGTTCAAGTCAGAGCTTTCCTGGACAACCCCATGCATGTCCCTGCCTGGCCCTCGCACACCCAGAGTATAGAGCGTTGTGTACAGCAAGTGAGCGAGGCCAGCAGTCACGTGTACAGCCAGGAGAGGAGGGAAGGCTACATCCGAGCTCAGGTGGTCAGCAGGGAGGTGATGAGTAGAAACAGAAGCAAGAAAGACATGTTCTCTATGGTGTGCAGCAACACCGGGTCGTAGTAGTAAAACCGGTTTTTGTATTTGATGATTTTGTTTTCTAAAGGAATATTAAATTTAATAAATGTGTCAAGATCATTCGTTTCACTATTCTGGATCATTTTCATCCTAATAAATTAACCTGATACATTTACTTTACTTTAAATAAGCTATTTAGTGGTGTTGGTAAAAGGGTGGGAATACTGAATTTTCATAAGATTTCAAGTTAAAATTTACCTAGCAAAAAATGAAAACTTTTCAAATCTGAAGATATCACATGATTCTGCACATAGAACTACATCATTAATACCATGGGCCGATTTTTCAAACTAAAAAAAAAAAAATTCGCCTCCATATGACGCACCCTAGTACTACAAGGTCACCAGCTCCGATTCTATAATATCCTACACCAGACTGTCCTTTTGACACAGTCGCAATAGACTTGTTACAACTTCCGAGAAGTCATCAGGGATCCTAGTACGTCCTTGTGTGTGTGGATCATTTTTCTAGATTTGTGGTTTTAGTCCCACTGAAGGATAAAACAGCCGAATCTGTGGCCTATGCCTTAGTGATGAATCTTATATGTCCATATACTACGGCCAACGTTCTTCTCTCAGACAATGGAACGGAGTTCAAGAATCAGCTAGTAGCACAAATATGGGCCCAATATGGAATACAACAAAGTTTTGTGACAGCCTATCATCCACAGGCTAATGGCCTTGTTGAGAGAGCCAGTCGCAAGATCCTAGAGATACTTCGCCCGATTGTGCGTGATTTGCAATACACATGGGAGGATTGGTTACCACAAGTTGCAGCGTCTATTAATGGGTTGATTAATAGCTCTACAGGCAAATCACCCTACTACATTGTCTATGGTACAGACAAACGTCTGCCTTATGATGTACTTAAGAGACAAGCCATGCCCTGTTTATAATATGGATGATTTCGCGGCAATACAAATCCGTGTTTTTACGGATATTCATGGCCAAGTAAGAGCACATTTAGCGGCGTCACCCGCTGAAATGATTGTGAAGCAACATAAACAAACTAAACCTGTCGTGTTGCAGATAGGCGATGCTGTTATGGTGAGAGAACCTGAAAGGAACTCCAAGCTTTCGGCTAAATTTTCGAGTCCATTCCGCATTATCGCCAAAGAAGCGGGCAACAAATTAAAAATTTGGAAGCCTAATGCACAGATCACAGATGTCGTGCATAAGGATCGTCTTAAGAAGGCCCATGAACATTTACTACCCACAGATGGTAATAATGTTATAGACACCTCTTTGCAGACAGTACAGAAGCAGAGTGTGCCTAATGAGTATTGTATGAAACTTCGTTCTGCAAGCAAACATTAAAAGAATAAAAAAAATTTACAGAATGGCTTGCATCATCAGTGTGCTGCTCCTACTGCTTTGTGGCACCGTTGTGTTGACCGACATGTCCACAGATGTCCTCAAGCCTGGTGCGCTTGTAGCACCCCTTGGATGCGTTCTCATTGTAGAGGACGTGGTGAACATAAAGTATGAGTTGCATGGACTGCTCAAGCTTCCCCGTCAGATGGAAACCGTCGACGCTCAACTACAGACAGCATTGACAGTCCTTGATGATCTCCGTTCAACTCCAAATATTTCGACAATGGTTTTACAAACTGTTGAGCTTCAGCTGCTTCGTCTCAGAACTTCACAAGCTTCTCGTCGCCGTCGGAAAAACGATACCAGCGTCTGAGGATGATCTTGCAAAGGAAGTGCGTTCTCAAACACGAAGAAAGCGAGGATTGTTTGATTTTGTGGGTCTTATCCAAAGCACTCTGTTTGGCACATCGACTGCCGATGATGTAGCTAAGTTAGGGGACCGCATGAACATTGTCGAACAAGCTGTATCTAAGCAAAATCGTGTTATATCTCAAACGTTCCATGGAATCAAAAGTTAATGAGATAATTTCGGAGTCTAACCATATATCTAGGGTTGTGTATGAGTTACAGAATTCAGTCCCTGCGTTGGAGTGGCTCCTTTATTTCTCTGAATATTTGCATGCTGCGGAAGATTCGGTTCAAGATATAGTTACTAATAAAAATGAACGAATCGACAGCATCGTGGATGCAGGGTTAGGGCGTGTGGATGCAAAGCTTGTGCCTGTGAAGACTCTTCTTGAAGCATTGCAGATTGCCAAGTTGACGTATCATTTAACTCCAATTTTCAAGGATCATGAGGTGGAATACTATTACCTCCTGTTGGAGTCAACTCTCACGCACACTGCTATCCTTATCCACATACCTATGCTAGGGCAGCATAAATTTAATGCATGGCATTTAGAACCCTTCCCTTGGTATGTAAATGACACACTGTATACTCTGGATAGGCTGAAAGAACTTTTGCTTGTAGATGAAGAATATTCCTTGTTAGCATTAAATGATCCTAGGGTATTATCGCGGTGTAAGTCGTCAGATTTACATTTACACGTATGTCCAGCCTATGTCTTCGCATTTATTCCTGCTGCAGAAGGGATATGTGAATTGGCAGTCATACAAACTGATGTACACACAGCGCTTACACAATGTAAATATAGACCAGTTAGTGGAAAAACTGTGTTTCATGCGCATCTGCATAATGTGCAGTACTTTTTCTTTCCTAATGAGACTACTGTCATTTTAAAATGCCATGATGGTGGTAAGCAGTTAGCTGTGAAAGGTCATTATAAGGCTCCGGATTACTGTGAAATAACTTGTAGTTCGTTAGGGACCTTGCCTACTCATCAGCATTTTGCTTTAAATTTAAATCTAACTTCGGATTTGGTTTCCTTGTTTCATGTCATGAACTTCACTATTAGTGACCTTAATATTGTCTCAGAGAAATTGACAGTTAATTCCTACTTGAAAGAGTCACAATTTGCTGATTTGAGTGATCAACTGCCATATTATTTTTCACTGGGATTTGCAATACCAAGTTTAACCATTCCCACTATAGTGTTAATTCTGGCAGTGATGTTTCTGTTTTGCTATTATAAGTCAGTATCTTCCAAATTGAACATTGTACATAAAATACTAGCCCGTAAGCCACGTAAGTCTAGGACCCCAGTAGTTGATGAAAAACCTACGGTTTCAGAGTCCCCTGCTTAGTGTCTACATATATGTTTGTAACATGGTTAGGTTTAAGTATAGGATGTATTTAGTTTAGTCCTCGCGGAGCTTGGATGGTAGGTGACCGAGCAATGTAATAGCCCCTGTCTCATAAACAGAAGGATTATATAAAGGGTTAAGTACATTTGATTTATATACTCCATCATCCCCTGTAACTTTCCACTGGCTATGAGGTGACATGTTCATATCACGTGATTGGCAGGCTCCTCGAGGTGAGGCTAGTGACTGCTTAGGTCAGCATTAAGAAGCTAGCGCCCTGCAGCATTGTTACTCAACCCCTCACACAGATCGGACATATTTAGCAGGTCTATTTACATAGCCTCCGTCCATCTCATAACACTCATAGCTACAGTGATAAGTTACGATTGATTTACACTTTGGAACTTTATCCTCAGTATTTCCTAAATAAAAGGATAATTGGGTTTCGCTACTAAAACCCAATATAATATAAATGTTCCGGCCTCATTAACTGAGACAGAATCGGCAGTTAACCGGCTAGAACATTCCATACTCGTACCCATAATAGAGGTGAAACACTGCAACAGCTCTCTCAAGACCTGGAAAGTACCCTGGAGCATCACCTGATCTGTTAGCCGTGTCATTGAGGGACCAGTTTGTGGACGCATTGGGCAGCACACAGTTCAAGATTCAGCTGAAGCAGTCCCAACCTGTAACTCTACAGGAAGCTTTGGCTAGAGCTCTGGAGTTTGATTCTTATGTGAGGTCAAGTTAGCAAGCTTCAGGATGGAGTCTAGCTCTGGGTTTAAAGCACAAAAGTGTCAAGTACAAGAGACAGAGAGACTTAAAGTAACCTGCTGGTATTGTAAGAAGATTGGGCACAAACAGGAGGACTGTTTTAAATGTAAACGAGAGTGATAGAAGGGCAATACAGAGAGGAACATGGAGCAGAGAGGATGTTGGATGTGTGGAGAAGATGGATACTTCCAGACTAATTGCCCACATAATTCCAAGAGTGGGAAAGCAGAGCAGCCCACTAAGATGGGGAAACTAGAGATGGCTAGTACTGAGGGGCAACGACAAGCCTGTCTCACCAGAGCTCCACTGTGACAAAATGCAACCGAGCCACTGTAAGCAGTGTCCAGGTTGAAGGTGAGATCGATGGTATAAGGTGTCCATATATGATTGACACAGCGTTGGAGCAGACTTTTGTGAGGCCAAACGTGGTTAGTCATTGAAAACTACCTGAGATGTCGGAGCAGCTGTGTGAAATAACTGGACAGTGTGTGGTACACAGGAACCAGTAGATATCAGCAACAAGCTGGGAGAGGAAGAAGAAATCCTACAGGTTTATGTAGCAGATATAACAGACCCTTGCACCCTGGGCCTGTGTTACGACCCCAGGGTAGATCGTTTCATAAGCACAAATCACTGAAGTCTTTCAAATAAATCAGTACTATTTATGGTATTAATCCCAAGTTCTCCCAACAAAGGTCAAGTTAACAGGTCAAAACTTAAACAAGTCAATAAAAAATATGAACATTTATTAACTTATTCCCACCACCACATATGTACAAAAAAAATTGAGTAACAATAATAATAAGATAAGATGTCTGGAAGTGGCTGAGTAAGGACTGAAGGTCCAGCATGATCACACTAAATCATTATCAAGCAATAACAAATCTCAATAGTCAAATGCCAACTCCCAAAACACCAGAAAGAGGGTATACAGTGACCCCTCATTTAACGAACGCCTCGGTTAACGTAATTTCGATTAACGAACTGCCTTCCATAAGGATCTTCAATTAGGTTAACGAATAAAATTCGGTTAACGAAGTTCTTGCGAACCGACTTCAACATGTTTTCGCTTGCACTGACCGGGCAACCAGCTTTGGTATCAGTCCACCAATACATTAATCGGTTCTAGGGCTTAAATTCCTTACTATTTTAGTAAATATCAAGAAATTTATACTATTCAATAATTTTAAAAGTTTAATATTCAATTTTTTAGTCATTTTAACAATTATTGAACATAATTGAAGGTAAAGTGACTAGTTTAATGTGCGGCATCCAGCCTCTTAACACAGCAAACAGGAGTTAGTCTCTCTCTGTTTTCACTGGAGGTAACATCTGTGGGATACTCAGGTGTTCCTTACACTCAGGGGTAAAGGAAACACACTGATGTCAAGTCCGTAAGTTCTATTTCTGGTACAAACACAAAAAGGAGTTAAGACAGGGGTAAACAGCGTCCTGTCTTGGAATCTCTCTGGGTATCTCTATCTGCGCATGCGCGTACAGCGCGCATGTGCCCAAAGCCTGAACTAACACTCGGTGACAAAAGGGAGTATAATTATAAAACATATAATACAGAGACCTGAATCAATAATGGTAAATAGTACAGAGTTACATATTACAGCCATATTCGTCTCATATGTCTACACCTCCCTCCCCCCTCACGCTCGTAGTGCAATCTCGAGCGGACTCTTTTTCCAGGAGCCTTTGAGAGTGACGTGGGAAAACTGGGGGGTCACTGAATGAGGACTTACTTTTCTCGTCCAAGCAAGGGTTCACAGGGATGTGGGGGAGGGGTTTACCACTAGGGGACGGTACTGAACGAAGGAAGCGGCGATTCCGCCACCATACCCGACCACTAGGGAGACGGACCTCGTAATCCCTGGTCTTGCCGCAGCCCATGACAACCCCGACCTTGTCCCAGCGGTGAGACGTCGGGACTTGAACCCGAACTGTTTGCCCGATACTCAACCTGGGAAGGGGTCGGGCGTGCTGATCGTACTGTGCCTTTACCTGGTCAGCACGGGCGGCTGCACGACGATCGCAGTCCTCAGTCTTGGCCTGCCACTCCCTCGAGAAGGACTCAGGATGGGCAGGGACACATGACTGTAGTGGGCGGCCGTATAACATCTGTACTGGGGAGCGACCTGTGAAGTAAGGGGTATTCCGCAATTCCAATAAACCCCGGTCAAACTTCTCACAGTCAATGTTGCCTGAGGGTGCCGTCTTGAGGATGAGATGCTTGACGGACTTTACGGCAGCCTCGGCATGTCCATTGGACTGGGGATAATGTGGCGAGGACACCACATGATGAACTCCCCATCGCTCCATGCAGTCCCGGAAGTCGTTGCTGGTGAACTGGGGCCCGCCGTCAGTCCTCAGGCGGAGAGGGACACCAACTTCCCGGAAGTAGCGACAGAACATACGTACTGTATGAGAGGCAGTAGTGTTGCCTCCGCAGGGAACGACAACAGGCCACCCTGAGAGCCGGTCGGCGATGACGAGAAAGGACTTTCCCGCCACAACGAAGAAATCCGCAGAGACGGACTCAAAGGGCCTCGTAGGGTTGTTGTTGTTCATGAGGGGTTCCTGCTGCTGACTAGGCTGCAGCACCTGGCATGGCTCGCAGACTTGAACGGAACTAGCGATGTCGGAGTCGATGCCTGGCCAAAAAACAGCTTGTCTCGCCCGGCGCTTCGTAGCTTCCACACCCCTGTGGCTGTCGTGCAGGTGGGCTAGGGTGCGGCGGCGGAGGGCGGCAGGAACCACAACTCTTGCTCCATACAAGACGAGGTCGCCATCAGCATAGAGGTCGTCCTGCATCTTCCAGTATGGGAGTAAAGAGCTGTGTAAGTCGTACCGATTGGAGGGAAATCCCGAGGTCACGCAGTTCAGTAGACGGATGTACGAAGGGTCCGCTCTTGCCGCGGCTCGGAGTTCCTGAAGAGTCCTGTCGGCGTCCTGCGGTGGAGACTCTTCTGAGATGACGGCGTTCACGGTCACTACAGTCCTGAGGTGTGCAGTAGCATCAGGACATGCGATCTCGTCCTCTGGTGTGGGGTGGCTGACTGGGGCTCGTGACAAAGCATCAGAGATGCAAAGCAGCTTACCCGCACGCCACACAGCTTGAAGAGGTAGGGCGAGATCTTCTCCTTAAGGCGTTGGGGGCGGGGATTCTCGACCGCATCCAAGGAGTACTGGTTCAGGATCGGGATGAGTGGCCGATGATCCGTCATGAGGTTGAAGTGTTGTAGGCCGATCAGATACAACCTACATTTGGACATGGCCCAGACGGCGGCTAACAGCTCCAGTTCGATGGTGGCGTAGCGAGTCTCGGCGTCAGTGAGAAACCGAGAGCCACACTGAACCAGACGAAGGCGTCCATTGCCGTGGTCCTGTAGCAGAGCGTATCCAATCCCGTAGAGGCGAGAGGCATCAGTCTGGAGGACAACTGGCAGGGCCGGGTCGAAGGAAGCGAGAACAGGTGGGCTAAGGAGAGCTGTCTTGACGCGACGGAATGCCTCATCATGGTCAGCTGTCCAGGTGAATGTTCTCTTGGGGCTCATCAGGGGGCGTAGGGGCTGTGCTGCAGCGGCGATGTCGGGGGTGAACTCAGCCAACTGGTTTACCAGGCCCATGAACGAGCGGAGGTCGGTCAGGTTGGCAGGAGTTGGGAAGTCCCGGATCGCGCTGACCTTTCCAGGATCAGCCGAGATGCCCTTGCCTGAGAGGGTGTACCCACAGAAGTTCACACTAGGTGCGGCGACCACAAACTTATCCTTGTTGAGGGTGATCCCGTACTTGCGGCACCTGGTGAGCATCTGGTGAATACGCTCAAGATGCGTGGAGTAATCCTCGTCATATAGGAGCACGTCGTCGATGACCTTGACACAGTTCGCCACACCCTGAAGGGCCATGTCACCACGGAGGCAGAAAGCATCGCCAGTAGCCGCGAAACCCATAGGTCCTCTGCAGTGCTGAAATCGGCCGTACGGTGTGATGAACGTCGTGAGGTGCTGATCTTCTTCTGCAAGTTCCATCTGCCAGTACCCACATAAGGCATCTGCTGTAGTAAAGTACCTTGCCTTCGGGTCCACACTGCGTATAGCGGTGAAGGGTGTCGGTGAAGGGTGGGTCGGGCGGGAAACTTGGCTATTCAGCTTGTTGAGGTCGACGGTGATATGAACTCCAGTAATGTTCTTGGCAACTGCTACCATGGGGTGACACCAATCCGAGGGGTCGTCACCAGCAGGCTTAATGATCCCCTGGGCTACCATAGAGTCGAGTTCCTTCTTAACTTGGCTCTGAAAAGCGAAGGGTATCTGTCTCGGTGTGTGGATGGCGAAAGGTACTGCGTCATCCTTCAGGTGAATTCTCATGGGGGAGCCAGCCATTGGCTTGAGTGGAGCCGTCTTGAGGTCCTCCTTGGAAACCAGCACGTCCTTGAATTGCAGTAGGAAGAACTCCCTGGCTGCAGAAGGTGACGTATTGGGTGGGAGGGGCAGCTCCTTGCACCTATTGACATGTTTTATTTCCAGAATTGGCTTAGGGAAGTCTGAAGATATTATGGCCAACTCTTGACAGTGGCCATAAGACAGTAGTGGCATCTGAACACCTTTGTGGACCTGAATCCTTGCAGAACATGACTGCTTACCTAGGGTGAGGGTAGCCTGAAATGTACCCAGAGCAGGTACCATTGTAGAACCGTCTGCGGTGAGCGTTGTAGAAGTTGACGGTGGTTGCAAGCTGCTCCTTGGGATCCGCAGAATGTCGAGGTGTCTTGTGCCGATGACTGTGACGTCCGCACCTGTGTCAGGAAGCATCTGGATACGGGATGTAACGTCGCCGTATGACAGGTGAACACAGATGGGCTGAGGTGTCTTGCTGACAGGGGAAGAAGAGGATCCCACGCGACGACAGCGCTTGTTCTTCGCCGCCTGAGACTTGCAAGTACTGTAGTATTATTCTTCTTCTTTGACTGACAGCATTTGTCATAGTGTCCAATGCGGCTACAGGAGCGGCACTGAGCGTTGTTGGCAGGGCACTTTAGTGTCCTAGCCCAATGACCACGACGGCCACAGTTATTGCAGGTGCTGTCAGCGGCAGGGCATTCAGAACCATGCCGACGAGCACAATACTGGCAGGAATTACCTGGCGTCGAAGTCTGAAGTGATGCTGAAGATTGATGCGAAGCTGAAGTCGGATGTGAACCTGAAGTCGGATGTGAAGCTGAAGTCCGGTCACGTCCTTTGTTCTTCTTATATGCGGAGATGGCACACAGCTGGTTAGATGGAGCACGAATGGCAGAAGTCGCACTTCTGGTGGCTTCGTAAGAGCGGCAGGTGGTGACAACATCCTGTAGAGAAGAGGCAGTGTCGAGGGAGATAAGCTTCTGAATTAGCTCTTCGTCCCGCACGCCCATGAGGATAATCATCTTCAGCTGTGTTTCCTCACAAGTCGACGAGTTCCCAGGACAAACGTCAACCTCCTCAGCGATGCGTCGGAGTTGTACGTAAAAATCGGCAAACGACTCACCCTCCAGCTGCTTACAACTGAGAAGTTCTCTCCTACGGAGAGCTTCATTGCGGAGGCCCTTGATATGCGTCTGTAAAGCATCCAAGACGTCCTTCACACTCTTGTCTGTGCCGTGGGGAATTTGCAGGGTGTGCTCCAGGATACGTTGCGTCTCTAGGGTGAGACACATCCTCATCTGGATCAGCTGTTTCTCCCTAGGCAACCTTGATAAATCGACCATCATCGAATAATCGTCCCACCTCCGACGCCATTCACGGAATACCTGGAACGAGGCATCAGCTTGGAGTGGCGGTGGACTCTGAGCGAGTGCTTTCTGTGGGGGGGGCAAAGAAGTTGAAGAGGACCCTGCAGGTGCACCTGTGGACGAAGAGGCAGGTGTAGTAGCTGCTTGAAGGGTAACAGGTGCCAACAACTCGATAATGGCACTGAATATGGCATTTTCCTGTTGACGTCTGTGATTCTCTTTACGCCTTCGTTCATCGTCTTCCTGTCGCCTCCTGATGTCGTCTTGTCGTCGGTTTTCTTCCAAAAACTGAATTAAATGAAGGAAGTCGACACCTGTGGCAGATTGCGGACGTGTGTAGTGGGGGCTAAGGGTGGGTGGGGCCGCTTGATCCACTTTCCGATCCACTTGGAGTCCACTTACTGCACCGACATCCGTCTGAAGTTGGGCTTGTTGGGTATCTGAAGAAAACCCAATAAATTCCTGATCTTCCATATGGCCTGGTTTATTTCTCTCACAATTACTGTAATTAATAAGTGAGCAGAAGAGCAATCGTCTTTAAATGGAAGATATCTGCGAGCGTCTGTGTGTGTGTGTGTGTGTGCGTTCGTTCGTGCGTGTACTCGGGGCAGGCTGGCTAGCGCGGAAGCTCAGTGCCGGTCGAGACATGAACGGGGGTGGATGTCAAAACTTGAGCTCTCCCATAGGTCTTAAAAAGGCTCCCCTCTTTTGTAAAAAGTGCAGGAACACGGGGAAACACTTTAAAGACACTAAAGGGCACACACAACACTGAAAAAGCACTTCACAACACTGCACTGTAAATCCAGGAATATCGTGTTGAGGTACGCGCCGAGATCCACTCGACAAGAGAAGTTGACAAGATGGCGGCTCCGAGAGAGATTCTGTGTCCACTCCAATTCTGAATAATGTGATGTCCCAGCTAAACACTGCGCCATGTGGGATACTCAGGTGGTCCTTACACTCAGGGGTAAAGGAAACACACTGATGTCAAGTCCGTAAGTTCTATTTCTGGTACAAACACAAAAAGGGAGTTAAGACAGGGGTAAACAGCGTCCTGTCTTGGAATCTCTCTGGGTATCTCTATCTGCGCATGCGCGTACAGCGCGCATGTGCCCAAAGCCTGAACTAACACTCGGTGACAAAAGGGAGTATGATTATAAAACATATAATACAGAGACCTGAATCAATAATGGTAAATAGTACAGAGTTACATATTACAGCCATATTCGTCTCATATATCTACAACATCTTGCTTGAGACTCTCTTCAACTAAATGCTTTTTGTCTGTGTTTCCAAGCAAATTATTGGTCATTTTGAAATTTATTTTACATATTGACAATATATAGCACAGTGCAGTGTTATTTTAAAGAAAATATTCTATATTTACAGCTAGTTTAACTTTGAAAAACACGTGTTGACATTGTTTGAATCCAGCATGGGGCCTAAGAGATCAAGAAAAGCAATTTCAATCCAAATCAAGCAGGAAATAATAAAAAAACACGAACAAGGCATTAAATCAAATGCACTATGCAAAGAATATGGCATGTCGGCATCAGCTGTGTCGACAATTCTTGCACAAAAAGACAAATTTAAAGAAGTGAACGTGAGAGACAAATCTACAAGAGTGTTTAAAAGTAGATCCCTAATCGTAGAAACTGAGAGGTCACTTATCATCTGGATTAGGGAAAAACAGATGAAAGGTGATTCAGTTTCTGTTGATTTCATTTGTGAAAGAGCCAGGGAGATTTATGAACATTTAAAGACAGATCAACCTGGTTTTTCAGGCACAGAATTTGAAGATTTTCGGACTAGCAAAGGCTGGTCCGAAAAATTTAAGAAAAGAAGTGACATTTTAAGTGTTGTTAGGCATGTTGAAGCTGCTAGTGCTGATAAAGAAGGGGCAGCAAAGTTTTTAGTTGAATTTAAAAAACTGATGGAAGAAGAAAATTATCTTCCACAGCAAGTGTTCAATATGGACGAAACTGGGCTGTTCTGGAAAAAGATGCCCAAAAGAACATTCATCACCAAAGATGAAGCCTCTTTACCTGGGCATAAACCCATGAAAGACCGTCTCACTCTATTGCTTGGTGCCAATGCTTCAGGGGATTTCCTACTGAAGCCTATGCTTGTCTACCACTCTGAAAACCCCAGGGTGTTCAAGCAACAGAAAGTGGTAAGAACAAAACTTGGAGTTTATTGGAAGTCCAACCGTAAGGTATGGGTGACAAGACAGCTCTTTAATGAATGGGCTGTTGAAGTGTTTTGCTCTTCTGTCAAGAGATACCTAACCACCAATAAACTCCCTTTAAAGGTTCTTCTCCTCATGAATAATGCTCCTGGTCATGACCCTGACCTTGCCAGCAATTTGGAGTATCAATTTGACTTTGTGAAAGTGTTGTTTTTGCCTCCAAACACTACATCAATCATACAGCCAATAGACCAGAATGTAATCAGCAACTTCAAGAAGTTGTACATGAAGAAAATGTTTAGGAGGTGTCATCAGGCAACTTCCACTGATCCTGAACTAACACTGAAACAGTTCTGGAAGACACAATTCAACGTCCTGGAGGCTGTAAAATTGATTGTGTCATCATGGCAAGAAGTCTCCACTAGAACCCTCAAATCTTCATGGAAAGCACTGTGGCCATCAGTAGTCCATGATTTTGAGGGATTTGAGAAAGAAACAGAGTTGGACCAGGAGATTGTGTCCATTGGTCAGTCATTGGGCCTTGAAGTGGAGGAGAAGGATGTGGAAGAGCTTGTGATGTCTCATGAGGAGGAACTTACTCCTGATGACTTGAAGCAACTAGATGAGATGTTACAGGTAGAGGCTGACAGTGGTGAGGAGGAAATTGAAAGTGATGACCATATGTCAGCTAAACAGTTGAAAGATGTGATTTACTACTGGGAGAAGTTCAGGGAACTGGCTTCAAAGCACCCAGATGTGGAAAAAACTGAACTAACTTTGTGTCATGTTGAGGACTCAGTGGTCTCCTTCTTTAAACATAAGTTAATGGTGAGGAGGACAGGTGCCCCACAGACCACAATTGACACTTTCTTTAGTAAAAGGCAGAGGGAACAAGATGCTAGCCCTCAGCCTTCCACTTCAAGAAGGAGAGAGGATGATGCTAGCCCTCAGCCTTCAACTTCAAGAAGGAGAGAGGATGATGCTAGCCCTCAGCCTTCCACTTCAAGAAGGAGAGAGGATGATGCTAGCCCTCAGCCTTCCACTTCAAGAAGGAGAGAGGACGTTCATGGTAGAGAATCTGTCAGTCCAGAGGTTCCTGACATTTTCATGGTAGGTGACTCACCTTCCAAGAAGCAGTAAAATGCTTCTCCTCCACCTCCACTTCCTTCTCTTCTCCCTTCTCCTCCTCCACCTCCCACTTCAAATGCACATCATCATCATCATCATCCAGGAGCCTTCTACATACACACCTCAAAGTAAGTAAATTTTTCTACCATTTTTGTTGAAGTTAGGAAATTTTCGGTGGGCTGGAACCAATTACCCCAAAACCCATTGAAACAATGGTTTCGGTTAACGAACTTTTCGGTTAACGAACGACCTTCTGGAATGGATTGAGTTCGTTAATGGAGGGGTCACTGTACTCAACTTAAGACAGCTGTGCCTAGACTGACTAAATGTATCAGTAGACCACCAACGTCACCTCTCTATCGCCAAATACTGACGATCATATCCAGATTGTCCAAAATGTAAACTTTATCTAAATTACCCTACTGACATTAGTTTCACTATTTAACCTATATGCAAACATAATACAGCTCCTCCCCGACTTACGACGGGTTAGGGACCCAAATCCAGTTCATAAGTCGAAATGGTCGTAGGTCGAAAATGCTTAAATATTACCTGTACATAGAAAATCTAAAATGGGTGTCTCTTTTTTTATCAGCACCACAAAACTCTTACTTTTAAGCTTGCCAGCCATTTTAAAGTGAATTACAAACGAAAAATTTGTCAGTACACAGCGCAATCACTGACGTTGGGACTCAAAAATATGTAATTTGACAAAATTTTGGTGATACAATAGCCAGTCAGCTTTCATAACATTGTTAGCCAATTGTATGGGCTTAGCCTTGACTTTGCACCAACTCAATCGGCTTTGTTGTACAATTAACCAGGCCGTTCACATATATTTATTATTTGGGTTTAAGTAACGAAACCCAAACTGTAGTTCCTTGTTTTATTATAAAAGGATTGTATCTATAATTCCTGAGTGTAGATTGACCGTAAGTTCCACTGTATAGGAGTGAATGAGAAAAGGAAGGCGTTTATGTATTATAAACGTTAGGTCACGTCCTTACGATATAACTTGCTGTGAGCGACTCATGAGTAATGACCCATCGAGGGAGAACGGTATGGGTACGTCGTTCCCCCTCGAGGGAAGACGGAGCCATCGACTGCGGCTCTCAAATAACGTCTTCCTCTAGTCAAGGATATCAAACTGCTGCTCCCTTCAGGTGGCCAGAGAGCCGGCTACTTATGCCTTTACTCAGCATAGTATGACGCAGCTTCCCATGGGCACACCTTATCACGTGCATTGAACATGTCACCTCATAGCCAGTGGAAAGTTACAGGGTGGTGAATCTGAATATAATATTAGATGTATTGACCCATTTATATAATATGTTCTGTTGATGAGACAGGGGCCCATTACATTGGTACGACTGAGGCAGGTCGTATGTCCGGGTGGTCTTAAGTCGAGTAGGTCATAAATCAGGGAGGAGCTGTACAATCAAACATAATACAGTAAATACACAATGAAAAAATAAATAAATACATACGAGGTCTGTCCAAAAAGAAACCGAACTTTTTAAATCGCGCGCCAACGAGCCGGTGCACCGAGCTCGCGATGGGAGCGCTGTGTAGCAGTGACCTTGACCTTTAGTCTAACACTAGCCACATCACGCCACGTCAATTAGTCATCGAGCTACACTCGCTAGAGTGAATGTTTGTTTAGTGCACTTGGCGATTTGTTGCAAGTTGAACAATGAAGGATATTGAAGAGCAACGTGTTTGCGTGAAATTCTGTTTCAAATTTGGAAAACTTTAAGGAGACTTTTCAAATGTTGCAACAGGCTTATGGGGAAGATTGTTTGATCCGTACGCAATGTCACGTGTGATACCAGCGTTTCAAAAGGGGACGAACATCCACCGAAGACGATCCCAAACCTGGACGTCAGATTCGCTCAAATGTGGAGGTGATGTTGATCTTCTTTTTTGATTGGAAGGGCGTTGTTCATCATGAGTTTGTTCCACGTGGTCAGACAGTCAATAAAAAGTTTTACTTGGAGGTCCTGAAGCGTTTGAGGGAGGCAGTGCAAAGGAAGAGGCCTGAGGCGTGGACAAACAAGACCTGAATGCTACACCATGACAATGCACCTGCTTACGCGTCGCTACTTATCCGTGACTTTTTGGCGAAGCACGAGACGACTATCATCCCCCAGCCGCCCTTCTCTCCGGATTTGGCCCCTGCGGACTTTTTTTTGTTCCCCAAAGTTGAAATCCACCCTGAAAGGTCGCCGATTTCAGACGATAGAAGAAAATTTGCTACGAGACCTGCACACCATCCCTCAAAACACGTTCCAGAATTGGTAAAAACTTTGGGAGCGGTGTATCAACAGTGGAGGGGAGCACTCTGAAGGAGACAAGTCTGATTAAGTTGTAAGTAAAGCAATAAATTTGTTTGTTAAAAAGTTTGGTTTCTTTTTGGACAGACCTCGTAAATGATGGCTCAGTCAGTGTAAGCGAGTAATGAGCGATACTGCTCGAGCCAACCACACACCATCCGAACCAATGTATTTCATACCCAGACAGAAACTTATGAGCGGACACTCGTAACATCCTCCTCCTTATCCAAAAAGATTACGAACAAAAGGGGAAAACTTTTATACATCACAGGAAAGGGTGTCTGCCAAAATATTGTCCTTCCCATTAATATGGTTCACTTCTATATTGAAGGGCTGCAGTGCTAAAGCCCACCTAAGTAACTTTGGATTCTTATTTCTCATCCTCTGTACAAATTGTAAAGGATTATAATCTGTTTACACCTTTACAGTATATGGCAAACCCTCAACATACACTGCAAACAGTTTTTAAGCCAACAAAAACCCCAAAGCCTCCTTTTCTATGGTGGCATAACCACGCTGATGCAGTTTTAGTTTCACACTGTGGAAGCAAACTGGGTGTAGTATACCTTTTTCAAACTGCAACAATGTCATGGTCACGTTGACTGCTAGTCTGTTTTAACTAATGATTCTTATTACACTCCATGACTGCAAAACATGAATGGGTAGCTGGTTAGCTATCCCTAGGAAGAGACGTGTTTTTCCCCATCGACGCTTATACTCATGATCCCTCCCAGTAAGTCCCGCCTTGTGAAGACAGTTGTCAATACGTTGTTATTCCACTTTCTACTGGCAAGCTCAATCTTGAATTAGTTTATGTAAATCAACTTTAGTAATTCGCCAGACCTTTGTCAACTGAGGGTCATCCTTGAATGAGTAAAAGTTGGTTTGCTTGTGATTTCTGTCATTGTGTGAGAAGTGATCGCTGGCAACTCAGGGGTATATAAACCAGTGTGAGGAGGAGATAGAGCCTCCCTCTCTCCTCACGTCAACATTTGCTCCTCAGGTATGTAGCAGTGTTCCCTAGCCATTCAGTTTGATTCAGTCAATTGTGGCGAATTATCAGTGTTCATGCTTTAACAGTGGAATTGTCATTCACCCAGTGTACAAAGTAACGTAAAGTAAATGTCGTCTGATGTTGCAAGATGAAGGATTTGTTGTAATTGTGTTGTCCAAGCCTCCCTCTCTCCTAACGTCAACATTTGCTCCTCAGATCCAGGGCGGGCTTATTAGAACACCCCCACCAGTGGATAGCCAGCAGGGATCAATATATGGCCGATGTCGGTGATTCGACATGATTGAGACGGCAGGTCCGCCTCGGGGGTCTCAGACCCCAGACTCGCCATGTGTCTGGCTAACCGACCACAACAGCGACATACAGGGTGAAGGCGGCGAGGGCGTGAGTAGACTGGAGGTCCTGTAGTCTTGATGTGGTGGAAGATTCCCGACGTAGGTGGTGGTGGAGAGACTCGGGGTGAGAAATGTTTCTTGAACTCCTTGAGCAGGGAGGAGAACTTGCTGGACGGCGAGAGGCAGGTGATAGTGTCGGCGACTGCGGCACGTGTACCCCAGATCGTGTGTGCTGTAGGCTCATGGATGAGGCAGAGGTTGCATGGGTCGACGACGAGTTTGTGGAAGGTGTGGAAGTCGAAGTCAAGGATGGGTTGACAGACGTCTGCCACCTCTAAGGACCAGCGCAATCTTGGGAAGACCAAGGTCTAAGGCGAGGATGTGTGTGTCGTAGGAGGCGATGGGGGTACCGCTGGCGGCGAACAGGTCATATGAGGGTTGCTTTGATGTGTCTTGCGGTGAAGGAGGGATGATGCTGACCGATGCCCCTGTGTCAACGAGGAATTTCCTGCCAGAGATGCGGTCGGTGATATGCAGCAGTGAGACGCATGAAGTGACAGAGGTTGTGGCGTCTACCAATCCCCGTCGATGCCGTTTCCCAAGTAGTTGCAGGGAGCCTCACAACGTCTAGCATTAGTACCGAAGCGTTGATGATACCAGCAGAGGGTAGGGGCACTGTGCTGGGAGCTGGCGGCGGTGTCTGTAATGGCCCCTGTCTCATCAACAGAAGTATTACATAAATGGGTTCTTTACATTTTATTTATATTCAAATTCACCCCTTGTAACTTTCCACTAACTATGAGGAGGTCATGAACTGATCATGTGAACGGTAGCTGCCCAAGAGGGTGAAGCCCATATGTCAGCAACTATGTAAGAGCGCACCAATGCGACGCCCATTACTCAGTCTCACTCACTACTTAATATCGTACAGACGTTGATTCACGTCTACTGTATTTACATAGACACCGTCCCTTTCTCGCCACACTCATAAATAGTGGAACTTATGGTTCATCTACACTCAGGAATTATACAAATAATACTTTTTAATAAAAGAAGAAACTTCAATTGGGTTTCGTTACTAAAGCCCAATATAATAAATATGTGAACGTAATATAATTTGCAGTAGTTATTTCTTATCTGTTTAATCATTCATATTTTAATTATTCTAACTATAATTTTTATCATTTCCTGTAAATAAAAGGCAAGTATTTTGCTTTTACCATTAATTATTGTCTGGCTAAACTGAAACTTATTGGATAAATTTTCAAAGTTTCCAATGTATAAATCCGAAGACATTACTCACCTAGCACAAGTAGTTGCTGATGAATTACAATTAGAGGATACAAGTTCCATATCTTCCGCAAAGGTTGAGTTAGGATTTAAGCCGGAAGCACAGTTAGACGTTTCGGTAGAAAGTAGTGAGCAGTTAATTGAGAATTCGTATGACGACTTAAACCATCGTACTTTATGGTCGGGGAATCAATATAGTACCTCACCTAGACTTACACAGGTAGTTTCTAACCCTGTTCCGGGTGACAGTGTGTCAGTTGGTTTATCATTACCACCCCCATTAAATGACCCTTCAGTTAAGAGTAAAAGTACTGGCTTGCTAACTTCTAACGCTACAATGGCTTCCTCTAACACTCTACTCAATAATGCTACCATGTCAACTAACCCTGATAATGTATTTCATATGATGCCGCGTGGTGACCACGTACATAATTTTACGGGTCAGGATGATTATCGAGTAACGCATTTCATTCGTGCATGTGAAGACACTATGCGCACTGCTAAAATTACCAGTGATGCAGATAAAAAGTCATTTGTGTGTTCCCACATTACGCAGGGATCATTTGCTGGAAATCACTTAAATGCGTATGGCTTATCGAACCCTAGCTATGAGAAATTTAAGCGCACCCTCATTGGAATTTTTTGGGGCGGGTCCCAGTTGGGCCAATTGCAGTGGATCTACAGGTGGCTGGATCGTTGTACTTCAGTGGTTCACGCAGGAACACCTGTGGAGGCAGTTGATATTGCTGGGGAGGTGCGACAGGATATGGAATCGACCTTCAGAAATTCGAATTGGTACGGACAGGATAATAGAATGTCAGCGAGAAATGTGGAAACGCTGATCGAATTAATTAGTTTCCTATTGCACCTTCAAGCAACGTCGTTCTATAAGATGTACTCATTGTAATAAACGAGGCCATTTGATGGTGTTAAGTTACAAGAGACCACAGGTGCCAAGCAGCCGTCAAGGTCAATCACGGAGGCGGTTAAGGCAACGCCTCCGCCTAACCAGAAGTCACGCATGTGGTGTGCACTCCACAAGTGAACAACTCACAACACACAGGAGTGCGCCATAGTGACGAAGGTCAGGAATTTAGACTATGGTGTACCCCAGGTGGCGCAGAAGCTAAAACAGAATCGTTCCCAAGACAAAAAGTCGGGGGAAGACCAGCGCCCGTCACAAGAAGATAGTAGCGCGATGTTACTCAGTCTGTCACTGGACAAGGAATTTCTTAGGAATGTTTTCACTAATTTCATTTTCGAAAAGCTTCTCTCGCATGAAGCACTGGTAACAGGGAGAGTTACAGCTATCAACAGTAATTTATACAAACAGTCAAATGCAGCCTTATAAGGGCATATAAATGACATAAATTGCACGAACGATAAAAGGTTGTTTATGTTCCTTCACGAGCAATTTCTTCACCAGAGGTATCTCATGTTGTAAGTCACTTTGAGTGACTGAGTATGTAACTGCAAATGCCTTCAAATCTTCTTCAGACAAGAATGTCTGTCCTTCTGGACAAAGAGCTGAAATCCCACAGAAAATTGCACAGGAATCATTGGAGAAACGCCTGTCTAATTCACTAATCAAACAGTCTAGGACTTCATAGAAGATGCCAATGTGCACATGACTCACGTCAGATCTTTGACCGGTCGTTTCCAGCACAATGAATTCATCATTCTGTCGAGGTTTTCTGGTTCGCTTTCGTGTCTTTGTTGGTGAAATGCTGCATTTCTCACAGAGCTCATCAATCACTTGACTCACTTCCTGGTCTTGGGAATGTTTTTGGAATTACAATTTTGAGAATAAAAAGTGAGGGGGCCAACCCAGGGGCCAGCCCAAAATCTGGGGGGCCATGGCCCCCCCTGTAGAATTGCCCCTGACTGTACTGTATTTCATTATAGACTTTTTTTTTTTTATCTATGTCGGACTTACGACCATTCCGACTTACAACCTGGATTTGGGTCCCGAACTCCGTCGTAAGTCGGGGAGCACCTGTAATTAGAAACAAATTATTTGTGAGAGTATTTTCCCATTATTACTTATTTGTATGTGTTTTGTGTGTGTGTATCTACACACACACACACACATATTTACAATACATGTAAACGCCTTGGTTAGGGACGTTCAGGTGATGGGCAAGTCGAAGGGAATGATTGAAACCCGCCTTTTGACGCATTCAATATTTATTGATGTGGTCAAAACCTGCAGAGGAGAAGGCGTTCATAATATTACATGATGATCCATGTGATACATAATTAGTCTCACACAATTTTATCATAATTACAATTTATTAAACATAGTGACATAACACAAAGTTCATAACTATTAACCTTGGCTACGCTTCATTCTGCATTGTCTTATTACTCCAGATAAGGCAGAAATGAGTAGGAGTAAAAAGTCAACAATATTTCAGTATTGCGGGGTATGTCATTACTTACGCTGTACTTACAAGTGCGGGTCAATGCAGATCAGTATGGTGTTCCAAGAAACAACAGTACTGTACTGCGTAAACTTTCCCAGCACAAATTCTCGGACAGGATTGTGAGTCGGTGTTCACCAGTGCAAGCAGAGGGCTGGTCCTCACAGCATCACTAGAGAGGGCGATCTCGCTCATGGCAGGGCAGGCAGCACTGCCACCCGCCGAAGACAGTCCACTCAGCAGAACCAGGACTTGTCTGCAAACACTTCTACATCTGGCGAGGTCAATGGTCAAAAGATTTAATGGCAACACACGCCAGCACTGTAGCTGAAGCCCACTGTGATAACAATAAAGGTAAAGCAAATTACTGTCTCTAGAGCAAATGGCTCCCTATCCCAGCCGCTAAAATGCAGGCAACTTTAAACTACCCACAGACATTCTTGGGTACATCCAGGGTGTCATCCGCGAATTACCGAGAACCGCGCAGTAAAATCCCGCGAACTTGGGGGGCATACTGTACTTCGCTTTGAACCACCCCAATTATGCAAGGTGGGGTTCTGTCTTCCTCCACAAACTCAGAGAAATTGATACCCATGTCTGTGAGATTCTGGAAGCTGGTGCACTCTCCATTCGATGAACAAGTAAATCCTATGCAAGATGGGCAGTTGACTTGACCTTAAAGCAAACGGTCAACAGGAAAGCAGCATCTCCCATGAAAGGCATTTCAGCTTTCAGAAACTCTGAGTGTGCCTTCAGAAGGTGGTCAGCCACTCTCATCCAACTTGGCATGGTCCTGTCAGAGCTCCATTAAATGGTTGGTCTCCAAGTGGGAGAGGAACCAACAAATCAGATGAATAATTGGAGAATTCAGCATGACAATGCTGACATGGATGCCCTTGCCAAGACCCTCAGCTGCACTTGCAACCCATTTACACCAGATTGTCCAGTTTCCCTTGTTAATCTCATCGGGGAAGAAAGCAAAGAATGACACAGATAATTTCTTCTTAACACATTGATACTGGCAGAAAACTTCGACTGAAATTTGAAGGCGAGTGTGCAGAATCTTGGTTGTTGTAAAAAAGACAAGAGAGACACTTAACTTGCAGCACATACGGAGTTATCCTATTACTGCAATGCCTCTCTCTCTTACTCATAGCGATGGAACTACCCTGAAGACAGACAAAGTTATCCTCACAAAAGCACTTGAAAGTAAACAACAAGTTGTGCTCATGGATAGTGATCTTCCCCCAATCAAGGCCACTATAATTGACAGTGGCAGCATCCTCTACGTAACCATTTTGAAACACAGCAAGTCCACATATGCAACCATGGCGAGGAATCTTCAAATAAAGATATGTTCCACTAGTGGAGAACAGATCCACATGGTATTTGACAAGTACCAGTCCCCATCCATTAAAGATTATGAGAGAAGTATGCGTGGGTTCTGGTGTTCATCAAGTAATTGTCATTACTGGGCCTGACCAGGCCCAAAGACAAAGTGGAATGGCGCTCCTCAAAAATGGTGCATTTAAGGAAGAGTTTGCCCATTTCCTTATGGAGGAGTGGAAGAAGCCTCCATATGGGCCAATCATTGACAGAAAAACTGTGTACATCTCACATGGTGGAAAGTGCATGGAGATGGAAAACAGTGAAGATGAAATGCTACAAACCCTGGAACCCAGTCGTCTCCAAGGTCAGCACAAGGAGGCAGACACTCTCATTGCATTTCATGGAAAGAACATTACTACTGGAAATATACTGGCAAGATCTACTGACACAGACGTCCTCATCATTCTTCTTGGGCTAGTCGGAAGCATGGAAGGGCTCAGTATCATGATGGACTATGGGTCAGGCAACCAGTGGAGATACATTTATGTCTCAGAAATAGCTGCCATTCTCGAGGAAAAGCATTCTGGACTCACTGAAGCACTGTTGGGGCTTCATGCCATAAAAGTTGTGATTTTACACAGTGCTTGAAGCAGAGGGAGCTCAGGGTCATGTGACGGCATTGTGATCTCTAACGTCTGAGGAAGTTGATGTTCCAGATGTTACTAGCTTTGTGTACTCGCTGTATGGATTTAAAACTTCCAATATAAATGAGGCAAGATATAAGGCCTTCCTACGCATGAGTGGTGATAATGAGAAGGAACCTCTGACCAGAGTCAAGATCAACTGTGCCTCTTTACCCCGGTGCACTAAGACAATTGGTAATCAAATCAAAAGGGCTCAATTTGTGGCAAGGCTTTGGAAAAGGGCTGATCAAACTGATCCGACTGGTAAAGTGAATACCACAGACTATGGATGGAAGGAAAATCAAAACTTTTTGGAACCAAACTGATACCCAGGTAGTTCAATCCCCAAATCCATCACAGACACTCCTAAGGATAATGTGGACAAAATCAGTGTTCTGTCAGTGGATGAAGAGAAATCAGACAATGCCTGGAGTAAGGACGGTGATAGTGATGAAGATGATTTATAATGTATTCAAGAGAACGTCCAATTGGAGTTGTACATTTTAAGTATGTACAGTACCATGATAATTATACTATATTGTTCAGTCAATTTCTTTAGTTATGAATAAAAGTGATTAATTTAATAATCTCTGAGAAAGATGACAGTTAAACATCTCAGTGATACTGTATTGTAAGAGTTATGTCATTACTGTTGGCGCTCTTTCATGTATTATGTCAGGTAGCCATATTAACACAATTGTAAATTTTTTTAATTTGATATTAAAGCATTTCTCAATATTGGCTTTGAAATAAGGCTCTTGTCATTATGACAGCTATTCATGGGTAACAAGTTAGAAGAATACAAAGTGATATCTCCGTTAGCTAAAACACTTGGTGCAAAGCACTTTTGGGAACGAGAGATTTCCGGGTGACGAGATGACTCTCAAAGCCGGAAAAAATCCCTCATCCCAGGAATTTTCCAGAATTTTCCATGAAACGGAAAAATGTTCTCGGAAGTTTCAGAAATTGACCATTACATCATGTCCTGTACCCGGAATAATATCCCCCATCCCCTAAATTTTCCGGAAAATGTGTCCTTTGGAAAATTTCAATTCTGACTATCGGAGAGTTCCGGGTTTGTGGGATTCCGGCTAACGGAGATATTACTGTAACTAAAAAGGCCAAAGGCATTGCTGGTGGGGATAAAGCCATACCTAAAATTGCTGCCATTGGTCATTTCACACTCAGTGGACCACAAAGAAAGGTTTGACACTGATTTTATCCTTGGTGCTCTTCCATTAAATAAATGCCACTTTTTATCCGCTTTCAAGGGTGATTTCAGGGGCAAAGCCACATCCTAGACCTGGCAGCAATCCATTTTTGGAATGTTGGGTGGGTGGTGCCTTCAGCCCATGAGGCCAAACATTTTGGTGTCTTACCAACCACAGGGTTTTTCAGGAACCTAACCACTGTAGTTGGCAAGGGATACTGTACTCCAGTATTCCAGCTGTAAGCTTATTCAATAAGGTTACAATAGAAATAAAAGTCTGATGACGAGATAATGTTAAAGTTTACTAAAAAAAAAAAGGGGTTTATATTTGCTTTCATTCACCATTTTTTTTATTACATCACCAAGGCAGTATATGCACACAATAAAGATCAGATTAAGATTTATGTTACATCTATAACTCAATCCAGCTGATGTTGAAACCTGGGTCAGAGCTCTGTATCATCATAATCAGGAGAAGAGCCTGACCTCTGTACAAGTCTGATTTGCTCTCCTTCACAGACTGCCTCTAGGCCAAGCTCCTGTAAGCCTGGATTCTCTGCAACACTCTTCAATTTTAACCCTTTCACAAAGAGCTGATTTTCAAGATTGCCTTCTAAGAGGTTACGTACAGCAAAAATGGATACCTCCTTTATCAGTGGGTTTCTGGCATCAAACTGTGAGCTCTCCAGCAGCAGAAGTATACCATTCATCTCTCGAACCTAAAAAAAAAATAAAGTAAAAAAATAAATTTATATATACAGTGGTCCCTCGATTAACCAACACAATTGGTTCCACAGAGTCATTTGTTAAACGAAAATTTTGTTAACTGAATCTATTATTTCAATGGGATATTTGGTAATTGGTTCCAACTCACAGAAAAAGTACATACAGTCGGCCCTTAACATACGTGGGTTTATAATACACGGATTGCCCCGCCGGAGGAATATTCTGTACATTGAAGTAATTGAAGTACATTCAAATCGCGCGCCATTCAACTCGGGCGCGGCACCGAACACGGGACACCGCCCGCTCCCTCAACCTCACACACACACACACACGCATAGCTCTCCCTCACTCAGTCAGTCTCGCTGTAACCACGCTTGTGTTGACATCAGCATTGTAGTTGCAAAAATATTACATGTCCGTGAATGTATTATATCAAGCACAGTATGAATAGAATATCACTAATATAAGAGTATTTTAACCGAAAACTACTAAAAAAACGAGTAACATATCTTGAACATCGGAAGGTTAGGTAAAGTCTTTTGTTTTCATGTAGTTTATCCTAATTTACATTGAAATGCATTACGTTTCAGCAAAACTACTATTTTTTTCTGAGAATATGGAAATGTAATATTTTGCTGAAATGACGTACGTATTACAGTGGAGAGTGACGAAAGCAATGACTCGCTTTCTTTCGTTCGAAAGATGTTACCGTAATCGCTTTTCGAATGGTTTTCAGTTAAAAAACTGTTGTATTACAACAATATTCTATCCTAATTCACTTGTGATGCAACAGTTTTTTTAACTGAAAAGCATTCGAAAAGCGATTATGGTAACATCTTTTGAACGAAAGAAAGCGAAAGTCATTGTTTTCGTCACTTTCCACTGTAATACGTACGCCATGTTTATTGTTTGTAAAAATGCACAGCACAGTACAGTTCAGTACTGTACATAGGAAGTGGAGGTGCAGTTTTTCACAAAACATTTGTGTTCGTTGTCGGCAGTAGTGACGGTGAGGAGGGAGCGGAGGGAGCGAGTTGGGAGGAGTGGTGGTGACCTTGATATGCTTATCATGAGAAATGGCCAAAACTATAAATTTAAGGTATATAGAAAGCCCACACAGGTAGACAGTTTCATTCACTTTTTATCAAATCACCTTGAGTCTACCAAAATGTCAGTTTTTTCTGCTATGTTCTTAAGATGTCTGCGTATTTGTGACCCTGAATTTATTGACGATGAATTGAAACACATACGTTCCATTGCACAGAAACTCGGGTACCCTTCTGTGTTTGTTGATCGTTGTTTTAAAAGGGCTAAAAAATCCTTTCATTCCTCTCAAACCAGACAAGTTCCTACACTTAAGAATATTTTGACTCGGCCCTATCGTAATGAATTTGTCCCGTTAGTTCGGTCCCTCAAGCTTCTAAATATTAATGTTGTTTTCAAGTATGACTCAACCATTACCAATATGTTGATAAGGAATAGCCCAAGTTTGAATGTAAATGGAAGTGTTTATTGTATTCCATGAAGCAAATGTAATTGTAATTATGTAGGACAGACAGGAAAAACACTGCAGCTCAGAATCAAACAACATAAGTATAATATCAGAACAGCATCTGAAAGCAGTGCCTTGTTCGTTCATGTTAGGAATAATAATCACCCCATTGCTTGGGAAAAAAGCTTAGAAGTATTTAAATCATCTTGTGCCACAGAAAGACTTCTGGTTGAAGCTAGTTTGATTAAGGAATTAAAATCAATAAACCTTAGTGATGGTCAGTTCAAAACTGATATGTTACATAAATTTATTTGTCAGTGGCCCAAGGTTAAAAATGCTTTGAAAACTTTTGATCTAAATGTATGACAGTTATTTTGTGGGTCCCTTATTTTTGACCTGACCTGACTAGTCATGTCACCCCCCTTCTCTTAAGCTCCTCTACGTGTGTGTTGGTGTGGGGATTAGTGGATGACATCATTATGACCTGACCTCATGTTTTTAAGGTCACCCTGTATATTTAAGCCTCTCTCTGTCCATGTAGTCCAGTTGCCTCTGAAGATGTCTTGAATAAAGACGAAAGCTAAGATGCTCCGTTGTTTCCATTTTCCCGTGTGATTTTATCAAGATTTATCTTATCCACGTTTTCATTGTGGATTTACATGAAATATATATACAGTAATACCCCGCTTAACACGGTTTCGCTTAGCGCGATTTCACGTATACGCGGTGCCTCGCCAGAGCCGAACTTTCACTTAACGCGGGTTTTTCCACGTATACGCGCAGAGTGTCCGGCTCCAGACGCTATTTTTAGATTCGCCCCACCCGCCACCCAGCCTGACTGCCTGCCTGTTTTAGCTCATAAAATTCATACAAATTACCTGGCCAGAATATAATTTACATTGCTGAAATTCTTACAATATGATGATCATTTTGAATATAAATATCATAGATTTTGCACTAGACATACAAATTTTAGATATGTTTACTCTGAGTAAATATGTTCTTTTTTGTGCAAAATATATGACATTTGTATTCAAAATATTTCTAGTCTTACAAGGAATCCAGCAATGTCAATTATATTATCCTAACTTTAATTTGAGGTATTATTTATTACTAAAAAGGTAAATATTCTGGTTTTCCCACACATCTGGTAGGGAGGGTTGGTAGGGGGTGGGGGGAGGGAGGGACAGACCGACCATCTGTTACCGTGTGAAGAATATATTTTATTTTTTATTAACTGAAGATATTTGTTTTAGCTCATAAAATTCATACAAATTACCCGGCCAGAATATAATTTACATTGCTGGAATTCTTACAATTTGGTGATTATTTTGAATATAAACATCATAGATTTTGCACTAGACATACAAATTTTAGATATAATGTTTACTCTGAGTAAATTTGTTATCTTTTGTGCAAAATATATGACATTTATATTCAAAATATTCCTGGTCTTACAAGGAATCCAGCAATGTCAATTGTATTATCCTAACTTAAGTTTGAGGTATTATTTATTAAAATTTAGTGGTTTTCCCCCCAAAATTTCTCAGAGAGGGAAGAGCCATTGAGTGTAGTGTGAGAAGAGGGGGAGGGAGTTGAGTCCATTATTTGAATGGACATTAACTTGGCGACTGTATTTCTCTATTTCTCTTAAGTATTAATTGTGTGCATGTACCATCATAAAATTAAGATGTTATTTTTACTAGAACATAGGTATTGTGTCGGAAAAAGTGGAGTTTGGGGGTCAGCCGGTCTCTATTGGAATTAATCCCATATGTTCTGTTGTTCACTTAGCGCGGTTTTCACTTAACATGGTACCCTGTGGGTTTTATTGACCGCGTTAAGTGGGGTACTACTGTGTGTATATATATACAGTTGGTCCTCACATTAAGCGGTCCCGCATTCCGCGTTTCACCGTTAACGCGGTGCCTTGCCAGAACCTAACATTTTCACATTCCGCGGTCGTGAACCCCATTACGCGGAAAGCAGCTGGCAAGCCGCGCCATTTTTGGATCCAAACCTCCCGCCATCCGCCATGTTGTGTAAGAGGCGCGAAAATGGTGCGCACAAGGTCGCCCAGTCATCAAAACATTACCGAGTTCTTCACCCGCCACCCACTACAGCCGGCCCAAGTCAGTGATAGTGATAATTATAGTGAGGATATGTACTTATATGAACTTTGGGGGGTTTGACAAAGAGGCCCTGCAAGCCTCTGTGGTGGATAGTGATACAATTGATACAAGTGATACAGGTGAGGGCCAATAATCTGCCCTCTGCCTCAGAACCAACCGCCCATCCCCGTGTGCCCAGCCATCTTTTCTACTAATGTAAGTGTTAAAAAACCTAATATTATTGATATTTCTCTTAATTATTAATTGTGTGTGCATACCATCATAAAGTTAAGATAATATTTTTACTACAACATAGTTGTGTGTCGTCAAAAAGTGGAGTTTGGGGATCGGCCTGGACTCTCTTTCAATTAATCCCATATGTTATGTTCCTCACTTTCCGCGGGACCCTCCGGGTTACATTAACCGCATAATGTGAGGACCAACTCTGTGTGTGTGTGTGTGTGTGTGTGTATATCTATCTATCTATCTATCTATCTATCTATCTATCTATCTATCTATCTATCTATCTATCTATCTATCTATCTATCTATCTATCTATCTATCTATCTATCTATCTATCTATATATATATATATATATATATATATATATATATATATATATATATATATATATATATATATATATATATATATATATATATATATATATATATATATATATATATATATATATATATATATATATATAAATTTTTAAGGCACTAGCACATCAAAAAGGATGTTAAAAATGTTAAAATGTGTATAACGAACGGTCGAAGACAAAAGTTGCGTTCGAATGAAGCCTATCTATCATTTCTTTGTTTTGTAGCAAACAGAAAGTTAACAAACAAATAACACCAAACACATAGCACAATAGACAATTACCTACAGTTTGTAAAGGCTAAATATATCGCAAATCATTGTTTAACTGAAAAAATTGTTTCAAATTTGCGCAGTTCGAGGGGAGGTACGCTCAGGGGAGCAGCCACAGGGACGAGGCGAACTGCAGAGTTGACAACAATCTTTAACATCATTTGCATTTTTGTTTTCATAATTTTTAACATTATTATAGAGAAGAACAGGTCTGATAATAAATAGTGAACACATTAGTATGAATAATTAGACAGCGAAACGAACATTTGATATGAACCAATCAGCTCGCTTATAGAAATGAGGGCGTGGCGTCTGGGCCAAGCTAGTGTAAAGTGAGTATAGTGTCAAGGTCCAAGCACTGCTTGCTTCCTCTCGCTTTCAGCTACCGCCGCAGGCTAGCCCTCATCAGGGGCGGATTGAGGGAATATCAAAAGGGGTAAGGTTCAAGATGTCACGGGTGGGGGAACATGGCGAGCGCAGCGAGCCCACTCAGCTGGGGGTCAATGTACCTCCCCCCCTAGAATTTTTGTTTTAAATTTACCAATATCAGGGCATTTTGAGGCCATTTTAAAGCCAAGCGTACTTGATATTAGGAGATATTCTGAAGTCAATAGAAAATACTTCTTACTATACAAAAATCCCTGAGTACAATACTGCATTAAAGAAAAAGTATTGGAGTTTTCTCGTGAAAAGGGGGGGGGGGGTCCTGAAGACCCAGAACCCCCACCCCTGGATCCGTCCTTGTTTGTAGCAAACAGGGAAACAACTTGTACAAGTCTCCCCCTGCCAGTACACAGCCTCTTCACCACCAAGACTCCTGCTGTGCCTCCTCATGTCAACACACGGTAACTGGGTGCCGCGTGGGCTCAGGCTAGACCAGCAGGGGACCTCGGAGCAGCAGTGGGCCCCAGAGGGATGGCGCATAGGCCCACTAGCATGTGGACACGTCCTGGCACCTACCAACCACCGCCCCACTGCCTTGAGAATTAACCTTGGTAGGTATAAGGCTGCGGGAGTAAACCCTGCACGAAAAATCTGCGGTGGAGCCCCGCCTCAGGCAGACATGCTTACAGAGCTCCAACAAGACCCCAACGGAGGAGTAGGCTGAAGAGGTGACCACCGTGGAAACCCAACGACTACACCAGTGGACGAAGGCAATGCCTGATGGACAGGCTACTAAGGCGAAACCCAAAAATACTGGGCTATAGGCAGTCCATTGCAACTCTTCCTCTCCCCAGTCATTGCAACACTGGATCTGGAAAAGGGAGAGCCAAGATGTGTGGTTGTTGCCTGAGCTCCTGCCTCACAGCATAAATCAACTCATGCGCAGCCATCATCCAGCTCATCATACTTCTCATCATCATCAAAACCCCTATACAGTAGGGTCGGGATATATCGTGAGATAGGGTCCAAGGATGTTCGCTATACCGTATACTAAATAGCGATATATAATTACATGTAATAAATGGAGAAAATAGGGTTGGGTAGGTTCTGGAGGCCCAAAAAAGTTACTAAACTTGCCATAAAATGGTACACTCTAAAGTTAGCAGAATATAAATTACACTGCTGGAACCCTTGTAAGACAGCAAATAATTTGAATATAGACATCATATATTTTGAACAAGAGATAAAAATTTTAATCCTTTGTACTAAAATGTACTAATTATTACTAAATTTTTTATGTCTATTGGAAACTATAGCATGTTTATATTTAAATTAATCTCTATCTTACAAGAATTCCAGCATTGTTAATTATATTCTCTTAAGTTAATTCATTGACATTTTATAAGAGAAAAAAAAAAACTCCCCCTATATGACATAAATAAATACCACTAGGTAACCTTGGCCGGGGGCTGGTGCCAGCTGTCATAATACACCACCTCCCTCTCCACTTCCGGCAAGATTGAAAGTGGCTTTAGGCTTAAAATATTTATCTTATAAAATGTCACAGACTAAAGTTAGCAAAATATAAATTACATTGCTGGAATCCATTCAAGACAGCAAATAATTTGAATATAGACATCATATATTTTGCACAAGAGATAAAAAATTTAGTCTTTTAGAGTACAGGTGCTCCTCTACTTAAGAATGTTCAACTTACAAACTTTCAGAGATACAAACATCATCACTGAGGGAGGTTAGCTGCCAGAACAGGCGTTTAATGTGGATGAGATTGGATTATTTTTAAAAAAATTCCAGATAGAACAAACAGTACCTAAGAGGAGAAGAGTGAGCCAGGTTTTAAGGCTGTATTAAAGGGTAAAGCTGTACTAAATATCCATAATCTTTTCATTTTTTACAATATATTTTGTATCTACAAGAGTAAAGTTGGACTTACAAACAAGCCTCAGGAGCGTAACTCGTTCGTAAGTAGAGGAGCACTTGTATGTCTAAGTACTGTACAGTTTTTCAACTCGGTATTTTTGGGGTGATTTAGGGGATTTTTAGGAGTGTTTCTGACTTTATATGTTTTTTTTTACTTTATGTGAGGTCCCAGGAACATAACCCCACGTAAGTTATGAGTCTACTGTAAATAAATTTATCGCTATATATTGGAAAATTTCAAACATTTTGGGAGCCGTGATATTAAAAAATCGTTATATAAAGTAGCTATACAGTATATCCCGACCCTACTGTACCCCGAGGGCCTATGGCAATGACGAGTGGTGACGGGGACAGACAGAGATGGCTGCCGGGAGTCTCTAATCACAACTCTGCACATGGGCAGCACAGATAAGATAGTCGTTTATGCACTGGGATCTAGGCAGCAGTGCAATCCGGTCCTGTCTGTGCCACTCTGCTCACCCCACATGGGGAGGGGGCTAGAAAAGGTGCCCTAAACATAGCCTGCCTAAAGAACAAACCTGACTGGGCAACCGCACCTAGTAAGGCCATCCATATGCAGTCGAAAACAGTCACAATTACAGATCAAAACAAAAACAAACTATACAACCTCTTACGGTCGCTGCATGGAATGTCAGGACCCTTCTGGATACTGGCACAAATGAGCATCCAGAAAGAAGAACCGCCCTTGTGGCAAAAGAGCTGGCTAGGTAAGACATTGACATAGCAGCCATTAGTGAGTCCTGGCTCCAAGACGAGGGGCAAATCACAGAATGGGAGTCTGGCTATACCTTCTTCTGGAAGGGTAAGCCTGCATCTATGAAGTTGGCTTTGCCATCCGCCACTGCATCCTACAAAGTCTAACTGAAAAGCCTGTTGGGATGAACGAGCGCCTCCTGACACTCCGAATCCCAGGAGGCCTTTTATACTGACCTTGACAGAATGCTAACCTCTTATCTCCAGAGAAGATAAGGTTGTCCTCCTAGGTGACTTCAATGCCAGAGTTGGCAGAGATGCTGATATTTGGCAGGAAATCATAGGGAGAAATGGACTTGGCAAGAGTAATCTCAGCGGCCTACTCCTCCTCAGCAAATGTGTAACACACAACCTTACTATCACCAATACCTTGTTTAAGCAGGGCGACAAGTTCAAGAGTTCGTGGCAACACCCAAGATCTAAACAATAGCATCTTATTGACTACATTATTCTCAGAGAAAAAGATCACTGAATTGCATCATATAACCCGAGCCATGCGTGGCTCAGACAACTGCAACACTTCATCGGCTCGTCAGAGCCAAGCTCATACTTCACGTTGCACCAAAACAGTGAATGCAACAAGCCTCTAGAATAAGCATCTGGAGGATCCAGCAGTAACACATGCTTTCAGGGAGCAGCTCGAACATAAGCTGATAAACAACCTGACAACAAACAACCTAAATCCCAGTGCCGAATGGGGGTACTCTCAACACTGTCATGACAAAAACCTGCAGTGACCCTCAGCCAGATCAAAAGAATACACCAACATTGGTTTGATGAAAATGACTCGGAAATCAATGTACTCATCAATGATAAATCTGCTGCTTTAACTGACTGGCAGAACACCCCTCAACCTTGAATCAAAGATGATACCTTCCGTAAGAAGAAAGTGGTGGCCCAGTGTGAACTTCGCAATCTAAAAAACAACTGGTTTAAAATTAAAGCATGTGAAATGCAAAAACTTGCAGATCATCACAAGATGTGCAAATTTTTCAAGTCCACAAAAACATTTTATGAGCCAATCACTCATGGCACAGCCCCCCTCCTCTCATCCGATGGTAACTCCCTAATTAAAGATGAAGAAGACATCCTTCAGCGCTGGAAAGGGCACTACCATTCACTGCTCAATCGAAACACTGATGTGGATGTCCTTACTACCCAGCTACTGCCATCAAACAGATGAAAACTAACAAAGCCTCAGGGCCTGATGGAGTCCCACCCAAGGTGTATAAGGCAGGAGGATCTCTGCTTACCAGCTGTCTCCAATCTCCTGGAGAATATATGGGAAAAGGAGGAGATTTTCCAAGCTCTTAAAGACGCCTCCATCGTCAATATTTATAAGAACAAGGGAGACCAGTCAGACTATGGCAACTACTGTGGGATCTCGCTGCTGTACGTAGAAAAGTTATTCTCCAGAGTCCTCCTAAACAGACCCCTTCCTGAGGTGGAAAACTTCCTCCCAGAATCTCAATGTGGCTTTCAACCATCACGTGGCACCACCGACATGATCTTTGCTGACCGCCAGATACAAGAAAAGTGCAGAGAACAGCATCATGACCAGTACATGGCCTTCATTGACCTAACCAAGGCCTTTGACTCAGTCAACAGGGAAGCCCTCTGGCAACCCTCAGCCGTTTTGGCTGCCCACTAAAGTTCATCACCATTGTGAAGCAACTCCACGATGGCATGAACGGCAGTGTCCTGCACAATGGCACTCAGTCTGAATTCTTCTTCATCCAAATGGGGGTAAAACAAGGATGTGTACTGACACCAACTCTCTTATCTTGGCTGCCTTCCTTACTCGTGCCAACTTAGCCAGCGTGGTGAACATCGAGTACCGGGTGAAGGGTCTTTTCAACATAAGACGACTCCAGGCAGGAACAAAGGTGTCAGCAGCTTCCATTACTGAACTTCAGTATGCAGACGACCGCGTCCTTGTTGCTTACACTGAATGCAATCTACAGGAGATCCTGAACACCTACGCATCTGCATATCCACACTTCGGCCTTGAGGTGAATGTACGTAAGATTCAGAATCTCTTGCAGCCTGCCCCTGGTTCAGCTACACCTCCACCATCCATCCAGCTTAACAGTACTACCCGGCTCTCACTTGTCCACTACCACAGACATCAATGAAGAGATTCAACATCAGATCAGATGTGCATCTCAAGCCTTTGGCAGATTCCATACCCGTGTCTTTAGCTGTAGGGAGCTGAAATTATCTAAAAGTTGTACATATCTCGAGCAGCGGTCCTCCTCACCCTGCTATATGGCAGCAAGACATGGGTCACATACATGAGGCAACTTCAGGCACTGGAAAGTATACGTTCCATCCTCCAAGTTTGCTGAAGACAAGAGAACAAATGCCAGTATTCTCACTGACACCAACTGTAGCAGCATCGAGGTTACCATTATATACGAACAACTACGTTGGACTGACCAATGTGACCATGTTACCTCCATGGACATTAATAGACTGCCAAAGCAGCTAATTTACAGTCACCGAACAAATAGTAAACGTAATGCTGGCGGGCAACTTAAAAGGTATAAGGATAGTCTTAAGACAAACCTGAAAAAGTGCTAAATCGACCCCCTCACCTAGAGACGATTACTCCACACCATAACACTTGGAGAAGCACCACACGAGAAGGTGTCAATAATTTCGAGTTTGCCCGACTGCAAACTGAGGCAGAGAAAAGCGAATGCCGGAAAGACGCTGCCGGCGCCCTTCCCGCACTAGATGTAGCCCTCCACATGTACAACACCTGTGAACGACCCTGCAAGTCCCGTATCAGCGTCTCTGGACACCTCAGAGTTCACCAACGAAGGAGACATCCTTAATAATTCATATAATTTTATCATAGCTGGATGATCGTTATACTCGATTCCGAGAGACAGCAAAGTAGTAGTACTGGTTTGGAGAGCTGGGGACTGTATAGCTGGTGACGCTGGTGTTGGTTAGTGCCATGTAGAACGTAGCTTGTAACCTGAGCAGGTCAAGGGTGGGAATGGTCGCCCCGTGCCCAGCAACCACCGGCCCCGTCAGCTAGTACACCAAAACTTACCCCCCCCCCTCCCTCCCCTACCAAACCACAACCACCTGCTCTCTCCTTCCCAGGTCGACATCATGGCTGGGAAATGTGCTTGTCAGTGCTCAGGCCAGAATCAGAAATTCACAACCTGTATTTGTATGAGAAGTAACACAATATGTGGGTTGTAGGAAAGGGACCAGCTGTCAAAATGCCTACGGCAGAGTTCCACCATCACCTGATGACAACATGTCAGATGTTAGTAGTGAACCCACTCAGTCGGAAAATACTGTTCATGAGGTGAATGGCATACAGTCAATAAATTGGAAAGGCTTGTCGGGGGACGATGTGGAGAATTGGGTCAAAGAAGTCTACTCAGAAGTGGTCAGGCAGTCACCAGCTAACCTATTTGAACCACCCCCCTGGTCCCACTAGCTCTTCAAATACTTGCCATAATACCCCCATCTATTCTGTCAGAGGACACACACAAGATCTAAGTGCAAAGAAAATGTGGCAGCAATGAATAGAAGATTAACAATGTGGCAGAATGGGGCCCTTGATGATCTGCTATGCAAAGCAAGAACACTGCAGGAGAGTCTAAAATTCGTATGAGACTGAAAGCAAAACACTGAGGATGTAGCCAGAAAATTTGGTAGCAAGATGCGTGAGGGAAATTGTCCTCGGCAGTAAGATCTCTCACAGTGGAATCTTCTGGTGGTGAGCTGCCAACAAACAGAGAGACATTACAACAACCGAAGGAAAAAACATCCCCCAGCAAGTACAGAGGAAGGCATCAGGTTCCAGGGTGCCTGTATCCCTACAAATGCTGTCATATTCGAGATAATAACAGGTGGGATGGCGTGGAAAAAAGCATTGAAGACACAGGGAGGAGTAGGCCCTTCAGGCCTGTATGCAGACGGTTGGAGAGTCATCCTCAGCACTAACAAGTTTGGTGCCGCAACTAGTGATCTCTGCAATGCCACCGCCACCCTTGCAAGAAAGCTAGCAACCTTGTACTGCCACCACCTCCATGCTCTGATGGCCTGCCGCCTCATTCCCCTGGATAAAAATCCAGGATGTACGCCTATAGGAGTGGAGGAAGTGCTGAGATGAATCATTGGAGAATGCATAAACGAGGTGGTAAAAGATGATGTCAGGGCAGCTGCAGGGAACCTGCAAGTATGTACTGGCCACCAGGCTGGAGGTGAAGCTGCCATTCACACCATGAGAAAGATATTTGAGCTGCGTGATTGTGAGGCAGTATTCATGGTTGATGCTTCCAACTCATTCAACATAATCAACTGCAAGGCTACACTGCAGAACATCAAGATCAAGCTTTGCAATGTATGTTGAAAACATCTATAGGAACCCATCAGACCTCTGTATAACAAGCTTCAAAGTCCTAAGAGAGATACCAAAATACAGTCTACTGAGTGCACAACGCAGGGGAACCCTGTCGTCATGGCAATGTACACACTAGGCCTGTCTGTGCTCCAACATACAATAAAATATGAAACATCCGAGGTCAAGCAAGAAGCTTACACTGATGACCTAACAGGAGCAGGAAAAGTGGAGGACATCAAAATGTGGTGGGACCTGGTAACATCACGAGGTCCACAAATAGGGTACCACCCAAATGCCAGCAAGTCCTTCCTCATTGTGAAGCCAGAATACTATGGACAGGCAATGGAGGTGTTCGGCAGGAGGGGGGTAAAAATAACAAAGGATGGCCAAAGACATCTAGGTGCGGTAATTGGCACGAATGACTTCAAGACCGAGTACGTAACGGGAAAGGTTAATGAGTGGGTGAAGGAAATCCAAGCTCTGTCAGATATTGCTAAAACAGAGCCACATGCGGCTTTTGCAGCATTTACCCATGGAGTCGAGCATCGTTGGAATTACCTGATGCGCACTATCCCTGATATCGGATCCCTCCTCCACCCTCTGGAAGAAGCCATCAAGGTCACTTTATTCCAACACTAGTGTAAAACCCTTATTTAACCCCAGCAGAAAGGTCACTCATTGCACTACAACTGAGATAGGGAGGAATGGGATTGACTAATCCAGAGGAGCTTGCCGGCACAGAACATCAGAACTCAGTCAAGCTCAAGGCAGCCCTCACTGAGCGCATAATAGCTCAGAATGCAGCAAGTCAGGTGGGTGCAAACAAATTAAACAAGATTCGATGATCCTTTACGACAGAATGGCAGCACACCAAAAGTGATAAACTACAACAACTTTTGCAAAAATTTTCAGAGAACTTGAACAAAAAAGTAGTTACAGAGCAGGAGGTGGGCGCCTCAAACTGGCTAACAACGTTACCAATATGGGCAAAAGGCTTCATCCTTAATAAAAAAAATTCACTGATGCCATTGCTCTAAGGTATGGAAGGCCAGTACAGTTGAGTCTGGATTTACACGGTTTTTGTTTACGCGTTTGGTCATTTACGCGGCACCTTGAAAGAATTAAATGTTTTAATTACGCGGTAAATTTCATCATTTATGCGGGTGAAGTATAATTTGTTTATTTACTGAAGATATATATGTTTTTAGCTCATAAAATATATAATTTACATTGCTGGAATAGTTACAAGATGGTGATCATTTTAAATATAAACATCATAATATTTGCATTAGACATACAAATTTTAGATGTAATGTAAGGAGATGATGAAAATTAGCAAACATTTTAACTTTTGTGTAAAATATATGACGTTTACATTCAAAATATTCCCTATCCTGCAAGGAATCCAGCAACGTCAATTATATTATCCTAACTTTAGTCTGAGGTATTACTTATTACTAAAAATGTAAATACAGTATTACCCCGCTTTACGCAGTTTCACTTAACGCGATTTCTCATATACGCGGTGCCTCACCAGAACCGAACTTTCACTTAACACGGTTCATCTACTCATATACGCGGTGAAGTATAATATTTTTTATTTAGCTCATAAAATTCATACAAATTACCTGGCCAGAAGATAATTCACATTGCTGGAATTCTTACAATATGATGATCATTTTGAATATAAACATCATAGATTTTGCATTAGACATACAAATTTTAGATACAATGTTTACTCTGAGTAAATATGTTATCTTTTGTGCAAAATATATGACATTTATATTCAAAATATTCCTGGTCTTACAAGGAATCCAGCAATGTCAATTATATTATCCTAACTTTAGTTTGAGGTATTATTTATTACTAAAAAGGTAAATATTCTGGTTTTCCCACACATTTATCTGGTAGGGAGGGACCGACCGACCATCTGGCACGGTGTGAAGAATATATATTTTTTTTTATTAACTGAAGATATTTGTTTTAGCTCATAAAATTCATACAAATTACCCGACCAGAATGTAATTTAGTGCTGGAATTCTTACAATTTGATGATCATTTTGAATATAAACATCATAGATTTTGCACTAGACATACAAATATTAGATATAATGTTTACTGAGTAAATATGTTATCTTTTGTGCAAAATATATGACATTTATATTCAAAATATTCCTGATCTTACAAGGAATCCAGCAATGTCAATTATATTATCCTAACTTTAATCTGAGGTATTATTTAATACTAAATGTTAAAATCTAGTTTTTCACCCAACATTTCTCTTGTAGGGAGGGTTGGTGGGGGGTGGGGGGGAGGGTTGGGACGGACGTACCATCTGGCGCGGTTGGAAGGGGGGGGGAGGCAAGGTGGGGTACTTTGATTGACAGATAGTGTCGTGAAGAATATTATTTTTTTTATTAACTGAAGATATTTGTTTTAGCTCATAAAATTCATACAAATTACCCGGCCAGAATATAATTTACATTGCTGAATTTCCGCAATTTGATGATCATTTTGGAATATAGTGATTTAGATTTTGCATTAGACATACAAATTTTAGATCTAATACCTAGAGTAAATATGTTATCTTTTAGCAAAGATATATATTGAGACCAGCATTCTGGTCTCACATGAATCTATAAATGTCACTATATTATCCCAAACTTAGTTTGAGGTATTATTTATTAAACGCGGCTTTCCAAAATTCTCTTCAGAGAGAGGGAAGATGTAGTGTGAGAAGAGGGGAGGGAGCGAGTCCATTATATTTGTGAATAATAACTTGGCACCGATTATTTCTTAAGTATTAATTGTGTGCATGTACCATCATAAAATTAAGATGTTATTTTTACTAGAACATAGGTATTGTGTCGGAAAAAGTAGAGTTTGGGGGTCGGGCCAGTCTCTATTGGAATTAATCCCATATGTTCTGTTGTTCCATTTACGCGGATTTCACTTAACGCGGTACCCTGAGGGTTCAATTGACCGCGTAAATCGGGGTACTACTGTATACTGTTTTGACCCAAACATTTCTCTGGTAGGGAGGGAAGGTGGGGGGTAGGGAGGGAGGGTGGGACCCAGCAAGTATGGGAAGAGGGGGGGAGAGGAGGTGGGGTATTTTGATTGACAGATAGTGTCTGGGTGAAGTATAATTTGTTTATTTACTGAAGAAATTTGTTTTTAGTTCATAAAATTCTTACAAATTACCAGGCCAGAATATAATTTACATCGCTGGAATACTTACAAGATGGTGATCATTTTAAATATAAACATCTTAAAATTTGCATTAGACATACAAATTTTAGATGTAATGTAAGGAGATGATGAAAATTCGCAAACATTTTATCTTTTGTGCAAAATATATGACGTTTATATTCAAAATATTCCCTGTCCTGCAAGGAATCCAGCAATGTCAATTATATTATCTCAACTTTAGTCTGAGGTATTATTTATTACTATACCTTAAAATCTAGTGTTTTCACCCAAACATTTTTCAGAGAGGGAGGAGCCATTGAGCGTGGGAAGAGGGGGCGGGGGAGTTGAGTCCATTACTTGAGTGGACATTAACCAGCGACTGTATTTCTCTTAAATATTAATTGTGTGTGCATACCATCATAAAATTACGATGTTATTTTTACTACAACATAGGTATTGTGTCGGAAAAAGTGGAGTTTGGGAGTCGGCCCAGTCTCTTTTTCAATTAATCCCATATGTTCTGTTATTCCATTTACGCGTTTCTCGTTTTACGCAGACCTCCGTGGCTTTAATTGACCGCGTAAATCGGGTATTACTGTATGTATGTATATGTATGTATATGTATATATATATATATATATATATATATATATATATATATATATATATATATATATATATATATATATATACACACAGTCATCGCCGTTAACGTCCACCAACAACGCCCGATCACATATACTCCGCGGCCCCCCAAAAACTAAAAAAAAATCAGTGACGCCTTCGCTGGACCACCACTCAACCTAATTTCTGACGGAGACGATGATCCTTCCCATACTGGTCAGATATTATAAGTAAAGGAATATGCTCTATTCAGGCTATTTTTAAACATTTGCCCAGGTGTAATGTTAACCCACATCTATTGAGGATAAAATTTTCACCTACAAATTGGACACAACACATTAGCTGTAATCAGCCATATCAAGTTGTTTCCCCAACAATTGCAATTAAGGTAATTTCAAATTCTGTGGCATTACTAAGTATAGTGAAGTCTCTGGCACTCTAAGATTAAGAGAGAAAACGGAGACTCAGGCGCCCTGATGAGAGAAAACGCCTCGTATGATGGGTACCAAATAAAAAGCATAGCTACATGTTTTAGGATCATAGCTAAGCAATTTTCATCACTTTGTAATAAACCCAGCCATGCTCTATGTGTGTTTATGATATCTACCATAACATTATATATATATTTAGTGGTAAATGGTCGTAAAATGGGAAACTTGGGGTTGGGTCTAGGTGCCTAGAACCAATTAGAATAAACCCATAGGTTCTGTACTCATTATCGAAGTGGGTCCCACTAGACGCTATAAGCAAGGGATGACTGTACTGTACTGTATATACTTGTGACACTGGCCAGTTGCTTCTGGTGTTATGGTAACAGGGGGTGACAAGACAGTACAAACAGGAATAAAATGAAATTTAAATTGAAAAAAATGATTCAAATAATGGGACCTAGTGCGGGCACATCACATATGCATCGCGTATTCTTATAGATTGTGCGCCAGCGACGCTTATCTAGCGTGAATTTAGTCAATATTGTACAGTAACAATGGACCTAAGTGCAAACCTGTATTGTACATGAAATTTAATGATTACGGTATTAAAATTATTATGTCTATTGCAAATATAGCTTGTTTATACAGGTATTCAAATAAATTACTATCTTACAAGAATCCTCCAATGTTATATTCACCCAAGTCATTTGGGTGGCAATTATGAGAAGAGCTTAGTCACCTTAAGGAATGATAACAAACACACACGCAGGCCTTCACGCCAACTGTCATATCTTATCTCAAATAAATAAATAAACAAACACCTCAGACATTCTGTCACCTCACCCTCCCGCCTTCCCACCTCCTTGTGTTCCCAGACAAAAGATTGGTGATTTTTATGTTTATTTTATATAATATCTCAGACCAAAGTTAAGATACTATAATTTGCATTGATGAAATCCTTGCAAGACAGAGATTAATTTAAAGAAGCAACATATATTTTGCTCAAGATATAAAAAATTAGTACGTGTACAATACTGTAGTACATTTTATAAAAAGTTTTTCAACTGTATTTTAAGTAGATTTACATAAATTTCTTAATTTATTTTTCCATTTACATGCACACACCATACTAAAAGAAACGTAAAAGAAATAAATGACCTTAGTGCAAGCTGGAGTGCACATGTACTAATTTGATTACGGTACTAAAATTGTTATGTCTAGTGCATAATTAAATATGTTTATATTCAAATAAATCAGTATCTTACAAGAATCCCAGCAATGTTAATTATATTCTCCTAGGTCATATCACTGGCATTTTTAAAATGAGAGATGCTTAGTAGGACTGTTAAATAAACACAGAACCTTAGCCTCAAACTTATCACCTCAACCCCCACCCCCACACCCCCAACCCCTCTACTCACTGGCTCCGCCACCCTCCCCTCCCTCCCCCCAGCCTTTAGAAACAGTTTCATCTTATATAATATCTCAGACTAAAGTTAGAGATAATAATTTGCATTGCTGGAATCCTACCAAGACAGCCAATAATTTGAATATAAATCATAATTTTACTCAAGATAAAAAAATTTGTACATTAGTGTACAGCACTGTATACATTTTATAAAAAAAAGTTTTCAACTGTATTTTTGCAGATTTACATAGATTTTTCATTTATTTTCATCCATTTACATGCACACACCAGACCAAAAGAAACGTAATAGAAATAAATGACCTTAGTGTTGGAGGCATATGTATTCAGAATTTGATTACTGTACTAAAATTGTTTTGTCTAGTGTGTCTATAGCACGCGAGACTGGGGAATTAATCAGTATCGCTATAAGAATCCAGCAATGTTAACTATAATCACCCAAGTCATTTCATCGGCTTTTTTATAAGAGAGAAGCTATCACTTAAGAACTGATAAATAAAAAACGCGTTAGACCTGGGCCTGTGCCACCGTCAAACGATTACCCTCCCCCACGCCTCGCCGCCTCCCACCTCTCTCTCTCCCCCATCTGCCTGGCGCTAAGGGAATTTTTGAAAACAGTGAATAATATAAACGCCATGTATTTTGCACAAGAGATAAAATTAATCACCTATATCATATTACAGTAGTGACGGTTATAAAAGTGTATATGTACGATATAGAATTCCACATACACTTAAGTATAAATACAAAGTTTGGTGTGATGATCGACAACTCCATTTCAAGTTAACGCCACGCTTTCCAAAATGTATCTAGGACGCTAACCGGCGCATGACTGTATATATGTACAGGTCTCGTTAACGAGAGCCTCGGTTAATCTAGTTACTTCCCATAAGATTTTAAATTCGTTAACGAGGCTTTTACTTAGCCAACTCAAAAAGTTTGGCTTGCATCAAGGTCAACCAGTCAGGTAGTGTATTAGTCCGCCTGTCACATTAATCGGTTCTAGGGCTTAAATTCTTACTATTTTAGTATATATCAAGAAGTTTATACCACTAATAATTTTAAAAGTTTAATATTAAATTTTTTTAGCCATTTTAACAATTATTGAACATAATTGAAGGAAGTGACTCAGTTTAATGTAAGTACGCATCCAGCCTCTTAACACAGCAACAGGCGCTTAGTCTCTCTCTGTTTTCACTGGAGGTAACATCTTGCTTCAGGACTCTCTTCTTCAACTAAATCTTTGGGTTTCCAAGCAAATTATTGGTCATTTTAAATTTATTTTTATATATTGACAATATATACGTGAGGCAGTGTTATTTCTTAAAGAAAATATTCTTTATTTATAACAAGTTTAACTTTGAAAAGCACGTGTTGACATTGTTTGAATCCAGCATGGGGCCTAAGAGATCAAGAAAAGCGATTTCAATCCAAACCAAGCAGGAAATCATAAAACATGAAATGGGTGCATTAGAATAAATGCGCTATAAAGATTATATGCCCACATCAACTGTGTCGACAATTCTGTACAGAAAGACAAATTTAAAAGAAGTGAAAGTGAGAGATTGCACCCACAAGAGTAAGTTTAGTAGATCCTCTCTAATTGGGCAGAAAATTCAGGTTACTTATCATCTGGATTAGGGAAAACAGATGAAAGGTGATTCAGGTTTCTACTGAATCGCGTGAAAGAGCCAGGAGATTTAATGTAACATTTAAGACAGATCAACCTGGTTCTTCAGGCACAGAATTTGAAGATTTTAGGCCAGCAAAGGCTGGTTCAAAAAATTTAAGAAAAGAAGGGAATATTGTGTGTTATAGATGTGGTGAAGCGTTGAAGGCTTGGGATATGAAGGGCAGCAAAGTTTTTAGATGAATTTAAAACACTGATGGAAGAAGAAAATTATCTTCCACAGCAAAGGGTTCAATGTGGACGAAACTGGGCTGTTCTAAAAAAGATGCCTAAAAGAACATTCATCACCAGAGATGAAGCCTCTACCTGGGCATAAACCCATGAAAGACCCGTCACCTATTGCCGGTGCCAATGCTTCAGGATTTCCGACTGAAGCTTATGCTTGTCTACCATTCTGAAAAACCCCAGGTGTTCAAGCAACAGAAAGTGGCAAGAACAAAGCTTGGAGTTTATTGAAGTCCAACTGTAAGGCAAGGGGTGACAAGACAGCTCTTTAATGAATGTGGCTGTTGAAGCTAAGTTTTGCCCTTTTGTCAAGAGCTACCTAACCACCAATAAACTCCCCTTTAAAGGCTCTCTTTTTCTCCTCATGGATAATGCCCTGGTCATGACCCTGACCTTGAAGCAGAAATTTGGAGGTCAATTTGATTCTTGTGAAAGTAAGCAGCTGGCCTCCAAACACTAAGCATCAATCAGACAGCCAATGACCAGAATGTGATCAGCAACTCAAGAAGTTGTACATGAAGAAAATGTTTAGAGGTGTCATCAGGCAACTTCCAATGATCCTGAACTAACACTGAAAACATTTCTGGAACCAATTACACACATCCTGGAGGCTGTAAAATTGATTGTGTCATCATGGTAAGAAGTCTGACTAGATCTCACTGGAAAGCACTCAGGCCATCAGTAGTCCATGATTTTGAGGATTTGAGGAGAAACAGAGTGACCAGGAGATTGTGTCCATTGGTCAGTCATTGGGCCTTGAAGTGGAGGAGTGGAGGATGTGAGGTACTTTCTAGAAGTCTCATGCGAGGAGTGAACTTACTCCTGATGACTTGGAAGCAACTGGATGAGATGTTATGCAGAGGATGACAGGGTGAGGGAGGAAATTGGAAAGTGATGACCATATGTCAGCTAAACAGTTGAAAGATGACGATTACTGGAAGAAGTCTAGGAACTGGCTTCAAAGCACCCAGAAGTGGAAAAAAACTGAACTAACTTTGTGTCATGTGTTGAGGACTCAGTGGGTCCCAAACATAAGTTAATGGTGAGGAGGACAGATGCCCCATGACCACACTGACACTTTTCAGTGCAGTGAGGATCAAGATGCTATCCCCAGCCTTCCACTGGGGTTGACGGATAATCGAAAAGGTCGGTTAATGGTACATAAAGTCTACGGAAATAAAACATACATTTTCAAAATATCTTTCCCTAACCTACCTCATTTAAATTCATTTCATTCATATTTCAATAGAATTTGCTTCCAAAACATTAACCACTTTAGTAAATAATATGAACCAGCAGAAACCGTGAATAAAAAAATGGAAAGTCAAAGAACATGTCATCACAAAATTGTGACCTAAGTCCCAGGTTTGATCTGACTTTCTGCCTCATTTACACACATTACAGGGTCTCAATTGTTCTCTTACTATTGACCACAACATACATACAGGTACATTGTTTCTCACTCAATTCAATTTTTCAATTTCAATTGTTTATTCCTTGATAGGAAGCCGGGATCCTAGTGCTGTCACTAAGGTACCCCTGTCAATAACACCAGAAGCATCTGGCAAGTGTGGGGAGGATCATAGTGTGTACTCTATAGGGGTGAGTGAGTGGTGTTCCAGCGTCCAGAGGCGTTGGACATCTTAGGGTAGTGGATAAAGGGTGCTGCTGTGGTCTTCTGCATAATGCCTAGGCGTTACTCAGGATGCTGAGACCTGTCTAAACAAACTCCTTACTGTGTCTGAGGCAGCAATCCGTCCCTTTCGCGACCCTTTCCGTGGAAGCGTCTGGATCAGGAGTTTACGGAGGAGACATCGGCCTGGAGTGGGCTGGGAGTCCAGGATGGCTGCTGAGCTTCTCTCTGTTTGGCGGTGGTCCCTAATCTGCTCAAAGTGTTGAACCAGCGTGGTCCGGAGTGTGTGTGCTTGTTGCAGCCAGTCTTGCCAGGCCATCTGCTGCCTCATTCCCAAAGATACCGACATGACTGGGTATCCCATGGGAATGTCTGGGGCCTGACCTGCATCCTGAAGTGTGGATGTTAACCCGTATTAGGAGGATGAGGGTCCTTATTTTCGATCAAATCTGCGATCGATAGAGAGCAGACCTGGAATCGCAGCAGACAAGCAAGGGGCGAAACCATCTGCTTCTTCCTCGAAGGGCAGCAAGGAGGGCTATTAGTTCAGCCTGGGTGGACTGAGTGGAGATGCTGCCCCGTCAGAAACTCGAAGACAGTTTGATAGGCTCGACATCAAGGGCACGGAGATAGGCAGCCCGACTACCTGTAGCGGAGTTCAACAAGACCATCAGTGTAGAAGAACGCTGACCCTACTGCAAGGGACCAGTGGGTGATCCTGGAAGTGTTGTTGCAGAGTTTACCTGGGATTTCGGGGCGGTCCACCGAGGGCAATCACTGAGTTGAAAAAAAGCAGCCAGGGAGAGGCAGACCAACAGCAGGGGTGACAACAATATCGAACAGGAAGGTCGTGTTCGCATAAGAGGCCGGATGGTGACTCTATACTGTCTTCTAGATGAATTGGGTCTCGGACAGCAGAATCCAAATTGGTTTCAGACATAGTTGCCCGGATCCGTGGGAATGAGCTCTGACTCCTGGACGATCCTGTAAGGAAAAGACCAAGTTAGGTATATAGAAGTTAGGCGTGTCCACTGAGAATCCCAAGGATGAT
>NW_024737097.1:1536936-1594436 GCF_018991925.1 Homarus americanus
TAGTCTAGTGTATTATTTGTTAATATACTCTAAAATTCTAGTGTTTTCACCTCAAACATTTTTTGAGAGAGGAGGTAGCTTGAGTGGGGTGGGGGGGGGGAGTTGAGTCCATTCTTTGAGGGACATAACCAGCTTCGTATTTCTTTAAATATTAATTTGTGTGTGTGTATACCATCATAAATTGACATGTTTTTACTGCAAAATAGAGGAAAAGGGAGTTGAGTCGGTCCAGTCTCTTTTTCAATTAATCCTATGTTATGTTATTTCATTTACGCGTGCCATTTGAGACCTGTGGGAATTGATCAAGGAATCGGTGGATGTATGTATGTATATGTATATATATATATATATATATATATATATATATATATATATATATATATATATATATATATATATGCCCACCTAACAACACATATATCTGGTTCCCCAAACTATAAAAATCATGACGCCTGCTGACCACTACCTACCTAATTTCTGATCGAGAGACGATGATCCTTCCCATACTGGTCAGATATTATGTTAAAGGAATATGTTTTATCTTAGGCTATTTTTTAAACATTTGCTTCAGGTGTAATGTTAACCCACATCTATTGAGGATAAAATTTTCACCACAAATTGACATTAAACACATTAGCTGTAATCAGCCATATCTAGTTGCTCTCAACAATTGCAATTGGGGTTGCAATTTCAAATTCTGTAGCATTACTAAGTATAGTGAAGTCTCTGGTGCACTCTAAGATTAAGAGAGAAACGGAGGACTCAGGCGCCCTGATGTGAGAGAAACGTTCTGTGATGACGGTACCAAATAAAAAGAAGTTGTTTTGTGACTACAGTATTAAGCGCACTTTTCATCACTTTTGTAATAAACCCAGCTATGCCTATGTGTGTTATGATATTTACCATAACATTATATATATATTTAGTGGTATAAATGGTTCTAAAGTGGAAACTTGGTTGGGTTCTTAAAACCAATAGAATAAACTTATAGGTTCTGTAATTTCATTATCTAAGTCCCAATTGGACGCTTTATACAAGGATGACTGTAATGTACTGTATATACTTGTGACACTGGCCAGTTGGTTTGGTGTGGTATGGTAGAGGGGCGTGACAGCAAAAACAGGAATAAACAATTGAAATTTAAATTGAAAAAACATCAATAATGGGACCTAGTGCGGCAATAGTAACAAGTATAAAGCGATTTATAGATTGTGTGGCATGACGTATTTCAGTGAATTTAGTCAATATTGTACAGTAACAATGACCTATGCAAACCTGTTTTGCGTATGTTTTTAATGATTACGTGTAATTAAAATTGTTATAGTCTATTGAAATATAGCTTTGTTTATAAAGTGGTATTCAAATAATTACTATCTTACAAGAATCCTCCAATGTGTGTTATATTCACCAAGTCTTGGTGGTGGCAAATTTATAGAAGAGCTTAGTCACTCATGAAATGATAAATAAACACACAGGCAGGCCTTCAGCGCCTAAACTGTCATATCTTTATCTCAAAAAAATAAACAAACGCCAGACATTCTGTCACCCCCTGCCTCTTCCCCGTCTCTCCTTGTGTTCCCAGACAAAAGATTGGTGATTTCTTTATGTTTATTTTATATAATATCTCAGACTAAAGTTAGGATAATATAATTTGCATTGCTGAAATCCTTGCAAGACAGAGATTAATTTAAATATAAGCGTCATATATTTTGCTCAAGATATAAAAAATGTAGTACATTAGTGTACAATACTGTAGTACATTTTATAAAAAGTTTTTCAACTGTATTTTTGGGTAGATTTACATAAATTTCTTCATTTATTTTCATCCATTTACATGCACACACCATACTAAAAGAAACGTAAAAGAAATAAATGACCTTAGTGCAAAGCTGGAGTGCACATGTACTAATTTGATTACGGTACTAAAATTGTTATGTCTAGTGCGAATTATATGTTTATAGTCATATAAATCAGTATCTTACAAGAATTCCAGCAATGTTAATTATATTCTCCTAGGTCATATCACTGGCATTTTAAAATGAGAGATGCTTAGTAGGACTGTTAAATAACACACAGGGACCTTCGGCTCAAACTTATCACCTGAACCCCCCCCCCCCACACCCTTCACTGGCTCCGTCCCTCCCTCCCTAATCTGCTCAGCCGGGGGTTTATTTAGGCTTACAGTTTTTATCTTATATAATATCTCAGACTAAAGTTAGGAGATTATAATTTGCATTGCTGGAATCCTTGCAAGACAGCCAATAATTTGAATATAAACGTCATATATTTTACTCAAGAGATAAAAATTGTTGTACATTAGTGTACAGCACTGTAGTACATTTATAATATAAATTTATTCAACTGCATTTTTGGGTAGATTTACATCAATTTCTTCATTTATTTTCATCCATTTACATGCACACACCATACTAAAAGAAACGTAAAAGAAATAAATGACCTTAGTGCAAAGCTGGAGTGCACATGTACTAAATTGATTACGGTACTAAAATTGTTATGTCTAGTGCGAATTATAGCATGTTTATATTCAAATTAATCAGTATCTTACAAGAATCCCAACAATGTTAAATGTATTCACCCAGGTCATGTCACTGGCTTTTTATAAGAGAGAAGCGCGTTAGACCTTGGGCTGGTGCCAACTGTCAAACGTACTACCTCCCCTCCCCCCACGCCCTCTCGCTCGCTCCTTCCCTCCCTCCCTCTCCCCCATCTGCCCAGCATTGCTGGAATCCTTGTAAAACGTCATGTATTTTGCACAAGAGATAAAAATTAATCACCTGTATCACATTAGAGTAGTGATTTAAGAGTAAAAGTGTATATGTACGTATATACTGTAGTAGTCCACATACACGTAAGTATAAATAAAAAGTACATGTGATGATCGGACAACGTCCATTTCGGTTAATGTCACGTTTCCAAGAACGTATCTAGGACGTTAACCGGCGCATGACTGTATATGGTAAATGGAAAGAGTAGGACACAAAATTGCATACGTTGTCACAGTTTGATTGCTCGTTTTAAAATGATGACCGCGTGGTCGCTTGTTGTCACTGTGCAGCTGTGGCGCTCACGCATGCACGTGCACACACAAAAACCCGCTAAATTTAAAAAGTTTGAGTTTTCGAAAAGTCCGGATTCTCAGGTGGTCCGGATTTTTGGACTTCTACTTTATTCAAATGTTAATACAACCAGTCTAGTGTCAACTTTGCTTCAATAGCCTTCCTCCCATGTAATGGCTAGAGAGATAAATAAGTAACCCTGGCAAGAATCTGCTACTGCCCAATATGTGTACAATGGCAGGAAAAACTAATCATCCTAACAACAAAATTATGCTGCAGGCAATGTACAGTATCTACCTTGTTAAATCAGAATTCAGTTGCTTCAATGACCAGTAAGGAACCAGATCTTGGAATCCTTAAAACTGAGGTTTATTTGTTATGAAATTCAACCAAATAGGCATTCCCTGCCCATATAGGGCTTAACTTTAAGTGGGGAAGAATGAGATCTTGGATATTTGTTCAAAATGGGTTTTCAAACTTTAATCAGTTTTTGCATTCACAGATTGAATGATCTTTATCAATTGCCACATGGAAGATACATTTGAATCTTTCATTAGCAGACCCTTCTCATTAATAGATAAATTCTCAATCTGATTTTGTTGTCCACTAATGGGAATCATCAAGGGTAAAGATTGATAAGAGTGAGATCTTTGTTGTCCACTAATGGGAATCATCAAGGGTAAAGATTGATAAGAGCGAGATCTTTTGTTGTCCACTAATGGGAATCATCAAGGGTAAAGATTGATAAGAGCGAGATCTTTTGTTGTCCACTAATGGTAATCATCAAGGGTAAAGATTGATAAGAGCGAGATCTTATGTTGTCCACTAATGGGAATCATCAAGGGTAAAGATTGATAAGAGCGAGATCTTTTGTTGTCCACTAATGGGAATCATCAAGGGTAAAGATTGATAAGAGCGAGATCTTTTGTTGTCCACTAATGGGAATCATCAAGGGTAAAGATTGATAAGAGCGAGATCTTTTGTTGTCCACTAATGGGAATCATCAAGGGTAAAGATTGATAAGAGCGAGATCTTTTGTTGTCCACTAATGGGAATCATCAAGGGTAAAGATTGATAAGAGCGAGATCTTTTGTTGTCCACTAATGGGAATCATCAAGGGTAAAGATTGATAAGAGCGAGATCTTTTGTTGTCCACTAATGGGAATCATCAAGGGTAAAGATTGATAAGAGCGAGATCTTTTGTTGTCCACTAATGGGAATCATCAAGGGTAAAGATTGATAAGAGCGAGATCTTATGTTGTCCACTAATGGGAATCATCAAAGGTAAAGTCTGTTAAGAGTGAGATCTTATGTTGTCCACTAATGGGAATCACAGAGGTAAAGTCTGCTAAGAGTGAGATCTTTTCCATTATAAATTTTTCCATGAGGTCCAGCTTGTATGACATCTGTTATTGTCGATAGGAACCATTACAAATAAAATCCAGAACACATCCAGCACACTTCTGAGCATGTCTGGTTACAATTGTCATCCTTTTTGGCTTATTTGAAAAAGAAGCCCTAATACAACACTTCAATATCTGATTTTATAAGCATTAGTTATTCTTAAGTTAATTGCTTTTAAATCATTTATCTCTCTTGACCCTTGCTCAGCCATAATGACCTTTGATGATGTTGGTTATGAAAAAAAAAAATCTGAACTTTAATCATTTCTAAAGAAACAATTAAACTAATAGAAAATTATACTTTTTTTTTGTCTTACCTGATCTTGATTGTCTTTATGCCTGTACACAAGGCTTGCAATTAGCCTAATGAGATCACATTTGAAGCCAAAAGCAGGATGAGTTTCAGCAGTAGCCATTTGTTCTTCATCAGTGAGATCAGATAATTGGTTCAGGGGTGTGAAGGCATTCCCACCCATCTTTCCGATGTCAGTCATGCACCGCAATAAATCTACAAAATATTGAACATAAATTTTTTGAATAAGACAAATGGGTGGTAATTGTTGCAGTTGTTCAAGACTTTTCATGGGTTCTATATACAAGACTAGTTTTATGATATGATTTTTATTGATATCTGCTATATTCTTATTGTCTACTTAAAACAATATGGTTTTACACATAAATCATTAAGTATAAGCACTGAGAATAACATTTATGAGTGATCTAAGCAAAATAACAAATGTCATCAATAATTCAGTAACTTAAATCCATGTGGACAGATGTGGCTACAGGTTGTATCTCTCTAGTCCGGCAACCTCGGGACCTGACCGGTGCCGGACCATGGAAATTCACCCTTTTCCTGGATAGATAGTGACTTGTGCTTATGCTTGGAAGCACTAGCACCACTTTCTCTGCATCATGGTCTCTTTGAAGACATATTGAAGGGTTAAATGTCGTATAGTAGCTTCTCAAATTTCGCGAGTTTTTAATTCTTAACGTATTTTATTGGAACACACAAAAAATAAATAAATAAAAATTTTGACGGCGGAAACTTGAATTTCGATGGGTTTGAACGGCCCGCCAACGTGCAGACGATGTGCATAATCGTGTAAACAGTGTCATTTCTCTTATGTACAAAAGATTCATTATTGTTTATTACTGAATGTTTTTTTTATTGAATTAATGTTTGTGTGTGCAAAATGAGCAATAAAATTCATTAATAATACGTAGAATATTAAAACACACGAGGAAATGACACAGCATTGTTTTCGTTGATTACAAAGCCAGTGACTGACTGGTTCTACATATAAAACAGAAGAAAATAAGACCTTGGTTGTAGCTGTAGTAAAATTAATATGGTTGTTTTAAGTAATGTTATTTAATGTTAATAAATGGAACAATAGAAGTAGCTAACGATAATGGTAAAGAAAAAAGAGAGATCGCGTATGTAAGTGCGCATGCGCACACGTGAAAACATATCGTCATTACTTTACATAAGAATATGAAAGCAGCACTTATTTACTGTTCATATATATTTTAATTAATGTTTCTGAATTTGTTTTTATTGAATTAATGTTTGTGTGTGCAAAATTAACAATACAATTTATTAATAATACGTGGAATATTAGAGGAGACGAGACGGCTGCCGGCATTGTTTATGTTAAAGCTTACGAAACCAGTGACTGATTGGTTCGACATATAAAACTGAAGAAAATAAGACCCTGATTTTAGCTGTAGTAAAATTCATGTAAAAAAATAATATGGTTGTTTGAAGTACCTGTAATGTTATTTAATGTTAATAAATGTAACAATATACTGTAAGTAGCTAACCATTAATGGTAAAAAAAAAGTGAGACTGCGCGTATGTAAGTGAGCACATGTGAAAACATATCGTCATTACTCTACATAAGAATATGAAAGCAACACTTATTTACTGCTCATATATATTGAAGGGTTAAATGTTGTACTCTGTATAGACAAGCAGAGAGAGAGAGAGAGAACAACCGAACTGCCGGTTGTAAACAAACCTTAATTTCCCGCGGCTTTTTTCTTTTTTTAAGGGGATTAGCCCACCCGGGCATAGGTCACTGACCCACATTGGGGCCTGAGGGGCAAAAATTTAATACTCCTGTAATAATAATTCAGATAAGTAAAAAAAAAAAAAAAAAAAGTTGCCTATCTACCTATTGGACAAACTAAAATCGTTCCGGACCACGGGAGTTTCCGGACCACAGAATGCCGGACTAGAGAGGTACAACCTGTATTATAATAACAAGGGTTCCTGGCAGACCATACTTGTCTACAATGTCTGGTGCTGTAAAAACACTATGATCACTTATCCATTCATAATTTCGACTTTAATACTCCTGTACTTGTTATGATGGTAAGAAAGCAAAAGGTATAAAATTTGCTTAAAATAGAAGGGCATATAGAGATTCATAGGATTTATGTGAACATTTCCCAACAGCTACTAACATTATATCCTATACGTGACAACATAAATGGAGCTGAGCACTCAGAGGCTGGCTGATGTAAGCTTAACCAAATTGTCTCTCCCAGTTGGTCCCTAATGACTTGCTGATGACCTTTCATCCCTGATGCTATGTATAAACATTGAGATGACACTGTACTTACACAAACTTGTGATGATAAGGCTGGAGTCTTGTTGAAGCAAGTATCTCCAAGCATCAGATGCTGCAGCTGTGCACACAAAATTTGCAAGTCTCACTAACACCTAAAAATGTAAAAGAATTAGGTTTCATTAATTTACAAAATACACTCAGTCTTCCTTTAAACTTCTTGACTGTTGTATCTTTTATAAAAAAAAAATGGTTGTGATACACCAAGAGCTGCAATACACTTGTAACTATTTTCATCAGTCCAATAACTTTGTCTTGGATAAAACTACCATGAAGTATCAACTAAATACCTGAGAACCATCTTGTTGAAGCTGACCTGCATGGGTGCATAAAATCTTGTCTGCCTCACTCTGGAAAAAAGATTTTACTACAGAACATACATCATGCAATTTAGTTTATTTGTTGCTCTAATGATTTTAAAAATCATTATACAACAGTGAATTGGGGTAATAAAAATGACTAATTCAGAGTTGCAGCCACGAAAGAACTGTATGGAATATACAGGCACTCCCGACTTACAACAGGAATACGTTCCTGGACCCTGATCATAAGTTGATCTGTTCATGACTTGGAATATTATAAATTCACAATAAAATACGTACTGATGCACAAGTGTGTGCATGTGTGGTAGTGAATTAAAGATCAGCTGTAGAGGAGTGCTTGGCAACACTCATCTCTCTCATTACCCCCACCTTTCTCCTTTCTCTCTCCATATTTTAAAATGTTATGTAATGGTAATGTAATACAATGATATCCCCGTAAGCCAGAACAATTGGTGCAGAGCACTTCCGGGGATGAGAGATTTCCGGCTAATCAGACGAATTTCTCAAACCTGGAAAAATTCCTTATCCCCGGAATATTTTCCGGTTACTGGGAAAAGTTTCAGTTTCTAAACTAGACATCCTGCACACACAGACATTAGCCCACTTCCCCAAAATGTTTCTGGGTGCTGGGGATATTTTCCTTGAGCTTAAACTACTGGAGTCCATTAATGAAGTTCTAATTAAGTTAGAAACTCCATTTCTTTACTATAATAATCCAGAATAGTTTATCTAAAAGTTTGGTAAAATAAATATATTTGAAAATTAAAAATCTGTATGATATAGGCATGAATGAAATTGTGTGTTACAGCAAAGACTGGTATTTTCCACTCCCATGGAGCTGTGGGGGATTAGCGGGTCTCGTGTACCTGAAGTGAGGCAATGTCAGGTGGAGGTAGGGTGGGGGATTAGTGGTCTCATATTACAGACATTCCGATGGAATATCAGATCACCCTTTCTTGGGTGGGGAATTAGTGGGTCTCACGACCTGAAGATGTCTTGAAAAAACTCGAAACCTAAAGTATTTTTAGGGAGTTTGTGATAAGTAGAAGTATAAATGAGCAAAGTTGTATCCATTCAACATTACATAACATTTTAAAATATGGAGTGATTAAGTAGAAAGGTGTGGGAAATTAGAGAGATGGAGTGGAAATGAGTGTTGCCAAGCACTCCTCAACAGCTGATATTTAACTCGTCACACATGCAAATTTGTCACACAATAAGACCCTCACTCCTTATGTCTGCTGTCTTAATTCCCTTGTTTGGGGTATGTGAGTGGTGTTGGAGTGCGTGTGGGGAGGGTGTGTGTGTGTGGCTGGTTGTTGGAGTGTGTGTGATGGTGTGTAATGTTTGGCTGAAGAGTGTGGGAGTCAACCTTTTTGGGGGCTGAGGTGGGCAGTCAGTTCCCCCCCCTCACTCAAGCTTGGCTAATTGTGATGGGGAGATGAATTTTATACCATAATGATCCTTAATAAATTCTCTACGAAATGTTTCCAATAAGATATCCTTAAACGAAATATTTCTATATGATATACAGTGGTCCCTCGGTTAACGAGCACAATTCATTTCAGAAGGTTGCTCGTTAATCAAAAAACTAGTTAACCGAAACCATTGTTTCAATGGGTTTTTGGGTAATTGGTTCCAACTCACCGAAAATTGCCTAAAACCAACAAAAAAGGTAGTAAAGTACACTTACTTTGAGGTGTGTATGTAGAAGGCTCCTGGATGATGATGGGAATTAGAATGGGGGTGGAGGAGAAGGGAGAGGAGAAGGCATTGGGGTGAAAGAGAAGGCATTGGGGTGGAAGAGAAGTCACCCCATGGTGCCATTTCACCCATAAAATTTTAGTTCTCTTGGTGTAATTCAAGATTATTTTCTTTAAATCAACACTGCACTGCATTATATAGTGTCAATATGTAAAATAAATTTCAAATTGACCAATAATTTGCTTGGAAACACACAAAAATAGTGTTTAGTTGAAGAGAGTCACAAGCAAGATGTTACCTCCACTGAAAAGACACAGAGACTGACGCCTGTATGGTGTGTTGACAGGCAGTTTGGCGCGCAAAACACTAGCTTCCTATACTTCAATTGTTAAAATGACTAAAAAATTTAATATGAAACTTTTAAAATTATTGAATAGTACAAACTTCTTGATATTTACTAAAATAGTAAAGAATTTAAGCCCTAGAACCGATTTCTGTATTGGCGGACTAATACTACAGCTGGTGGACAGCCAATGCAAGCGAAAACATGTGGAGGTTAAAAACTGTTAATCGAGGGATTACTCGTTAACCGAAGTTAAGAATCTTATGGAAGGTAATTCGTTAACCGAAATCTCGTCAACCGTTAACCGAGGGATCACTGTAGTGATGGGAATTCCATTCTTTTATAAAAAAATGTAAAAAATGTTGATACCGGAGTCAGTAAAATCAGTTCTACTTTCATTAGACACCCTTTTTTTTATCAAAATAATCCTGAATACTTTATCTTAAGTTTGGTTAAATAAATATATTTAAAAAACAAAAGCTCTATATGATACAGGTGTGAAAAGGGCTGTTACTTTTACCCTCTTCACCACTGATCAGCTCGTTAATCGCTTGGGCGATTGGTCACATCTCTGTTACACACTTCACTCAACTGACTGTAATACATAACTAATCATGTCTAACACTTGTGATGAAGGTTGGGTGGGAGATTATTGGGTCACGTTACTAACCTGACCTGTCACCCAGTGTTGGGTGGGGGATTAGTTGGTCTTATGACCTTAATATGTCTTGAATGACATTATTTTTTTACCTATGAGGTACAGTAAAAGCCTCGATTAACCGACTTTCGGATTAACCGTCAATCCCGAACCCCTGAAAAAAAAAAATGCGGGGATTAGCCCACCCGGGCACAGGTCACTGACCCACATCGGGGCCTGGGGGGCGATAATGTAATAATATTAATAATGATAATGCTAATAATAATAGTAATAAAGAACCATAAAGAAATGCAAAAATGAAAAAAAAATCAAGAGTGAGAAACAATGTACCTGTATGTATGTTGTGTTGTCAATAGTAAGAGAAACAATTGAGACCCTGCAATTGTGTGTAAATGAGGCAGAAAGTCAGATGAGCAACCTGGGACTTGGTCACAATTTTTGTGATGACATATGTTCTTTGACTTTTCCATTTTTTATTCACGGTTTCTGTGCTGGTTCATATTTATTTACTAAAGTGGTTAATGTTTTAAAGCAAATTCTATTGAAATATGAATGGCAAATGAACAAAAATGAATAGAGGGACTTAAATGAGGTAGGTTAGAGAAAGGTACTTTGAAAATGTATGTTTTATTTCCGTAGACTTCATGTACTATTAACCGTCCTTTTGGATTCTCCGTCGGCCTCTTCCCCCCCCATATGTGGTCGGTTAATCGAGGTTTTACTATATATATATATATATATATATATATATATATATATATATATATATATATATATATATATATATATATATATATATATATATATATATATATATATATATATATACACATACATATACATACATATACAGTTGTACCCCGCTTTACGCGGTTTCACTTAACGCGATTTCTCATAAACGCGGTGCCTCGCCAGAACCTAACTTTCACTTAACGCGGTTCATCTACCCATATACGCGCAGAGTGTCCGGCTCGACGCTATTTTTAGATTCGCCCCACCCGCCTGCTCCCTCCTCCGCCTCGGCAAGCCGCACGGTAAGGTTGCGCAGTGCATGTCTCTGTTGCGTTATCACTGACGTCATATGACATATCAGACTGTGATTGGCCATGCATCCCTACCCCCCTCTGCTGCTAGCTGTAATTGGTTTAAAGTAATATGACGTGTCCACCCGGGGAGGGAGGGAGGGAGGGAGGGAGGAAAGATGACGCTTGACCTAGCCGCGGCAGCTTCATCCTTCCAGGCCACACCGTGTATACGTGCATCCACTGTTCTGTGAAATGGCTTCCGCCGGACCACCACCGCCACCAGAGAGAAACCTTTCCTAACCTGGACCCAGCCGCCCTAAGCCAAAGAAGACACGACGGTCCTTAAGCTACGAAGTGAAATACCAGATCGTTCAAGATTTGGAGAAAGGAACACGACAAGCTGATCTCGCGCGCCACCATGGAGTGAACGAATCTACGATTCGTACTATTAAGAAGGATGCAGCCAAGATCAAAGAGCACATGACAATCACAAAGTCTGCAGGTGCTTCAATGATGAAGTATTCCCAGAACAAGGTGCTGCTAAAGGTGGAAAATATGCTGGTGAGTTACTTGATTCGTCAGGCGCGACGCAACATGGAGGTGGACACGCGATCCGTTCAAGAGTACGCACGTGAACTGTACGCAGCAGTGTCACGTAAGATGGGAATTGCAGAGCCCAAACCCTTCAATGCTTCCTCTGGTTGGCTGCATAGGTTTAAGAAGAGGAACAAAATCACCAACATCAACATTGGTGGTGAGGAAGCGAGTGCTGACCGTGTGGCGGCTAGAGATTTTCCTCCGTTCTTACGTGAGGTTATGGAGGAAGGGCAGTTCACTGACGACCAGGTGTTCAACATGGACGAATCCGGCCTTTTTTGGAAAAAGCTGCCTACCAAGACCTTCGTTGTCCAGTCTGCCAGCAAGGTTCGGGGTCGGAAGTTGCAGAAGGAGCGCATCACCGTCCTCTTTACCACCAATGCCTCCGGTACCTGTAAACCAAAGTTATCGGTGATTCACACAGCCCGCAAGCCGCACGCCTACAAGAATATGGACACGAACAAGCTTAATGTCCACTGGCTAACCGCACATAAGGCGTGGATGTTCTCTGCTCTGTCCCTCTCCTGGTTTGACGACTGTTTCGTTCCAGACGTCAAGAAATTCTGCGAGCAACAGAATGTTCCATTCAACATTTTGTTTCTCCTTGACAACGCACCAGGACACTCGCCCCTACTTATGGATCGTCACCCCAACGTAAAAGTGGTCTTCCTTCCTCCCAACACTACGTCATTAATCCAGCCCATGGACCAGGAGTTGATCTGCAATGTGAAAGCTGCGTACTCTGCAAAGAAGTTCAAGCTCCTGAACGACTCTACCAACACCAAGGATGAGTTGCGTAAGATGGATGACACCGACAGCGAGAGTAAAAGCGACGAGGACAAAGAACAAGAGGTGGCGATTCAAGAAGTTCTCGTCAAACAGTTTTGGAAGAAGTTTAACGTCAAACAAGCTGTAGACTTCTTGGTGGAGGCATGGGGTCAGCTGTCTATTGCTACGATTCGTCACGCATGGAGGCATGTGTTGCATGGCATACCAGGTGAGAAGAGGAGTCAACCTGTGACTGGTGAGGTTCAGACTGTTGCAGTAGCAGTGGACCTTGCCAGAGAAGCTGCTCACAGTATTACAGCTGAAGGCTTCTCCGAGACCACCAACGAAGACATCATGGAGGTGATCAGAGATCCTGAAATGACTGCAGACGAGATGTTGGAAGATGATCACGTCAGTGAAGAGGAAGATGGTGGTTTATTCTCCGAAGAACACAAGTTAACGCATAGTCATATTAAGGGTGCCATCGAGTGTGCAGAGAAATTGAAGCTCTTCCTTTCCAACGACAATGACGATGACCGCTATGAAGTCTTCCATACCCGGCTGGTGCAGGCTATGGAGCCGTACATCAAGGTGTATCAAGACAACATCAACACTAGCCGTCAAAAAAGCATTACCGAGTTCTTCGCCCGCAACCCACCACAGCCAGCCAGAGCCAGTGATAGTGACAGTGAAGGTGACTTTGAGGGATTTGTCAGGGAAGCCCTGACAACTGTAACTGATAGTAATGCACCTAGTAATGGCGATTCACCTGAGGGCCAGTAATCTGCCCTCTGCCTCGGAACCAGCCTCCATCCCCGTATGCCGACCCATCTCTTCTTCTAAAGTAAGTGTTACACCTAACTTTTAGTTTTTCTAACCTAACCTTTATTTTTCCTAACTTAACCTTTATTTTTCCTAACCTAACCTCTTCTATATTACTTGTTTGTTCATACCATCATAAAGTTAAGATAAAATTTTTACTACAACATAGTTGTGTGTCGTCAAAAAGTGGAGTTTGGGGGTCGGGCCAGTCTCTATTGGAATTAATCCCTTATGTTCTGTTGTTCCATTTACACGGATTACACTTAACGCGGTACCCTGTGGGATCAATTGACCGCGTAAATCGGGGTACAACTGTAAACATTATTGTACCATGAATGAGTCAGTATAGTAGACAAACAGTGAGGCGACCCTTTAGGGGAGGGGGTGTCGCGGTCACATTTACCTCCCCCCCCGCCTTTTGAGGATAGATTATCGCTTATAAAATGTTAATGTAACATAGGGATTAATTTGAGTATAAATATAACTTATTTTACACACACACACACACACAGTGTGGCGACCTCACTGAGTGAGGACGTGTCCCCTGGCACTCCGCAGCAGCCAATGTCATCACGTCGACCTATAGCTAATTTAAGGCAGTTCAGTACTTTTACGGAAAGACAATGCATATTTTCAAGGTGTCAGCGACTGTGAGTGCTAGACTTGTGAATATGTGCGTCCCAGTGTCACGATACCGTCGCACCGACCTGTTCCGGCAGAAGTTGTGTTCTGACCTCACTAGGGGAAAGGTCACGGCAGGGTTAGCTCCAGAGGGATAATTATCAGATATGGCCAGCGTTATGTGTGGTCTGGGGTCTGCGAGTTTGTTGGCCAAGCTGGAATGGGCCATGGAAGAACTGGAGAGGGCCAAGGAAGAAATAGAGAGGGCCACGTTGGAGAACCTGAAATTAAAAGAAGAGATGGCGAGATTGAAGGGGGAGGCGGGACAGAGAAAGCCAGTGTCTGACGAAAATTCAAGCGAGTGGAAGGTTGTAAGGAGAGGGATGACCAAACTGGTGATGAAGAAACACACCAAGGATACGTCAACAACGACATCAGCAGCTAAGTGTACCAACTCGTTCAGTCCCTTGATAGAAGAATTGGACGTTAGTACAGTCAGGGACAGGGCTGACAAGGAAGGTATAAAAACTTTAATTGTTGGTAACTCACAGGTAAGGTACTTGGAAAGGGCCTTTTGTGGTAAAAACATAAATAGAATGAGGGTGTGTTTGCCAGGAGCTGGGGTGGGGGATATAATTGACAGGATGGACAATATCTTGTCTGGTAATGGGAACAAACCCATTATCTGCCTCAGTGCAGGAGGCAATGATATTGGCCGGTGTAGGAGCGAGGAGCTTCTTGATAAGTTCAAGGCAGCTATAGATCGTATTAGGACTAAGGGAGGGATCCCTATCATATGCGGTGTCCTGCCTAGAAGGAGAGTTGGCAGTGAATGGTTGTCAAGGGCAGTTGGTGTCAACGACCGTCTTGACAGATATTGCAAGTCAATATCAGTCCCATTCATTGACAACTGGGACAACTTCTATGGCAGAAGGGACCTTTATGCTAGGGATGGGGTGCACCTGTCTAGGGATGGAGTAGCAACCCTGGCTGGGGCTCTAGAGGGGGCAGTTCAAAAGATATCGAAGTCTTTAAACTGCTAGGAGAACATATGAGCATGGGGCTGGAGGAGACTGCAGTGGGAGCGGGTAAACAAAGTGAAAGATTACAGGGAAATAGTGTTAGGAATGATGACAAAACTAAATTAGACAGGGAGTTTAAAACTAAACGTGGTAAGGGGAGGACTCAGAACACGACTAACTTAAATGTATACTACGCGAACAGTAGAAGTATGAGAAACAAAATGGATGAGATTAGGGCCTTGGTATGTACCGAAAAAATCGATATAATAGCATTCACTGAAACATGGATCAACCTAGACACACGTGAGTTACCGGTCGAATACCAAATTGCGGGTTACAAACTGTTCCATACCGATAGGCTGACCAGGAAAGGAGGCGGAGTAGCAATCTATGTTAGGGATAATCTGAAGTGTAAAATAAATAAGGAAATAAAAACTGAGTGGAATACAGAAACAATTTGGATAGAATTAATCGACGGTAGGGAAAAATCAATCACAGGAGTAATATATAGACCTCCCAATCTTGATAGAGTCAATGAGCGACTTATCTGGGATGAAATGCGCAGGGCTTCCATACACAACAAAGTTTGTATAGTAGGCGACTTTAACCTTGGCCAAATAGATTGGACTGACCTTACAGGTAACTCAGAATCAGAGGATTTTCTCGAGACGATCCAGGACTGTTTTCTAAGTCAACATATAACCGAACCCACCCGGGGTAATAATATACTCGATTTAGTTCTGTCAAACAGAGAAAACCTCATTAGCAATGTCGAGGTAGGGAACGAACTTGCAAACAGCGATCACAAAGAAATTAGATTCCAGTTAGATTTTCAGGGCAGACGTAAGGAAAATTCCACTAAAGTACCAGATTTCAGAAGGGCAAACTTTGACAGTTTAAAGAGGCAGCTGAGAGAGGGGGTGTCGCGCTTGGCCGTGAACCTGACAGATGACACCGACCTGATAACGAGATCTGAGATTGCCGAGTTCCACGACAATTTAAATAGTGAGTTACTTAATGCACAAAGGCAGAACATACCATACAAAAAACTCAGATCAGACAACAATGACCCTAAATGGATAAATAATTATTTAAAGAACGTCATTGGCCAAAGGAAGGCTACAGGTAGAAGGATAAATCGTGGCGAGATTCACCTCCGGGATTATTATAGGGTATTGGCGAGTAGGGTTAAAACCGAGATAAGGAAAGCCAAGAGGAATAATGAGGTAAGGATAGCAAGGGAGGCGAAGACAAACCCCAAAAGATTCTACCAAATGTATCAAACTAAAACACGAGAAAACATTGGATCAATACGGTCAGACACCGGCGAGCTCACTGACAACGACAGAGAAATGAGCAATAATTTGAATAAATATTTTTCAACAGTTTTCACCAACGAAAATTTAAACATGATACCCGGGGCACCGACTTTATTCAGAGATAGTGAAGAAAACATATTAAGCGAGATAGTAGTGACTAGTAACAATGTTAGTAAGCAAATAGACAAACTAATGCCTAATAAGTCACCTGGTCCCGATGAGATATTTGCCAGAGTATTAAAGGAATGTAAGGAAGAGCTTAGTATGCCCTTAGCAAAGTTGTTTAACATGTCCTTAAAAACAGGTGTAGTACCAGAATCCTGGAGGATAGTGAATGTAATACCGATTTTCAAGAAGGGGGATAGATCACTATCCTCTAACTACCGCCCAATCAGTCTAACATCAATAGTAGGCAAATTACTGGAAGCAATCACTTCAAACTCTATTCGAAATCACCTGGAGAAGCACCTATTGATCAATGATTCCCAGCATGGCTTCACAAGCGGACGTTCATGTCTAACTAATCTATTAACATTCTTTTCATCAGTTTTCGAATCGGTGGACGAGGGGCAAAATAAGATGTGGTATATCTCGACTTTAGTAAAGCCTTCGACAGAGTCCCCACAAAAGACTAATTAGAAAGGTAGAAGCACATGGCATCAGAGGTAATATCCTTAAATGGATTAGGGCGTGGTTACGGGACAGGAAACAGCGAGTGAGCATAAACGGCACTAAATCGCATTGGAGCAACGTCACTAGTGGAGTTCCCCAAGGCTCAATACTTGGACCATTATTATTTATTATATACATAAACGACATAGATATCGGCATAGACAGCAACATAAGTAAATTTGCTGATGACACTAAAATAGGGCGTGTTATTAAATCTGACGAGGACTCCGCAAAACTACAGGAAGATCTAAACAAATTTTTCGAATGGTCTGAAAAATGGCAGATGAAATTCAACGTGGACAAATGTAAAGTACTCAGTATAGGAGATGTAAACAGGGAAACCAGATACCAGATGAACAACGATGCCATAGAGAAATCCGACTGCGAGAGAGATTTAGGAGTAATGATAAGTAGGAACCTTAAGCCAAGTAAACAATGTGTTTTTGCTCGTAACAAGGCTAATAAAGTACTTGGGTTCATACAAAGGAGTGTTAGTTACAAGACTAGCGAGGTCATCCTAAAACTGTATCTTGCTCTTGTGAGACCACACCTGGATTACGCAGTTCAGTTCTGGTCACTGTATTACAGAATGGATATAGAATCCTTGGAAAGAATTCAGAGGAGAATGACAAGACTAATCCCGGGCATTAGAAACCATGAGTATAGAGACAGGTTAAAGCATCTTAATTTGCACTCCCTTGAGAGACGTAGAGCGAGGGGCGACCTGATAGAGGTGTATAAGTGGAAGGCAGGGCTAAACAAAAGGGACATTACAAAGGTACTCAAATTATCCAACCAGGAGCGAACTCATAACAATGGTTTTAAATTAGACAAATTTAGATTTAGGCGTGAAATAGGTAAACACTGGTTTGGAAACAGAGTAGTGGATGAATGGAACAAGTTACTAAATATCATCATTAACTCGAATATGCTTTGAATAGCTTCAAACATAGGTTGGATGCTTATATGAGCAATAGGGGTTGGAGTGTAGCAGGAGCTGCCAGTATGAGCCTAGCCAAACCCGCTGCAGTTTCCTCCATTCTTATGTTCTTATGACTGGTGCTGGCTATCCTCCATGCCACACCATCACTCTACTAAAAGCGCTGAGAATCTTTCACAACCGCAGCTGCAGATGGGGTCGCCGCATTTCCAGACGAATCCCTATCATCATGTCGAGCAAGCATAAGAAAGTCAAGCCAGTGCCAGAAAGACAGTGTGCTCGCTATGAAGTGCCGCAAGTATGGTACAGCCTACCATCCCTATTGCTGTCCAATGTTACATCTTTATGCAACAAGGTGGAGGAGGTCAGTGTTACAGTGAAGTCAGTTGGTGCAGGTATTGTGGCGATTACCGAGGCATGGCAAATTGTTCCTGAGATCTGTGCCATAGAAAACTATGAGTTATTTCACCACCTTAGGAAAGACAGAGTATGTGGTGGTGTAGTTGCTTACTGCCGCTGTGACCTTAAACCATCACACCTAGGTGTTAATGTACCTGAGGATGTAGAAATTTTGTGGGTTAAGGTCACTCCCACCTCCCACCCCCGCCAGCTTGTCTCCCTCATTGCTTGTGTGGCTTATCACCCCCCGCGCTCACCTACCGCCAATGCACTAATTACTCATATAATAGTCACTGCTGACTCCCTGAGATCCAGATTTCCATGTGCTAAGCTAGTGATATGAGGTGACTTTAATGAGTTAGACATCAGCAACATCACCCAACACCTCCACCTTGCACAAATAGTTGACTTTCCTACACATGGGAATGCCACCCTGGACCTCATCATGACTGACCTCAGCAACCACTACCTTCCCCCCAGCCGCTGCCCCCCATGGGGCGGAGCACCCACCTGTCTCTACTGTGGTCACCTACACCTACCATCTCACGACCGCCAGTTGTCACCAGGACTTACCAACCTACCCCTGACTCTGCCATGCGGCGTTTCGGACAATGGGTGACCCGGTATCCCTGGACTGAAGTGATCACGATAGACGATGTGCAGAACAAGTTGGATAATTACCTGGACACTATCACCAAAGCCTACCACCACTTCTTTCCAGCCAAGACACTGAGGATCCACCCCGATGATGTCTCGTGGATTACACCCCGTATCAAAAGACTAATTGAGCAGCGCAACAAGGCATACTAAACCAACAACCGCCTGTACAAAAGTCTACGTAACCAGGTCATCAGGGAAATCAAGTCAGCCACGAAGTCTTATTATCCCAAGAAAGTGCATGGCCTCAAGGAGATCGGCATCGGTCAGTGGTACTCTGAGGTAAAAGATCTCTGTGGTCTTAACCGTCAGTCTCCCACATTTCCTTTGACCGTATATGGCGGCATATAAGTTGACTCCCCAACTCCAGCAGCAGTCAAGTGTTGTGAAGGACCAAGTCAACCATCAAAACACTTACATAACAGGTAAACAGTCAAACAAGCCACTCTATGCATGACGTCACACATAACGTCATTAGTGACTGGCCCAACAATCACAACAACACTGAACTCAGTTGACTTCCTGCTCATACCACCACAGTCCACATAGCCACTGACCAGACAGCTGACAGCCATGGCCCCTCCTGCCAAACGAACAGAGTATGAAGCTCGTTTCAAGCTGAAGGTTATTGCGTGTGCCAACTCTACCAATAACTGTGCAGCAGCAAGGGATTATGGAATTAGTGAAAAATTTGTGAGGGATTGGAAGAAGAACGAAGATACAATAAATAAAATGGCAAAGAAAAAATGTGCCTTAAGACATAGCAAAGCTCAGTGGCCAGAAATAGAAGAATATGTGAACGAGTGGAACCGAGAACACTGACAGAATGGAATCGCAATAACAAGAAATAACATCTGCATGGAAAGTATCAAGTGGGCAAGAGCAAATCCAGACTCGAGTCAAAATTTCAAGGCTACCCCAAATTGGTGTTCTAGGTTTATGAGAAGACATGATTTGGTGTTGCGGCAGAAGACCAAAATAGCTCAAAAACTTCCAGCTGACCTCGAACACAAAGTCACCGCTTTTCAACGGTATATTATCGATTTACGGAAGACACACAACTTTCCGCTGTGTCAAATTGCCAATATGGACGAGACCCCCTCTATTTTTCGATATGCTGAGCAATAAAACAGTCGATTCTAAGGGAGCAAAAACCACCATGATGAAAAGTACAGGACACGAGAAAACAAAATTCACTGTGGTGTTGAGTTGCATGAGTTACGGTACAAAACTGAAGCCTATGGTAATATTCAAACGGGAAAACCACGCCTAAATTAATATTCCCCCCCAAGTGTTTTTGTTCATGTCCAAGAGAGTGGATGGATGGATGAAGAAGGAGTGAAATTGTGGATTGAAAATGTGTGGAATAAGAGGCATGGTGAACTGCACAAAGAGAATAGCCTGTTAGTGTGGGACCGGTTTAGCCCACACTCGACCAAGGATATCAAGAAGTGCTTAAACCACCTCAACACCAAACAAGCTGTTATACCAGGAGGTTTAACATCTATTCTGCAACCTTTAGATGTCAGGATTAACAAGCCATTTCAAGAAAATGTTCGTGCAGAGTGGAACAAGTGGATGGTAGAGGGAGACAAGTCGTACACAAAGGGCGGGAATATACTCACTCCACCACTTGATGCACTGTGCGAATTCGTTGTCAAATCTCGGGATGCCATTCGAGTAGAAGTTATCACAAAGTCTTTCAAGAAATGTGGTATATCTAACAAGATGGATGGTGAAGAAGACGATACGTTGTGGAGATGTTCAGACGGAGAGGACAGCAACAACGAACACAAAGACGAAGCCAGTGATTCAGAGTTGGACCATTATGACGACCTACATTTGTCTGCTAGCCATGAACTGGACTTTGAAGGTTTTTAGATAAGGTATGTTTAGAGTTTCACTTTTACTGTAAATAAAATAGTATTGTTTTCTTTTAAGATATTTTTATATTGTATGTCAATAAAGGGCAATTTTATCAGATTACATTGACTTCGTTTTACCTACTGCATGGTTTCACACACTTGATCACACACACACTTAAAACATCAATAACAAAAGGTGTTTAAATAAAACTACTGAGAAAAACTTTATTTCATCCATAATAGAAATAGAGCAATTATATTAAAGGTAAATATGAAGGTTGAAATACGAAATACTCTCACTTACGGTCAACCATTTGAAATTGCCAACAAACTCCTGAAATTTAAATCAAAATGCTCTACAACCCCAATTGACCCCCCGATCAAAATTTACAAGGAGTTTGCAGTCGAACTTGCCACCCTCCCCTCTGTTCCATTATTAATGCATCCTTCAGACAAAGCAAATGCCCTAATGAATGGAAAACCGCATTTGTCACCCCTATTCCCAAGGTCCCCACCCCACAGTCCCCAAGTGACCTCGGGCCAGTTGCCATTACTCCCATACCCAGTCTACTCTGTGATGACTTTGTTTTTGAATGGGCATTTGCTAGTATTTATCAGTCAATTGATCCATAGCAATTTGGCAATATGAGGACCTCCTCTACATCACACTGCTTAGTTAGTTTCCTGGATTTTCTGCACAAAAACCTGGAAAATGTAAGACATCACTGGCCGTTGCCCTTGTTGACTTCAGGAAGGTTTTTGACATTGTTGATCACTGTACTGTTATTAACAAGGCCATTGCACTAGGGCTGCCCTCCAAACTGGTCTCATGGCTCACTGATTGCCTGAGTGAGTGTCGTCAGGCAGTGAGGTATCACGGTTCTGTCTCCACATTCCAACACCTCACCTGCGGTGTTCCCAGGGAACCAAGATGGGACCACTGTGCTTCCTCATCCTGATCAACGACGCTCTATCGGACACTCCTCACAGGTGGAAGTACGTGGATGACTGCACTGTGGGGGTTACAGTGGACAACACCTCACTGGACTACTCATCACTACAAGGCACCCTGGACAGGATACAGGCATGGATTACGGAGAACAAGGTCACCATCAATCACATCAAAATCGTAGTCATGCACATCAATACTGCCACCACTCCAGTGCAAGCTCCAGCAGTTACAGGAGGTGCCCATCCTCTCCAGTTAGTGTAGTCTGCCAAACTCGTGGGTGTAACTATAGAACACAAACTGGACTGGAAGGCCCATGTAAACAACACAATCAAGGCAGCCTCATACCGACTCCACATGCTACAACAACTCATGTCACTTGGGGCACCCACACCAGAGCTGAGGACTATCTACAATGCATTTATTCCCCCCAAATTAACGTATGCGTCACCAGCCTGGTCATCTTCTCTCAACTCTACCCAGCTAAAGAAGGTACAGAAGAGGGCCTGCAGAATCATGCTTGGCGCAGACTACTCCAGCTACAACAACGCTCTCTCTACCCTGGAAATGCCATCCCTCAGTGACCTCCACCACCACGCACTAGTAGGGTTTGACAGTAGACTACTGCACCATCCTCGTCATCGCCACCTTCTGACACCTGCAGTCCCCCGCCCACCTCGTGCTGTCCGCCACTACAACAAAATTCAGCCCATAAGAGCCTGCACTGATAGATATATAAGAATAGCACTATCCCATCTATTGTTAAAATAAAAAACAGCTCCTGATTTATGAACTGTACAACCCTGTAAATGTATTGAACGTATTTCATTATGTCTAAATCACATGTACGTTTGTATATTTTCAGCCACCGGCTGCAACTTTATTAATAAACAGTTGATAAAACACACACACACACACACATGGTCAAGATCTATTCAGGCACTGCTCCTGTGAGCAGTGGCCCCCCCTTGGCCAATGTTCGGCCCCATTCCCCAAGTCCCTCTCCCCGACCCATCCTCATCACCGGGATATAAACATAATCAAAAGTGGGATCAGTGTTGAACAGTTATGAACAGTGTTTAAGCCAGTGAATTCAGCACTAGACAGTACCAGTGAGAGCCGTGACCCACCACTGAGATAAGCACCCCTGGGAACCGACCACCATTTTCTGACAAGGAGATGCTGATCAGTCCACCATGGGAACAACAGTGGGTCGGCTTCACACCTGACTAGGAGATAACACAACACCACCCAGCAGGGTAAGGAACTGTGACACCACCCCACACCACCCAGTGTTTCCATGACCACATGAGGTCCTTCATATCAGCACCCGCGGACGAGTTACTACACCACGTGAACACCTCACCACCTGGTGTCCCCATGACCAGTCCAGGCCCGGGCCATCAACTGTAAACTATAATAATTTGTATGTTCAATTCATGTTCCTTCTTTTTTCAGTAATGAAAGGTTTTGTTAAGGACCCACCCACCCCATGTCTTTGTATGTAATATTATTGTAATAAGTCATTTTTGTCCAATGTATATTTTCAGCCTTTGGGCTGCTGACTTTTTCAATAACCCATTAATTCTTATTATTATTACACAAGCACACACTAAATAAATTTACTTTAGTACTGTACTCAAGAAATATTTTTGGGTACAGTACAGTACTTACTTTTTAAAAATTACTCAAATTTTTTATTACTTTTACTATTACATAAGGGTGGTTTTTAATACTTTTACTCCAATACAAATAAAAAAATAAAAATTGTTACTCGTTACATGCAAACTAATAATATATCTTTTAATTAATTAATTAATTAGTAACCATAGTAAAGGAGTTGTGTGGTGGGAGGGCATGGTGTGGGTGGAGCTGTGAAGGGTACAATGTGGGTGTGGGGAGACACCACGAGGTCACATACCTAGAGGTCTCATGAGGTGAGGTGACGTCAGGTGACAGTGGCCATGACAGCAGACTTTCCTTTTGATCTTCTTGTTTCCATTAGCACCTCGATTCCCCACCTCACCTAGCCTACCTTCTTACCCCCACCCCCCCTTCCTTCCCTTGTCAAATCCCCTCTCTTCTCCCTCACCTTTCCTTCAGAGGCTTGGTCTTCCCATTAGAGGTCAGTTGCTCTTTGCATATACAGGGCATCCTCACTTAACGTCGGGGTTACGTTCCTGAAAACGCGACGTTAAGCAAAAAAATGTTAAGCGGATCAATTTTCCCCACAAGAAATAGATAAAATACGGAAGTTACATTCCCCAGCCTTTGCCCCATAAAAAAAGTTACATATACAGAAAATCATTGCCATTTCTATAGAAAATAGTATATAGAACGACAGTACTAAATTTGTATTGGTACTCACCAATAGGCAGAGGTGGTAGAGCAAGTGTGCGGTGGGTAGTGGAGTGAAGGAGGAAGATGGTGGGAGAGGAGGAGGAGGAGGGTGGGAGCGGAGGGGGGCGGGAGAGGAGGAGGACGGCGGGAGGGGGCGGGAGAGGAGGAGGACGGCGGGAGCGGAGGATGGCGGGAGAGGAGGAGGAGGAGGAGGGTGGGAGCGGAGGACGGCGGGAGAGGAGGAGGGTTAATTATTATGACCTGTTGTAAACTCTACTCTGTAATCCTTTTGCGCTACCGCTCACAGGATGAGTGTGGGGTGCACAATAACTAGCGGCTGTAAGCGGCAAAATAAAAAATCAATCCTCCTCCGTTGTTGGTGGGAATGTCTCGGCAGCAACCGTATCTGAACTGGCAGCTTCACCAGTCATCTTTATGCTGTAATAGTTATACCGACGCTTTAATCGTTGAAACCAGCCTCAGCTGGCTGTAAAGGTCTCTTCCTTCGATCCTTCACCCTCTTCTTCCTTTAAGTCATCAAACAAGGATCTGGCCTAATGCTGGATAACCATATGGCTCACAGGGGCATTGCGTTGATTCTGGTCCTCCATCCACATAGCCAGCATCTTTTCCACCTTCTCTTTCACAGTGCTTCTAGTAAGAGTCATCTTAGTAGCACTCAGAGAAGAACCACTTCCAGCACTAACCTTAATCCTGTCGGCTTTGGTCCTGATAGTATGCACCGTAGTGGGGGATAGACCAAGCACAGCGGCTATGTCCATATCATGTTCCCCTTTTTCAAATTTTGTTAATACATCCATTTTCATAGCAAAGGTAATGGTCTTACATTGCCTCTTCACTACACTAGCATCAGTAGCACTTGATGGGTGCTTGGAAGCCATTTCGTATGGTTAGAGAACAGTTTTGGAGCAAAAGCACTTAAGCACACACGAATGATGCGGAGTCGTAACAGAGACTGGCTTGGCGTCGCATGGGGACGCTGTGACGTTCCGTGAGTGAGGGCAGCGCGCCGAGCCAAGAGAGCGTAGCGCGGCCAGACAAGAGCGGATGATGCGTTGTAGAAAGTAGTCAGTGACGACGCAAAACTACGTAGTATCAGATCACCGGGACGTTAAACAAATTTTTGGTCTCTCAAGTTCAGCGACGTAGTACCGAAACAATGTTAAGCGGGACGACGTTAAGCGAGGATTTACTGTACCTGTACCTAAAATGAATTTCAAAGAGGCTGTGATTCTAAAATGCTTTACATAATTTTTTGATATAAAACCTGTATCTATACGTATGTGTGAGACTGAGTGTATTTAAAATTCTGCTTCAATAAATAAGTACCACTGCTCCACCCCCCCCCAGCACCTGTCAGATGTTACATGGTGTGAAGAATTCAGCCACTCATCAAATAGAATCAAAAAGTGATGTCACCACAGCCACACCTCAATTAGAGGGACAGTTCAAGATGAGTTTTAGTCAGACTCAGTCACTATGGAGGCAACAATCATCCACAAACTCCTCAACTGAAGGACCTTGACAGCTACTTGGCATGCCCTGGGGATGCAATGGAGTTACTGAGGTCTTTCCCAACATTGTGACTTATCTCTCAAGCTTTGTGAATGAATTACCCTGTCTTATCTCACACAAGAACATAAGAACATAAGAATGGAGGAAACTGCAGCAGGCCTATTGGCCCATACTGGGCAGTCCCATTTACACCCAACCCCTATTGCTCATATAAGCATCCAACCTATGTTTGAAGCTATTCAGCGTATTCGAGTTCATGATGATATTTGGTAACTTGTTCCATTCATCCACTACTCTGTTTCCAAACCAGTGTTTACCTATTTCACGCCTAAATCTAAATTTATCTAATTTAAAACCATTGTTACGAGTTCGCTCCTGGTTGGATAGTTTGAGTACCTTTGTAATGTCCCCTTTGTTTAGCCCTGCCTTCCACTTATACACCTCTATCAGGTCGCCCCTCGCTCTACGTCTCTCGAGGGAGTGCAAATTAAGATGCTTTAGCCTGTCTCTATACTCAAGGTTCCTAATGCCCGGGATTAGTCTTGTCATTCTCCTCTGAATTCTTTCCAAGGATTCTATATCCATTCTGTAATACGGTGACCAGAACTGAACTGCGTAGTCCATGTGTGGTCTCACAAGAACAAGATACAGTTTTAGGAAGATACAGTTTTAGCTTGAGTTCTAAACTCGCATGTTTCTGAACTAAAAATTCATTTTACATGAGCTGTTGTGAATGGCCGGCAAGGCAGGCCGCGTCACTTAGCCGGGACCTGCCTCGCCGCTTGATACTCTTCCACTCTGTGAATACAATTAATAATTAATATACAGTATAGTCTCGATTTACGCGGGTTTTGTTTACGCGTTTGGTCATTGACGCGGTGCCTTGCCAGAATGAAAATGCTTCAATTACGCGGTAAATTTGGTCATTTTCACGGAGAGCGGCTGGAGGTCCAGACGCTCCACGCCATTTTTCATTCAAGCGGTCCATTCTCGACCATACGCAGGAAGCAGCGCAGTGGGGGGTGCACATTAGGTCGCTGTTGCGTTATCGCTGACGTCATATGACGTATTGGACTGTGATTGGGCCACGCATCCTTACCACCCACGCATTCCCTCCACCGCTAGCTGTGATTGGTCTAATGTTATATGACGTGGCCTGGGACAGGAGGGAGCGCCTGACCCAGCCGCGTCAGTCTCATTGTTCTACTGTCGCCGCATATACTGTTCTCTATTGTGCTCGCTAATCTGTTCAACAATGGCATCCACTGGACCCCCACCACTACAGAAAAACCTTGCATTACCTGGACCCAGCCACCTCAAGCCCAAGAAGACATAACGTGCCCTAAGTTGCGAAGTTAAGCACAAGATCGTGCAAGCTTTAAAAAAAGGAACAAGACAAGTGATTTGGCGCGCCAGCATGGCGTGAACGAATCTACGATCCGGACGATCAAGAAGGATGCCGCCAAGATTAAAGAACACATGAGCATCACAAAGTCTGCAGGTGCTTCAATGGTGATGTACTGTCAGAATAAGGTGCTGCTCAAGACGGAGAACTTGCTGGTGAGCTACTTAATTCGTCAAGCAAGACGTAACATGGCGGTCGACATGCGGGCAGTGCAGGACTACGCACGTGAACTGTACGCATCAGTGGCGCGCAAGATGGGAATTGCAGAGCCCAAACCCTTCACTGCTTCCTCTGGGTGGCAGCAAGGGTTTAAGAAAAGGAACAAGATTACCAACATTAACATTGGTGGTGAAGGAGCGAGTGTTGACCGTACACCGACGACCAGGTATTCAACATGGATGAATCCGGTCTGTTTTGGAAAAAATTACCTTCCAAGACCTTCGTTGTCCAGTCTGCCAGCAAGTGTCGGGGCCGGAAATTGCAGGAGCGCATCACCGTCCTGTTTACCACCAATGCCTCCGGTACCTGTAAGCTCAAGTTGTCGGTGATCCACATAGCCCGCAAGCCGCACGCCTACAAGAACATGGACATGACCAAGTTAAATGTCCACTGGCTAACCTCAAGGAAGGCGTGGATGTTCACTAGTCTGTCCCTCTTCTGGTTTGACGGCTGTTTCGTTCCTGACGTCAAGAAATTCTGCGAGCAAAATAATGTGCCATTCAACATTTTGTTGCTGCTTGACAATGCACCAGGACACTCGCCACTACTGTTGGATCATCACCCCAATGTAAAAGTGGTCTTCCTTCCTCCCAACACTATGTCGTTAATCCAGCCCATGGACCAGAAGTTGATATTAAACGTTAAGGCTGCATTCTCTGCAAAGAACTTTAAACTCCTGAACGACTGTACCAACACCAAGGATGAGTTGCGTAACCTTCTGAGTGGCACTGATAGCGAGAGCGAGGACGAGGATCCATAACAAGAGTTGGCGGAGCATGAAGTGCAAGTCAAACAGTTTTGGAAAATGTTTAACGTCAAGAAAGCTGTTGATTTCTTGGTGGAGGCATGGGGGCAGCTGTCTGTGACAACGATTCGTCACGCGTGGTGGCATGTGTTGCAGGGTATCCCAGGTGGGAGGCAGAGTCAAGCGGTGGCTGGAGAGGTTCAATCTGTTGCTGTGGCATTGGACATTGTAAGAGAAGCTGCACAGCGTGTTACAGCTGCAGGCTTCTCCGAGACCACCAACGACGACATCATGGAGGTAATCAGGGATCCTGAGGTGACTGCTGACGAGAAGCTGGAAGACGATGATGTCAGTGAAGATGCAGGAGGTGCGGCAGCCCGAGAAGAACACAAGTTAACGCATGGTAATGTAAAGGATGCCATCGAGTTTGCCAAGAAACTCAAGTTCGTCCTTTCCAACGACCCTGACGATCACCGCTATGAAGTCTTCAGTAACCATCTGTTGCAAACTATGGAGCCGTACATCACAATGTATCACGAACACATCAACACTAGCCATCAGCGTAACATCACTGACTTCTTCGCCCGCAACCCACCACAGCCAACCCAAGCCAGTGACAGTGATGACTTTGAGGGGTTTGTCACGGAGGCCCTGACAACTATGGTGGACAGTGATGGTGATTCACCTGAGGGCCAGTAATCTGCTCTCTGTCACGGAACCAGACCCCATCCTGGTATGCCGACCCATCTCTTCTACTAACTTAAGCGATAAACCTTGATTTTTCTTTTACATGGTACAGTATATTATTCTCTTATTGATATTTCTATTCTATATTATGTGTGAGTGCATACCATCATAAATTTATGATAACATTTTTACTACAACGTACGTATTGTGTGGCAAAAAGTGGAGTTTGGGGGTCGGCCCAGTCTCTATTTCAATTAATCCCATATGTTCCGTTACTTCATTTACGCGTTTCTCGTTTTACGCGGTACTCCACGGGTTCAATTGACCGCATAAATGAAGACTATACTGTTTATGTATATAGTGTGTTTAAAAAAGAATTGGCATACTTAACTGGTGTTACAAGTAAATAGTTTAGTTGGTACAAAACTAAGGACGTGTTCAATCCTTCAGCTTCTTAATATGGAGTGGTGGAGCTGCTGCAGTGTGGTGACCTGTGTGGCCTGCTGCTAGCGACCTAGCTAGCTGGGATAGTGTGTTACCTCGATAAGATTTGTGTGTGCCACTAGCCCACTACAGCAACTTTTCAACATAGTGCTCACACCCTCGATGATGGGTGCGGCCTCCAGTGTAACCCCATGTACATGAAGTCCAGTTGGCCCGAGTCGCCAAGTGACACCAGGCCCCACCTTTACCAGCCATGACTCATATTTTGTATGGTCTCCTTAATATGCTGTCACTATTTTTAATTTATTATTGTTAATACATTTCTGTTTTTATACTTATTTTTATTTTTCCTTTGGTACAATCATTCATAGTTAATCGATAAAGGCCGAGTTAATCATAACACTGGGGAACAATATTCAACTTTTTGTCAGTTGCATACATTTTGAGACCTGTTTCTGGGTAAATTGAGGTCACTGATTTCAAATATGGCACCGGTTTTTTTCTATCGGGTCTAGTTTTGTTGCGGTGAGTTACCTACCATTTACTACTATATATAGTTAGACTACCATATACTACTGCTAAAAATCTAAACCAGCACACAGAGAGGAATTACCAAACACGTAGAATTAATTTTTAATTACTTTTATTTACCTTGACAAGCATATTTTGGATTCATCAGCTGCTTTTGTGAACTATGCCAGATTTATTCAGGCACAAACTTGCGTTTAATGGACTGTCTTGAATATCGCCTCTCAGTGCAGTCTCGCTGAATGCTCCAGCAATAGTCCGCCATCATGTGAATGTCCCAGCGACCTTGATACCTGTCTTCCATGACTTTGATATCCTGGTGAAAGCGTTCACCTTGCTCATCACTCACGTCCCCCAAGTTTGCCGGAAACAGTTCAAGATGACTGTTCAGGAAATGCATCTCAATGCTCATGTTGCAACCTAACACATGGAAACTTTCCATCAAAGATTCAACGAGCTTTTTATAGTCCTCTGATTTCCTGTTTCCAAGAAAGTTCCTTACAACAGAAACGAATGCTCCCCATGCATTTCTCTCAACATCAGTCATGGATTGAGTGAAGGCTTGGTCTTTAATCAGCGTCCTAATTTGAGGGCCGTCGAAAATACCTGCTTTGAGTTTTTCTAGCGTTAAACCAGGGAACACTTCACACAGATACTTAAAACAGTCACTGTCAGTATCGAGCGCCTTGACAAACTGTTTCATAAGGCCCAGCTTGATGTGAAGGGGCGGGAAAACAATTTTTTCACGTTCCACTAGGGGTTCATAAATGATGTTCTTTTCCCCAACATTGAGGCTTTCCCTAACTGGCCATTCCTTCTGAATCCAGTGTCTGTCTTTGGCTCTGCTGTCCCAGAGGCAGATAAAGCAAGGAAATTTTGTATACCCACCTTGCTGTCCTAGCAAAAAATTGACCATTTTTAGATCAACACAGATGATCCATTTGTGTTCTTCATATTTGAGTAGCTCCAAAACCGTTTTGATGTGTTCATATTTTTCTTTCAGGTGTACTGAGTGTCCTATGGTTATTGCGCCAAAGATGTTGCCTATATGTAATAAAACACACTTCAGACTCCGCTTAGAGCTATCTATAAAGAGGCGCCACTCTTTCGGATCATAACCTGGAGCTCCCATCGCGGTGACTAATCCAGAAATATCACATTTCAAATTTAGAATCAAAGAACTGTAAGAGGTTCTTTTCTCTGTTGCGAAAGAATGTTACCTTTGTGTCTATTTTCAGCAAGTTTTTATCTTTTAACCGTGAAGCCAACAATTCTGACAGCTTTTTAGACAGACCCAGATCTCGAACTAAGTCATTGAGTTCTGCTTGGCTAAATGTTTGCGGTTCTGTTGATATGCCTGCAAAATCTGAGTCACTATTTCTGTTAGTTGACTCCACTGTGACCTCAGTGTCATATTCACTGTCAGATTCAACGGAAGCAAGTTGAGTGAAGATAGGCTTTGGAACATCATCTGAATGGGGCACAGGCCTGATTGCTGAATCTAGACCTGATCTGCACAAACGAATGCCATTTTCAGAATCTGTGACCTCAAATCTACCAGAATCAAGTGTCAGAACTCATGCAACTCATGCGAAGATCTCACAACCTTTAACGAACACCTTGACAAGCTTAACACCCACTACCTGCATCTGCTGCTTGTGAGCATCTGTTTAATCATGCTGGGCTTATTATTTAATGAATTTATTACACCCCAGGGGGCGACAAGCTTAGTCACAAGACCATGCGCACAGACACTAATACAGTACATTGGTACTCATGTCTTGTAAGACACGCTATGACTTGTGATATGGAGACAATATTGATATGATTTAAGGACAATGGGAGTTAGCATCCATCAAAGTGTCAGTAGTGTACAAGAATTAATTCTCAAGTTTACAGGAAGAGAAGCGCAGGTCATGCCCCACCTCAGATACTTGCCAGATAGGTCTGTATCCTAACCTAATGTGAGCAGAGACAACCTCAGGTCTGCAGACCATAAGTCCACGTTGGCGATACTTGTGTGGATAAGGAAGAAAGTGATTATAGTGTTCGATGAATATATTTTCAGCTTGTTCACTATCCCTGTGATGGACTGTTAGGAGAAGAGCGGCTCAACTCTCACTTGTAGTAGGTCATGATGGGCTTATATTTAGGCGTAAAAGATCCTGATTGGACAACCATAATTTCAAGAATCGGTAATTGATTACTCTCACTAGAAAGATTTGCAAATAAACATGTGTAATGCTGTGTCTTTTATTATTATCTTTAGTTAATTAGTTTTTTATAATTTACTGTGGATTTATTTTCATATTTGAGAAAAATTAAAATTTTGTTACTTTTTACTTTCAGTACTCGAGTACTTTATGAATGAGATACTTTTTTACTTCTACTTGAGTAACATTTTGCCACTGTAACAATACATTTACTTAAGTAACAAAGTCCGGTAGTTTTTACAAATCTGCTGTGAAGTGAGCAGTGTAACAATGAAAATGTCTGGCAAGCATTTTACTCGCCATCTTTCAGGCCAGGACGAAGGCTACACCTCCAGTCCCCACTCATCAGACTCCTCCTAAGTCTGTTTGAGACTCAGGTTGATGTCTCCACTTCACCTTAAAGAGTCCCCTTCGCCTTTAAAGGGACATGTGATAATGACCAAACTTGTTCTAAATCATGTGGTGAGTGTTGCTTAATTTTGTGTTGTAGTGCTCGTAGTATTCTATGATTTTTTATTCAGTGATACATGTGGATGTCCGACTGGCCTGGAACCTATCCCAATGAACCTCATGTTATAATGAACCTGATTTACGATATTTCAACCTGCGATTGGGTTTTCTGGAACCTAACCCCATTGCAAATAGAGATTTACATGTACAGTAGAATCCCAGCTATCTGGTACCTATGGTGAATGAGAGGTGTTGGATAAAGAGTTTTTACGGTTAGATGAAACTCGCTCTTAGGATCCCCCAATAAATCCTTCAACGCAGTCGTACAGGCTGACCTCGCAAATCCTTATCTCAGAAAAATGGATTTCTTTAACAGTTATTCCATTCTATATAAACAATGTGGCTTATAAAGAAAGAAAATATAATATAAAACTATAAAATGAGGAGCATGTGTGTGAATATTTGGGAAGTTAACATGAGTGTACTAGGCACTGGGCTACAACTAAGTCACAGACTCGCCAGCCAGGCTGCCGTGTACATTGTTACTTGTAATGAATCTACAGTATAGAAGTTATTGAAAATCATTACAATATTCTAATATGGCTTAGAAATAAATAAAATGTAATATAAAACAAAAAAAATTAAAAGTATGAGTGTGTGTATGTGTGAGAAGTCATTATGTGTGGAGGCAGTTTCAGCCAAGGCCTTGTTTTTAACTACATAGTGGACTTGCCGGCCTCGTATATTGTTACTTGTAATAAGACTAAAAAAGTCGTTGAAAAATCATTACACTAATCTAATGCGGCTTAGAAATGCCGAAAATATAATATAAAATTATAAAATAAGAAAAATGAAGAGCATGGGTGTGTATGCGTGTGGAGGTGGTGGGCTATAACTGTATGGCCGCACTCCCAATGTGATGTCATGGCATTCACAGGTCTATGAGTCAACTGGTTGACTGCTTGGCTGAAGTGAGTTGTGTCGCCCAGAGGGTGGTTTGAGTGTGGAAGGAGCTATTTTTGTACATAATTATGTGCTATTGTATTTTATGATATGCTTGTATCGATTTTATTGTTTATCATAGCAATAAAAACAGCAGCTCATCCCCATTGCACGTGGCATTCAAACTTAAGATACTAGCTGATTTCGGAGGAATTTTAATTTTTAGTATTTCATTTTGGTGCCACTTAGTTGAATCTACTGGTTGCTCAGATACTGGATAACTGGGATTCTACTGTAGAAACAGGAAGAGATGTTTTTGTCCTGAGTTAAACTCAGGACAAAAACATCCTTACTCAGTGATCACATGGCTAGGATTAGGACTAAGTAAAAATTGTAGGCTTATGTTGTAACCAAACAGCTGACAGGGGAGATGTATATTGCATATGAGGCTACAACAAACAATTTCTGCTTTAAATGGCAACTTCTATCACTAATAATCCTTCTCAGGCCTCTGCATGAGAGGTACAGTAGGTGTAACTAATTTTCTAACTTGACATAAACTGCTACCACCCAGTGTTAGTCTCCAAGTATTCAATGACCAATTAACGGGTCTATTTGGGTTACCAGTGTGAAGGTATTAGCTTGTACAGTATAGTGTACCCAATATAAGAGAAACATTATTTTAATTATATTATTATGATACAGTAGAACGTCGATATAACACGAGATACGTTCTAAGAGAGGTCACTTTAAACCGAATTCGCACTAAATCAAAGTGTTGTGTCAATGGAATAATTTAGTTTGGTACTTGAGAGAAACACAAAATACTAAAAAGACTGAGAGTCTACCCAGATGCACCTGAGCCCATCTCCTAGAATAAACAAAACATTGTTTTTTGTAGTATTATGTAAAAACAAACACTCATAAATCAACACAACTAAATTTATGGGATGTGAAATGATCTGTTTACTAGCGATCAGCTGATGGGAAGATGGGGGGGGGAGAGGTGTGGTGATATGTTTGACAGTTGATGACAAGGTCTAGTGCTTATTCATTTATCTGTCCTTAAGAGTGACTTTAAGTTTTTCTCTTATAAAATGTCACTGAACTGACCTGGGAGAATATAATTAACATTGCTGGAATTCTTATAAGATAGTGATAGTTTGAATATATACATGCTATGGTTTGCATTAGACATACAAATTTTAGTTCTAACTAATTTTATTACAAAAGGCTAAAAATTGTATCTCTTGTGCAAAATATATGATGTTTCTATTCAAATTATTTGCTGTCTTTCAAGGATTCTAGCAATGCAAATTATATTCTCCTAACTTTAGTCTGTGATATTATATAAGATAAAAACTGTAAGCCTAAAAAACCAAACCCCGGCTGGGAAGATGGGGGGAGGGAGGGAGGGGTGACAGTGACATGTTTGACAGTTGGGGCCGAAGGTCTAGTGAAGTATTTATTTGTTTATTTATGTCCTTTAGATTGATTATTGTTTTTTTCTTATAAAATGTCACAGAAGTGACCGGGGAGAATATAATTTACATTGCTGGAATTCTTATAAGATAGTGATTAATTTGAAAATAATGATGCCATAGCTTGCACTTGACAAAAATTTTAGTAATCATTTAGTACATTATTTTGAGTACATGTACAGTACAGCTCTGCCCTTAGGACAGTCTAGCGTACCCAGAGAAACATTAGGCGGGAATTTTAAAATATGATGCACCAGATTGACTTTCGCAAAATAGGAAAGATTCACTTTTAATTAAAACATTGTCCTTAATTGCGGGTGTCGCTTTAAATCAATAATCTTAAATTGAATCGCTTTAAATCGACGTTCTACTGTATAAACCATTTCAATCAACAACCCAGCAAGAGCTTCTGCATAAGTAATCCCTAGGGAAACACCTGAGTTGAATTCAATATAAACATATATTCTTACCTTGAAAAAGTGGACTAGAAAAGTAATTGTGGAGGTTGACAGAGGCTCACACCTTTTCTGTGATGTGTCTGTCAATATAGCAGCCAGCACATCCAGACACAGCAGCTGTTGTTCTCCAGAGAGGTGAGACCAAGAGACCTCTACAATGTCTTTGCTGCACAGAAGCAACTCCAGACAGAATAAAACAAAGCAAGAGTATTGACTCTCATTCACATACAGGGACAGTAACTTGTTTACAATGACCTTCACCTGATTATTCCTGTGTCAAGCAATAAGAGAGAAAAATAAAGATGACAATGATTTTTCCTTGTGATGGGAGTTATAGTATATAACCAACTCTTTAATAGTAAAAGAATGTGAGGGATATGCATCAAGAAATTCATAATAGAACATTTCATTAGATATGGAAGTTACAGGGTTTAATATACAGGCAGTCCCCGGGTTATGAACAAGTTCTGTTCCTAGGGGCATTCTGAAGTCGAAAATGCACGTAAGTTGAAACAAATGCTACAGTTTGTGCATATCGTACTTACGGAACAATGCTTAAAATCCTTATATCCATCCAAAATCACTTAATTTAAGAGAAAAGAAGAAATATACTAAGGAAATACAGTAAATGAAAGTAAAAATTAAGTCATCAGGTAAATAAAATACTGTAAATTTAAAGTTCAACCCCGTTCGTATTGATGAATGTTTGTAAGTCAGACATTCGTATTCCTGGGAATACCGTATATACTCGTGTATAGTTCGAGTTTTTAAGACCAAATTTTTAGGCAAAAAATTGGGGGTCGTCCTATACATGCGTAATAGTTTTGTTAGGTTGAACCCGTGCATGATGGGAAGGGCGAGGAGCAACTTTTAGCTTCAGACATGAAAAATATTTACCATTTACTGCCAGTAAACAATGGAAATGTAAAATATGTACCAATTAGTAATGAAAAGTTGTGCAGTTCCTTCAGTAACTGAAGCTCACCAACTTACAATAGGCTAAATTACCTTACAACGTGCTTTCAGTAGTCTATGTTGAAGTTCTTAGCACAGGCTAACTTATTATATCATATACGGTATCACAGTTCTCATTGATCTACAAAAAATACTGGTAATAAAAACCTTTTCGATATTTCACACTTAATATAATACCCGGTAATCTACTTCACCCTTCTATTGTTTACAACGACGCTTGACGCACCACCAGCTGTATCAGCTAGACGGTACACGTGTTTTTCGAATCGTTTTCAGTTAAAAAACTGTTACATCACATGTATATTTTACCTTAACTGTGCCTGAATGAATATGTTCTCGGAAATAAATAGTAGTTTTGCTGAAACGTGATGTAAAATAGGATAAAATACATGACGAAAACAAAAGATTTTACCTAACCTTCCGATGTTCAAGAGAAGTTACTCGTTTTTTAATAGTTTTTGGTTAAAATACTGTTATATTACAATGATATTCTATTCATACTGTGCTTGATATAATACATTCACGGAAATGTAACATTTTTGCTGAAATTACGTACGTATTACAGTGGAAAGTGGGATAAAATCGTGACGAAAACAATGACTTTGAAATATAATGCAATATTAACCCCTAAATCGGTTAATTCGGACAATCGGCTAAAACGGACACCCTTCCCCCCCTATTAGTCCGAATTAACGAGGGTCGACTGTATACACAGTAATATCTCCGTTAACCAGAATCCCTCTTTAACTGGAACTCTCCGATAGCCGGAATATAAATTTTATTGGAAAATTGTTCCCAAAGCCTCAATTTTCTGGAAATTTCCTACTTTGGGAACGATTTTCTGAGGGGCACATTCTCTGGAAAATTCTGAGAAAATTTTCCCTGGACCCAAAAAATTCTGAGGATGGGGGATTTTTTCCGACTTTCAGAGATGAATAATTCATCATTCTGGTATATTCCGAGAAAATTCCGGTACCCGTAAGAATTGTGGGGATGGGGTATTACTTTCCAAGTTCGAGAGATTAAGTAATGTGCAATTTCTGGAACTTCTTAGAAGATTTTCCCATTACCCGGAAAATTCCAGGGACGAGGGATTTTTTCCCGGCTTCGAGAGAGTCATCTCGTTGCCCGGAAATCTCTCATTCCTGGAAGTGCTCTGCACCAATTGTTCCAGCTAATGTTTATATCACTGTATATAGATGCCAGGGAGTACCAACAAGATCATACCTGCAGAGTTCTTTTCGTAGGCCCTCCTCTAGAAGGCAATTATGTAGAATCATTGATGCCATTTGAGACACCTGCCAGTCAGGATATCCAAGCAGGTCTCTGGGAGGATATACTTTTTTTTATGTTCAACACTAGTATTGTAATGTTAACAAACAACACACAAGAATCTTATTTTTAACATTATTAACTCACAACAAATTAGAAGTGGTTGATCCAGTTGTTATTGGAGTCAAGCTTCAATTATTTTTGCTGCAATTTTTAAGAGGATAGAAAAAACTTTACCATGATTAATTAGTTTCTAAAATCAAAGACGGTCAGTCAATATACATCATTGTAAAAGAGTTGTCTGATTGTTGGTATAGTATTCAAAACGTCGAGTTTACTCGTTTATGATTTTTTTAAGAAATTAACAATTACAGTAAAACCTCGATTAACCGACCACATATGGGGGGAAGGGGCCGACGGATAATCCAAAAGGTCGGTTAATAATACATAAAGTCTACGGAAATAAAACATACATTTTCAAAGTACCTTTCCCTAACCTACCTCATTTAATTCCCTCTATTCATTTTTGTTCATTTGCCATTCAGATTTAAAAAGAATTTGCTTTAAAACATTAACCACTTTAGTAAATAAATATGAACCAGCACAGAAACCGTGAAAAAAAAATGGAAAAGTCAAGGAACATAATTATATCATCACAAAAATTGTGACCAAGTCCCAGGTTGCTCAAGTGACTTTCTGCCTCATTTACACACACTTCCAGGGTCTCAATTGTTTCTCTTACTATTCACAACACAATATACATACAGGTACATTGTTTCTCACTCGATTTTTTTTTTCATTTTTGCATTTCTTTATGGTTCTTTATGACTATTATTATTATTATTAGCATTAGCATTATTAATATTATTACATTATCGCCCCCCAGGCCCTGATGTGGGACAGTGACCTGTGCCCGGGTGGGCTAATCCCGTAATTTTTTTTTTTTTTTAGGGTTCGGGATTGACGGTTAATCCGAAAGTCGGTTAATTGAGGGTCGGTTAATCGAGGTTTTACTGTATTTTCCTTTAGTTGTATTACAAAACCTGTCATTTATAATAGACGGCTGGTCAACACTAGACTTTAAGACACAAAGTTATTTAATCATTATTAAAAGAACTTCAATGTGTTATATTTACTTTGTTTGAGTCATTCAATTACAGTACTGTACAGTACTTTTGACACTTTTATGGTGGCAGAGATTTTTTTGAAACACCATCTCTCATCACACAATTGACCATTAACCCTTATACCCCGGGTGACGTTCCAGAACGAGCACTTTTCCCGCCACTGTTTAAATGCCCAGCGCTGGTTATCAGGTTCCATTGTGACTATTTGCCTGTCACACGACACGCTCGGCCACAGGGAGGCTTCCTGAATGTAAGTACCGTACCTACATACTTATGTCGTTTCATTTTCATTGTTTGTCCACTTTATCATGTTGTATCAAAGTAATACAGTAATATCTCCGATAGCCAGAATCCCTCAAACCCGGAACTCTCTGATAGCTGGAGTACAGTACAATACTTTTTGTACAATGGTAAATTTGGCAATGGCTAAGCTTACCAGCCACCTACTCTCCTCCCAGTAGAGAGTTCTGGGTGAAAATAGTGCCTTATTACTCGACCTGTCATGTAATTTTGACATCAAATTAATAATTATACATAGTATTTTTTCTAATGTCCAATATTTTATATTAACCATGATAAAACACACCATAAGAGGCTGATCATTGGTGAAAAGGGGAATACCTGCCTCCCTGCCAGCACCTTGCATCCCCCTACTTTCTCCCTGCCTCCGTCCAACTCAGTGTCTCACACAAAAAATTCTATGTATGATGTGGAGTTGGGGTATTAATTAATGAATAATAAATAACAATATTGTATTGTTAATGACAGTACAGTACAGTAGTTTGATGAATAGTAGTGACAATTGTAGTATGCTACTATTCATCAAACAACTGTCATTGATGATACAATATTGCTTATTTATTTATTAATTAATACCACATCAAATCAAGACATCCCCATATTGTATGACATATATTTATGTGTGGTTAACTATGTGGTGGTGAATTAAAAGATCAGCTGTTGAGGAACTTAGCTCTTGGCAACACTGGTGCATGTTATCACTCCTTTCCACACACAACTCTCTAATCAGCAGGGGTGCAGTGCTGCCGGTGTAGCAGCCCACATTAACTCCCCGCCAAACTATACCCGGGGTTACAGCCCAGGCTATATTATACCCCGGGGTATAATTTGGGTTAGCTTAGACTATACCTCTCTAGTCCTGATTATATCTCCTTGTGTTTTTCATAAATAAGTCTGTATTTCAATGTCCAGAGTTTTTTTCCATCATAATTTATATATTTTGGGGCTTGCAGCTCCTGACGAGAGTTACTACCACTCTCTGTAATCCATGAACCTATCTAGCCTCCTTTTAAAACTCTCCAGCGTTCCAGCACTTACTACAAAGTTGCTAAGCTTATTCCACTCGTCCACCACCCTATTTGTGAACCAGATCCTTCCTATCTCCCTCCTAAACCTAAACTTATCCAACTTAAATCTGTTGCTACGAGTCCTACCCTGCTCGGATATTATAAGAACTTTATCTATATCCCTTTTAATGATTCCTTTCACCCACTTAAATACTTCTATCATATCTCCCCCGCACTCTTCATCTTTCTAGGGAATGCAAGTTTAGTTTCCTTAACCTATCTTGATATGGAGGGTTTCTAAGTCCCGGAATCATTTTTGTCATTCTTCGCTGCACCGACTCCTGTGAATTGATATCCATTCTATAATAAGGGCACCAGAACTGAACCGCATAATCGAGGTGCAGCCTGACTAGCACAAGATATTGTTGCAATAAGACCTCTCCACTCTTATTACTTAAACTTCTAGATATAAAACCCAATACACTGTACTCTGTTTGCCTTATTTCGAACATTGGCCTCTTTCACAAGTCGACTTCTCTAGGTTGATGTTGTTAAGGCTGTATACATTGACAGTATTTGTTCTTCCAATATTAAGTGCGCTGCACTTGCTGGTGTTGAATTTCATTTGCCATTTTTCTGACCACTCCTGCAGTTTATTTAAATCCTCCTGTAGTGCATTTGCATCCTGCCCTGAATTAATCTGCCGCCCTATTTTGGTGTCATCCGCAAACTTGCTTATGTCACTGCTGATCCCAGAATCTAAATCATTTATGTAGATTATGAACAAGAGTGGACCTAGTACTGACCTCTGGTGGACCCCACTGGTTACATAGCCCCACTCAGATTTAACACCATCTACGCTGACCCTCTGTGTTCTATCGGTGAGCCATGATTTTATCCAATTTAAGACTTTCTCCTCGATACCATGAGCCTTAACTTTTCTCAGAAGCCTCTGATGTGGTACTCTGTCAAACGCTTTGCTAAAGTCTAAGTAAATAACATCGTAATTATCGTCATTATCTACTACCTCGAAGACTTTCCTAAAAAACGTCAGCAGATTTGTTAGATAAGATTTTCCCTTTGTAAACCCATGTTGAGTCGTACATTAATTTGCTTTTGTCTAAATGCGATCGGATGCTATCTGCTATAATTGATTCAAGAAATTTCCCCACTGCTGACGTCAAACTGATCGGCCGGTAATTTAACGCTGATGCTCTGTCTCCCTTTTTGAATATGGGTACTACATTTCCCTGTTTCCACAAGCCTGGCACAACTCCCGCGTCTAATGATTTTGTGAATAAATTTACGAGGGGTCTGCTAATCTGTTCCTTGCCTTCCTTACATTTTTCTTAACATTCCTAGATAGTTCATTATACCTATTTCTGAGCTGCTCCTCCCCTCCCTTTAATTTCTCATAAATTCCTTTCTTTATTCCTATGTCATGTTTAAGTTTTCTGGTCATCCACCTTGGTTCATTCTTATTTGACCTAATTTTTCTGTATGGTATATTTTGTTCTTGTGCTTTACGTAGTATACTAGTGAATATATTATAGTCATTATCAATTGTTGTGTCATCTGTGACCTCACCCGCTCTTACTGGGGACTGACCTGACTGTTCCCAGGTGACCTCACCTAGGTACCTTCTTAACCCCTCATAATCCGCCAATCGAAAGTCTGGGACTCTGACCATATTGTCATTGTTTTTCGTTTCCCAATTTAGGGTGAACCTGATTTCTCTGTGATCACTGTTACCTAGTTCTTCCCCTACTGTGATATCTGATAATATTTTCTTTATTTGTTAATACTAGGTCTAATATATTGTCACCTCTAGTAGGTTCTGTAATTAGTTGTTTCAAAAAATTATCCTGCACTGCATCTAGGAAGTCTTCAGATTCATAGTCACCTACAATGTTGCTCCAGTCAATATTTCTGAAGTTGAAATCCCCCATAATGCACAGGTTGTTGTATTTTGCTGCCCTACTCATTTCCTGCCATATAGGCTGAGATGTTTCTTTCCCAAGACTTGGGGCCTGTAAATCACTCCCATAATTAGTTTTTCTCTTCCTTCCGTAATTTCTACCCATACAGAATCGGTTCCTATTTCACCCTTTATTGAATTATTAATAAAACATTTTAATGTGTCCCTGACGAAGAGAGCGACCCCTCCCCCCTTCCTACCTTCCCTGCCCTTGTGAAAAAGGTTGTACCCTTCTATGTGGTACTCTGATAGGAAGTTTTTGCTTGCCAGATTCATCCAAGTTTCGGTGATTGCTATGACGTCTACATTCTCAGTACATACAACCCCTCTCAGCAAGTCTATTTTATTTCTAACGCTCCTACTGTTTGTATAGTATACATTTAAACCTACCCTTCCCTGGTCCTGTTTTACCCCTTGTCCTGAGTAACCAATTTTACTTCCCAGGGCCTGCTTGTTTTTTGACTCCCACTTACCCCGACCTCTCTCTAGACAAAATAAAGAAAGCATTATCTTTCTGTAAGGTGTAATGTCACGTGAAGATGCCAGGTCAGGTTAGGTGTGAGGTTGTCAGAGGGTAGACTGAGGTCATGTATATATACTGGTGCTCTTGTTTTTGTCTGTCATTGTGCCTGAAGCTTGTGACTGGTGTTGTTGTGTTTCCTCTAATTAGTGTGCATATTATTTAGTTTATTCATAATTTTTTCACTTTCACAAAAAAATCTATCATGGATGATAACCTGTACAACCAGAGTTTGAACTTCTACACCAGCGCTGACTCAAAGTATCCTCAGCATATCTATGACCCGGATCCTGCCAAGCGTGTGAATGTAAAGTCTCGGTTTCGTCAAAAAGCAAAACCATTTCGTGCTGACAGTGGAACTCTCTTCCATGGAGACAAGGAGGTTCTTGTCAAAATCCGTGTGCCATGCATTCTGAAGGCCTGTCATGATAATCCAGCTACAGGAGGGCACTTTGGCAGAGTTAAAACCTTCCGTAAAATATCTCGGCGACATTACTGGAAAGGCATGAAGAACGATGTACAAGAATATGTGAAGGCATGTACGAAGTGTTTCGTCGGTAATCCCAAAGTCGGCAGAGAAGCTCCTTCACTCAACCCCATACCTGTACCTGCCAAGATCTGGAGTCTGGTTGGGATTGACATTATTGGACCTCTTCAAGAAACTACAAGTGGTAACAAGTATATCGTCGCCATAACAGACCATTTCTCCAAGTGGTCTGAAGCCGCAGCTATCCCGGACAAGAGCGCGAAGTCAGTGGCACAGTTCCTTTACTCTGTTGTATGTCGACTAGGCTGCATGGACAGCCTTATCAGTGACCAGGGTCGTGAATTCGTAAACAAAGTCATTGACATGATTATGGACCATTTCCAGATAGATCACCGTATAGCCTCGGCATACCACCCACAGTCAAACGGCCAAAGGGAATGTGACAATAGGACACTGAAGGCTGCACTGAGTAAGCTCGTCAACGACCAAACCGATGATTGGGATCAGTACATTCCAGGCATTTTGTTTGCTTATCATACATTTATCCATGCTTCAACGAAGTGCACGCCCTACGAAGTGATGTATGGCCGCACTGCCAAGCTGCCCATTGACCTGAAGTCTGCCGACAAGAGTGATGCAGCACCACTTCCAGACTCAGCCAGCCCTGATGTTCAGCAGACACTTCACACCATTCGTGTTTTTTAATTTAAATTAAGATAGCTTAGCCAGACCACTGAGTTCAAAACAGAACTCTCTTAGGGCTGGTTCCTGAGTGTGTGTGTGTGTGTGTGGGGGTATAATCTGGCCTAGGGGTGTATGAAATAGCCTAGCCTGTTTTATACCCTGGGTATAAACTGGACTAGCCCAGAATATACCCAGGGTATAGTCTGGGCAATTATATACACACACAAGTATATAGAAACGGTTTAGGAAACGGACATCATTTTGACAGCTCCGACACTTTAAAAATTGCTATGCAACACTGCTAATCACCCACACCTTTCTGCTTTCTCACTCCACATTTTAAAATCTTATGTAACGTAATGTTGATGGAATACAATGTGATAAGTGTAAGCATAAATACCCCACCCAACAGTGGGTGACCTGACATTGTATCAGGTCAGTAATGAGACCCCACCCTACCTCCACCTGACATTGTGTCAGGTCAGGTCAGTTACATGAGATCCACTAATTCACCACAGCTCTAAGGGATTGGAAACTATCAGTCCTTGCTGTAGCACACAGCTTCATTCACGACCATATCATATAGATTTTTAGTTTAGACTCTTGGAAACCTCGCCAGCACACAGAAACATTCTGAGGATGTGGGTTAGTGTTTGTCTGTGCAAGATGCATAGCTTAGACACTTGGGAATATTGTTCCTGTAACAGGAAATATTTCCGGGGATGGGGGATTTTTCCGAGCTTGAGAAAGTCGCCGGAAATATTCTGCACCAATTGTTCCGGCTAACGGGGATATAACTGCATTGCTAAAAGTAGTGTAGTTGTATTGTAGTGTAGTATTACTGGAAAATAATGCTATGATTATGTTATAAATGTATTTATTTGTGGAATTATTATTCCGATAATTACTTCTACACATTACTTGCTCTACCAAACACAGACAGCCAGACAGCCAGGAGACAGACTGCGTGTGTGTCGCCGAGCACTTTTATGAAAAATAATGCAAATAAAAGAAATTCTAAATGAATATTTATAGGAAATAAGTATTATGATCAGTGAATATATGCATTACTGGCCATCCCGGACACAAAGGCAAGCTAAAATTAGCTGCTAAGTGTGTAGGTGACCACGAGTACTCCCATCATAGCAAGCTGTCTGCTTATCCCCCTCCCTCCCTCCCTCCCTCCGTGCTGCCAGGGAAGTTTCTAGAGGGTCAATATATAGTTTTTCTTACTTATTTTTTATTGTTTTATCATTTTAAAAGGTTAAAAATTATTTGTGGAAAAGTTGATTTTTCTCGATTTACCCCCAGGTGGGGGGTACTGCCAGCGGCACCCTAACCTGGGGCTTAAGGGTTAAGTGCAGCCACTAATATAAAACAGTTGAGACCATCGGTTTAGAATGTATTTAAAAGCTCATAATGACAAATTAAACAAAAATTAGTTTCAAATACAGTACACAATTTCAAAATCTTTTCATCTTTCTTTTTAATGTAACAAATACAGTCATTCCTGCTAAAACGTGTGTTTTGTCAACGTGAATTGGTTGTAACGCGATTGATGAATAGGGGAACACTGTAAAATGTGAACTTTTGCATACGAATGTTGGCTATAGCACGATTCCATCATCAACGTTTAAGCGTGGCGCAAGGTTATGCAATGTTTACAGTTCACATTCAACATCACATGTTCAAGTGACTCGTGTGTTTTGCTTGTGAAGTATTTTTTGAGAGGTATTCTGTAAATTTCGTTAAATTTTTTGCAAATTTAGCTGTTACCCATAAATACTGTATGAAAAGAATAAGTAAAAAGAATGTTTCGCAGTGAGGACTAATAACGGTTTACACCAGCGCTCTCTGTTTACATCACGTGATCAGTTGAATAACACGGTTTCTGTTGATTGCTCTGTGGAGTGTCCTCCGTGATTTTTGCTGTTTTCTCCAATTTTGTTGTGTTAGCCATGAATATGGAAAGACAAGGTAAGAAGAATGTTTCCAAGAAGCATTCTGGTGATCGAATTGCCGGTGGTGAACGTAAAAGAAAGAGAAGCTCGATGTTATTAAGCGTTTTGAACGCAATGAAAGAACATGTGATATTGTTCGTGCAACAGGAATAAAGGAGTCTACGTTACGCACCACAGCCATCCACTTCTGGAATAAATTTTTTTCGTCCAAACCCTGCAACCCCCTTTGCGCCTGATGATGATGACGACTCTCAGCCCATCTGCATGACTCATCAACCTCAAAATCGCCCTTCTCCCCCATCAAATTATCTTCATATTTTTTTCAAGGTAAAATGTTACATTTACTGTATTATTTCATTATTAGATATGAATTTAACATTTATTTAGACTGTGCTATCCTTTGTGTTAGGCTAACTACTATATTTGTTTTAATTTTGATTAATCTGCACCTAACCCTATTTTCTCCATAAGCCCTGTTTTTTTTATTGTGCTAATTTCTATAGCGCGAGGTTTCACAAGAATGCAACTCTCGCGTTGTAGCAGAAATGACTGTACATGAGAATAATTTCAGTAGATGGGTGATTAACATGTCAATTAGATACATACCGTAATACTGGTAACAAGTGTGGCCAAATTAGCTTTCTTGTCAGGGAGTTGGCAGCCACCATGTTCCCCAAACAGGTAACACAGGCAGAGGCTAAAGTGGAATGTGCCTTCTTCCATTCACTGTGTGAGTTTCTGTCACTCAGTACATCTTGTTCCGGTGTTTCAACTACCTCTTTGTGGCAGTCATTATTGTTCTCTGTCGTAGTTAAAGGATTTTGATGCGAGTCTTCCTCCGTCAATACCACCCTCTTGTTGTCTCTGTCCGCTGTTCTGAATGTCCACTGAGTACAGGATATGATGGGGTCCACAAGATCAACTGACTCAGCCACCTTAATAGAAATGAAGTGGTTAGCCACCTCCTTGCCTGTTCTGAATCAAATATTATTATAAATTATTTGCATAATTCTTTAAGAAAATGAAGACATTCAAGGTTTACCAGTAATTGATTTCTAGAACAGTGTGGGAAGGTGTTTCGCAGACAACAGAGGGAAGTGGTCACTACAGTAAGGCTTTCAACTGACGGCTGGAACATGGAGTCTTGGTTCCATTTAGTTACTTCTCCTTGGATTATTCCACATATATTCCAAAAGATAGATGTATCCAGCTTCCACCTGTTAATATGAAGAAAAAATAATGTGGCATAATTTATTACCATATATTTATTCCAAACTTTAAAACAACAAATTTCATAAAAGAAATATATACCCATTAACATTAGTACCCCGTACTGGATGTGAAAATTATTTATAGTACAGTGACCCCTCCATTAACGAGCTCAATCCGTTCCAGAAGGTCGTTCGTTAACCGAAAAGTTCGTTAACCGAAACCATTGTTTCAATGGGTTTTTGGGTAATTGGTTCCAGCTCACCGAAAATTTCCTAAATTCAACAAAAATGGTAGAAAACTTCACTTACTTTGAGGTGTGTATGTAGAAGGCTCCTGGATGATGATGATGATGATGATGATGATGATGATGATGATGATGATGATGGGAATTAGAATGGGGTGGAGGAGAAGGAAGAAGAAAAGGCATTGGGGTGGAAGAGAAGTCACCCCATGGCACCATTTCATCCATAAAATTTTAGTTCTCTTGGTGTATTTCAAGATTATTTTCTTTATATCAACACGGCACTGCATTATATATTGTCAATATGTAAAATATATTTCAAAATGACCAATAATTTGCTTGGAAACACAGAAAAAAAGCGTTTAGTTGAAGAGAGTCTCAAGCAAGATGTTACCTCCAGTGAAAATAGAGAGAGACTAACTCCTGTTTGCTGTGTTAAGAGGCTGGATGCCGCGCATTAAACTAGTCACTTTACCTTCAATTATGTTCAATAATTGTTAAAATGACTAAAAAATTGAATATTAAACTTTTAAAATTATTGAATAGTATAAACTTCTTGATATTTACTACAATAGTAAGGAATTTAAGCCCTAGAACCGATTAATGTATTGGCGGACTGATACTACAGCTGGTTGCCCGGTCAGTGCAAGCGAAAACATGTTGAGGTCAGTTCGTAAGAACTTCGTTAATCGAATTTTTTTTCGTTAACCGAATTGAAGATCCTTATGGAAGGCAGTTCGTTAATCGAAATTACGTTAACCGAGGTGTTCGTTAAACGAGGGGTCACTGTACAGTATTACCCGCTTTACACGGTTTCACTTTCCGTGATTTCTCATTGATTTCTCATTTACGCGGTACCTTGCCAGAACCGGACTTTCACTTTCCCTTTCCGCGGTGCATCTACTCATATACGCGGTGAAGTACAATTTTATTTTTTTTTATTTAGCTCATAAAATTCATACAAATTACCCTGCCAGAATATAATTTACATTGCTGGAATTCTTACAATATGATGATCATTTTGAATATAAATATCATGGATTTTGTATTAGACATACAAATTTTAGATCTAATGTAATAATTTGGTTTACACAAAGCAAATATTTTATCGTTTGTGCAAAATATATGAAGTTTACATTCAAAATATTCCCTGACCTGCAAGGAATCTAGAAATGTCAATTATATTATCCTAACTTTAGCCTGGGTTATTATTTATTACTAAAAATGTAAATATACTATTTTCTCCCAATCCTTCTCTGGTAGGGAGGGAAGGTGGGAAGGGGGGTAGGAAGGGAGGGAGGGCAGAGGTGGGGTATTTTGATTGACAGATAGTGTCCTTGAAGAATATTTCTTTGTTTATTTACTGAAGATATTTGTTTTAGCTCATAAAATTCATACAAATTACTCGGCCAGAATATAATTTACATTGCTGGAATTCTTACAATATGATGATTATTTTGAATATAAACATCATGGATTTTGCATTAGACATACAAATTTTAGATCTAATGTAATAATTTGGTTTACACAAAGGAAATATTTTATCTTTTGTGCAACATATATGAAGTTTACATTCAAAATATTCCCTGACCTGCAAGGAATCCAGAAATGTCAATTATATTATCCTAACTTTAGTCTGAGGTATTATTTATTACTAAACGTTAAAATCTAGTGGTTTCACCCAAACATTTCTCAGAGAGGCAGGAGCCAGTGAGCTGGGAAGAGGAGGGGGGGGGGGGTTTGAGTCCATTATTTGAATGGACATTAACCTGGCAACTGTATTTCTCTTAAATATTAATTGTGTGACCATACCATCATAAAATTTAGATGTTATTTTTACTACAATATAGATATTGTGTCGGAAAAAGTGGAGTTTGGGGGTCGAGCCAGTCTCTATTGGAATTAATCCCATATGTTCTGTTGTTCACTTTACGCGGTTTTCACTTTCCGCGGTACCCTGTGGGTTCAATTGACCGCATAAATCGGGGTACTACTGTATTCATATTTAAGAGTAAATGCACATACAGTGGTCCCTCGGTTAAAGAACACAATTCGTTCCAGAAGGTTGTTCGTTAACCGAAAATTTTGTTAACCGAATACATTGTTTCAATGGAATATTGGGTAATTGGTTCCAGCTCACCGAAAAGTACATACAAAGTTTAAAAAAAAAAAAAAACGCAGTAAAGTACACTTACTTTGACGAGTGTATGTAGAAGGTTCCTGGTTGATGATGATGATGGGAATTAGAAGTGGGGTGGAGGAGAAGGGAGAAGAGAAGGATGTGGGGATGGAGGAGAAATCACCTTTCAGGAAACCATGCTTGATGCCGTCATTTCACCTATAAAATTTTAAGTTCACTAGGTGTAATTCAAGATTATTTTCTTTAAATCAACACTGCACTGCATTATATATTATCAATATGTTAAATAAATTTCAGAATGACCAATAATTGTACTGTAAAAAAGTAAAAATACTCTGTGTTCAAGAGACCCACAAGCAAGATGTTTCCTCCACTGAACAGGGACTCAAACAGACGCCTTGGTGGGTGAGTGAAGTGGCTGATGAGCACACCAAAAACTAGTTCCCTGTACTGCAATTATGTTAAATAAGTGTTAAAATGACTAATAATTTTAATATAAAACTTGGAAAAATATTGAATAGCACAACCTTCTTGATATTTACTCCAATGGAAACGAATGTAAGCCTAGAACCGATTACTGTATTGGCGGACTAACCTACCGGCCGATGAGCAAGCCAAAACATATTGACATGTCTTCGTAAGAATTTCGTTAATCGAATTTTTTTTCGTTAACCGAATTGAAGATTCTTATGGAAAGTAATTCGTTAACTGAAATTTCGTTAACTGAAGCGTTCATTAACCGAGGGACCACTGTACAGTACAGTACAGTCTTCAATTTCCAAATTACATATGAAAATATCCCGGTAGTTTGTACAGTATCAGAAATATCTCTGTTAGCCAGAATCCCTTAAACCTGGAACTCTCTGATAGCCGGAATTGAAATTCTCTCAGAAAATCGTTCCTAAAGCCGTAATTTTCTGTAAAACTCCAGCTTTGGGAACGATTTTCTGTGGGGCACATTTCCCGGAAAATTCCGGTGATGGGGGAGTTTTTTTCCAGGTTTGAGAGATGAAAATCAGGTGCATTTTCCCTGAAACTACGATAAAAGTTTTCTGGTACCCAGAAAATTCCGGAGATGGGGAATATTTTTCCGGCTTTGAGAGAGTAGTCTTGTTACCTGGAAATCTTTCATTCCCTCGAAGTGCTCTGCACCAATTGTTCCAGCTAACAAAGATATCACTGTATTTAGACAATAATAATCTATCATTTGGAATACAAATTATTTATTTTTTTAATTTATGCATTGATCAATGCCTGTTGGATCCATAATGTAACAACTGTAACACCCACTGACAAAAACCTACTTACCATATCACATGGCAGGCCATGCAATTATTACGGTAGACTGCAAAGGTTATATACAGTATACAGTGGTCCTTCGGTTAATGAACACAATTCGTTCCACAGAGTCGTTCGTTAACCGAATCAATTATTTCAATGGGATGTTGGGTAATTGGTTCCAACTCACAGAAAAAGTACATACAAAGTACTGTATACCAGTAATAGAATTAACAAAACATTAAATATAAACTAAATACAGTATTATCCCGCCTAACGCGGTTTCACTTAACGCGTTGCCTCGCCAGAGCTGAACTTTCACTTAACACGGATTTTTTCCACATATACGCGGTGAGTGTCCGGCTCCAGACGCTATTTTTAGATTTGCCCCACCTGCCTGACTGCCTGTTTTAGCTCATAAAATTCATACAAATTACCCGGCCAGAATATAATTTACATTGCTGGAATTCTTATAATTTGGTGATCATTTTGAATATAAACATCATATATTTTGCATTAGACATACAAATTTTAGATAAAAAATTTTCTCTGGGTAACTATGTTATCTTTTGTGCAAAATATATGACATTTATATTCAAAATATTCCTGGTCTTACAAGGAATCCAGCAATGTCAATTATATTATCCTAACTTTAGTTTGAGGTATTATTTATTACAAAAAAGTTAAGTATTCTGGTTTTCCCACACATCTCCTTGGGACGGTTGGTGGGGGGTGGGGGGGAGGGAGGGACCGACCGACCATCTGTTACCCTGTGAAGAATATTTTTTTTTTTTTATTAACTGAAGATATTTGTTTTAGCTCATAAAATTCATACAAATTACCCGGTCAGAATATAATTTACATTGCTGGAATTCTTATAATTTGATGATCATTTTGAATATAAACATCATATATTTTGCATTAGACATACAAATTTTAGATAAAATGTTTTCTCTAGTAAATATGTTATCTTTTGTGCAAAATATATGACATTTATATTCAAAATATTCCTGGTCTTACAAGGAATCCAGCAATGTCAATTATATTATCCTAACTTTAATCTGAGGTATTATTTAATACAAAATGTTAAAATTTATTTTTTTCACCCACTCTTCTCTTGAAGGGAGGATTGGTGGGGGGTGGGGGGGAGGGTTGGGACTGACCGCGCGGTTGGAAGAGGGGGGAGGCAAGGTGGGGTACTTTGATTGACAGATAGTGTCGTGAAGATTATTTTTTTTTTATTAACTGAAGATATTTGTTTTAGCTCATAAAATTCATACAAATTACCCGGTCAGAATATAATTTACATTGCTGGAATTCTTATAATTTGGTGATCATTTTGAATATAAACATCATATATTTTGCATTAGACATACAAATTTTAGATAAAAATTTTTCTCTGGGTAACTATGTTATCTTTTGTGCAAAATATATGACATTTATATTCAAAATATTCCTGGTCTTACAAGGAATCCAGCAATGTCAATTGTATTATCCTAACTTTAGTTTGAGGTATTATTTATTAAAATTTAGTGGTTTTCCCCCAAAAATTTCTCAGAGAGGGAAGAGCCGGCAGTGTAGTGTGAGAAGAGGGGGAGGGAGTTGAGTCCATTATTTGAATGGACATTAACTTGGCGACTGTATTTCTCTATTTCTCTTAAGTATTAATTGTGTGCATGTACCATCATAAAATTAAGATGTTATTTTTACTACAACATAGTTATGTGTCTTCAAAAAGTGGAGTTTGGGGGTCGGGCCGGTTTCTATTGGAATTAATCCCATATGTTCTGTTGTTCACTTAACGCGGATTTCACTTAACACGGGACCCTCTGGGTTCTATTGACCGTGTTAAATGGGGTACAACTGTACAGTACAGTGGTCCCTCGGTTAACGAACACAATTGGTTCCAGAGTCGTTAGTTAACCAAATCCTTTGATTCAATGGGATATCGGGTAATTGGTTCCAACTCACCGAAAAGTACATACAGTAAAAGTCCAAAAATCCGGATGCCAGGAATCCGGACCACCCGAGAATCCGGACTTTTCGAAAACTCAAACTTTTTAAATTTAGCGGGCTTTTGTGGGTTATGTGAATGAATGGAGTTGCTTTAAAAAATTAATTTACATAATTCTAATAATAAAAGTAATTGTAAATTATAGGTAGCTAATTTTGTTAGTTTTGTAATTAGCTTGAACTGAAATGTAAAATTTGAGGCACTATAAATCTTTTGTGTGTATGTGTGCATGCGTGAATGCCACAGCTGCACAGCAACAACAAACGACCACACGATCGCCACTTTAAAACAAGCAATCAAACTGTGACAACGTATGTAATTTTGAGTCCTACTCTTTCCATGTACAGAGTACAAGCCCATAATAATGGCCCCTAAAGTAGATAAACTTCGTTGTGTGAAGAGAAAGAAGAACACATTGAAATTGAGTGACAAACTTGAAATAATTAAGAAACTAGAATGTAATGTGAGCAATGCTGTTCTAATGGAAACATACAACATTGGAAAGTCTACAATTTATGATATAAAAAAGGCAAAGAATAAAATTCTAGAATTCACAGCTTCTTCTGAGCCTTACATTAAAATTGCTGAAAGAAAAAGTTTACATTAGCCCAAATTAGAAAATCTTGATAAAGTGTTGCATGAATGGTTTTTGTTAAAACGATCAGAAGGTATGGCAATTTCTGGGCCAAAGCTTATTGCCAAAGCAAAGTCTTTTAAGGAGCAAATGAACATTGAATCAGAGTGCGCATTTAGTGATGGATGGCTTAGGAATTTCAAGACTCGTCATGGTATTAGACAGTTTGTTTACATTTTTGTCTAGTGTTGACTTAATTTTTCTTTAAAAGTGCTCGTTTTGATAAATGAAGCATGCTTTATTTGCTAATGAATAAACTATCAAAATGTACCTGTTCATCTCTTCTTTATTCCTCCTTAAATTTTAATTTTAAAAGTACTGCCTGAGAATCCGGAAAATCCGAAAATCCGGACCGACCCAATCCCCAAGCAGTCCGGATTTTTGGACTTCTACTGTACAAAGTAAAAAAAAAAAAGCAGTAAAGTACACTTACTTTGAGGTGTGTATGTAGAAGGTTCCTGGTTGATGATGATGATGGGAATTAGAAGTGGGGGTGGAGGAGAAGGGAGAGGAGAAGGAAGTGGGGATGGAGGAGAAATCACCTTTCAGGGGACCCATGCTTGATGCTGTCATTTCACCAATAAAATTTTAAGTTCACTTGGTGTAATTCAAGATTATTTTAATTAAATCAACACTGCACTGCACTATAATTATCAATATGTTAAAAAAAATTCAGAATGACCAATAATTTCAATGTAAAAATGCAAAAATATTCAAGACACCAACAAAATAGATGTTCACTCCACTGTCAACAAAGCCAAACTGACGCCTGGTGGCTGAGTCAAGCAGCTGATGGGCGCACAAAAAACTAGTTCCCTGTACTGCATATATTATCAATATGTTAACTAAATTTTAAAATGACTAATAATTTTAATATAAAAAATGCAAAAATATTAAAGAGCGTAACTTTCTTGATATTTACTCCACTGGAAACGAATGTAAACATAGAACAGATTACTGAATTGGCAGACTAGCCCATCAGCTGATCCTCACAACAAAACGTGTTGTTCATAAGGATTTCGTTAATCTAAGTTTTGTTCGTTAACCGAATTGAAGATCCTTATGGGAGGTAATTCGTTAACCAAAATTTTGTTTCATCGAACCGTTCATTAACCGAGGGACCACTGTACTGTACTGTACAGTATACTGTACAATAATAAATAAAAACAATAGAATATTGTATTTAAACTTACTTTAAGATGTGTACAGTGGTCCCTCGGTTAACGAGCGCCTCGGTTAACGAGATTTCGGTTAACAAGTTACCTTCCATAAGATTCTTAACTTCGGTTAACGAGCAATCCCTCGATTAACGAGTTTCTTACGAGCCGGCCTCAACATGTTTTAGCTTGCATTTGGCGGTCCACCAGCTGTAGTATTAGTCCGCCAATACAGTAATCGGTTCTAGGGCTTAAATTCCTTTCCATTTTAGCAAATATCAAGAAGTTTATACTATTCAATAATTTTAAAAGTTTAATATTAAATTTTTTACTCATTTTAACAATTATTGAACATAATTGAAGGTAATGAAACTAGTTTTATGCGTGCCATCCAGCCTCTCAACACACCATACAGGCGTCAGTCTGTGTATCTTTTCAGTGGAGGTAACATCTTGCTAGAGACTCTCTTCAACTAAATGCTTTTTTTCTGTTTTTGCAAGCAAATTATTGGTCATTTTGAAATTTATTTTACATATTGACAATATATAATGCAGTGCAGTGTTGATTTAAAGAAAATAATCTTGAATTGCACCAAGAGAGCTAAAATTTTATGGGTGAAATGGCGCCATGGGGTGACTTCTCCTCCACCCCAATGCCTTCTCTTCTCCCTTCTCCACCCATTCTAATTCCCATCATCATCATCCAGGAGCCTTCTACATACACACCTCAAAGTAAGTGTACTTTTCTACCTTTTTTGTTGAATTTAGGCAATTTTCGGTGAGCTGGAACCAATTACCCAAAAACCCATTGAAACAATGGTTTCAGTTAACGAGTTTTTCGGTTAACGAGCAACCTTCTAGAACGGATAGTGCTCGTTAACCGAGGGACCACAGTATGTCGTGTTACTGGCATCTTTGTTTACATATCAAACAGCTGATTGTAGAGGCAGTCGATGATGACATGTCATATTCTTTACAGAGTGCATTGGTTCTAATGTCTTCTTCATGTTTCATAATAATTTCTGCACTGTATATTATCAATATGTTAACTAAATTTCAGAATGACCAATAAATTTAATATAAAAATGCAGAAATATTCAAGAGACCAACTTTCTTGATATTTACTTGACTGGAAACGAATGTAAACATAGAAGCAATTACTGTATTGGCGGACTAGCCGATCAGCTGATGCGCACAACAAAACGTGTTTGTCGTAAGGGTTTCATTAATCGAAGGTTTGTTCGTTAATTGAACTGAAAATCCTTATGGGAGCTAATTCGTTAACCAAAATTTCGTTAATCGAACCGTTCGTTAACCGAGGGACCACTGTACATGAAAAACAATAAAAGAGTCTAAGTAAAGAAAACTATACAGCTAATGGTTATAAATTTTACATTAAAGTTATGCTACTGAACAGATAATGAACAGTAGCTACCTGTCAACATCTAAAAGCTGCTGCTGTAAAAGTTTCAGCTTAGAAGCACACTGAGTTAGGTCCCCATTACCGTGTAGGAGGACAGCCTCTTCTGACATGCCCATAACATGTTTGTGTACTCCAGCCATGAAGGTTCACTGTCACCTGAAATATAATTAAGATGCTAATAGAATATTACCATTTCATCAATTTTATAAATCATATTTTGAATAATTAGTACTGTAACTGCATTTTACTCTATGCAAGAATTAATTTCAAGATGTCTTTCTGTGCATAAGTAAACTTTTATGCTTTTTCATATTGAATGTCTGCATTTTTTAAATGAATAAATAAAAAAATTAATGACTCAAAATGCAAGAAACTCTTCTACAATTATTGGTTAAAAGATTACTTCCAGAATTTTCAGGAGAGAGACTTGGAAATGAAATTACTAGTTTCCTTTGTTGCTGAGCCAAAGGAATGACTTGCATTGCTGGAAGCCTTGCAATATAACGATTAATTTGGGTATAAACATCCCATAGTTTTCACAAGACATAACAATTTTAGTAATTAACTTAATACCCTGTACATGTGAGTACAAGTTGTACATTAGAGTAATATGTTGCTCAAAATTAAGGCTTTTTCACTGGATAAAGTCTGTATAACTTACCCCAGTGGTCAGGATATTATGGTATTGAATGTTACAGAGTATTTCAAATAAATTCTTTGTTTAGTTCTGTACATAGACTGGGGGTGGAGGAGGGATGGAGACGCTTGGTGCAAGAAACTGACCGCTCTCCCCCACCCCTGCCTCTGTCATTCTTACTCTAACTCAACACAATATTGTTTATTATTTATAGTAATAAAGATATTTTATTGTAATAATTTGATCTTATTAATACCAGTACCCTTCATATACAGTACAACACTTATTTTTACCTTATTATTTGGCTTGTCACTTAATTTTTCTGTAAATTACTGATTATACATTGTATTTTTCTATAGTAGTACTTAATATTTTAAATTATCAATGATAAAACATTCACCATAAGAGGCTGATCATGAGAATATATACAGTATAGTCTCGATTTAAGAGGATTTCCTTTACGCGGTTGGTCATTTACGCGGCACCTGGCCAGACCGGCAATTATTAGTTAAGCGGTACATTCTTGACTGTACGCGGGAAGCGGCGCGGGGAGGGTGCGCAGTAGGTCGCTCTTACGTTATCGCTGACAGCATGCATCTGGCTGTGATTGGGCCACGTATCCTTACCACCCACGCATTCCCTCCGCCGCTAGCTGTGATTGGGCCACGTATCCTTAGCACCCACGCATTCCCTCCGCCGCTAGCTGTGATTGGGCCACGTATCCTTACCACCCACGCATTCCCTCCGCCGCTAGCTGTGATTGGTCTAATGTAACATGACGTGCCCTGCCACCAGAGGGAATAAGTCGCTGACCTTAAGTGAGCCAGTCTCATTGTCCTCAGTCTCCGCGTATACTGTTCTCTCTTGTGCCCGCTAATCTGTTCAACAATGGCGTCTGCTGGAACCCACCACCCAAGAAAAACCTTGAATTACCTGGACCAAGCCGCCCCAAGCCCAAGAAGGTCGATCTGGCGCGACAGCATAGCGTTAACGAATCTACGATCTGCACCATCAAGAAGGATGCCGCCAAGATAAAAGAGCACATGAGCATCACAGGTGCCTCGTTGGTCAAGTATTGTCAGAATAAGGTGCTGTTCAAGACGGAGAATTTATTGGTGAGCTACTTGATTCATCAGGCAAGAAGGTTAACATGGCGGTCGACACGCAGGCAGTGCAGGACTACGCAAGAGAACTGTACGTATCAGT
>NW_024737097.1:1599436-1696375 GCF_018991925.1 Homarus americanus
TTAACGGTTTATTGAAAGAGCTTGGCAGCCAGAAGGCTGAAAATATACAGTTACATATTTGGGGAATGGGTTACGAATTACAAATAATATACAAGTAACATAAGTGATACAAATAAGATATATAATAACTAGATGGGGAAAAGCTCAAACTACAGTGCATTTCAACATAGTGACAGTGCAAGGAGTAGTGTTTACTGGGAGTGAATACACTGGTTTATTACAAGTTATTGACATAGTGTGGTATGCTATGACGAATCTAATTGGTTCTAGAACCTTGTTCGTTATAGGATTAATCCGTTCCAAGGCCCCCAAATACAACCACTTAACACTGAAAAATATAATATAAAATTGTAAAAATTGTAAAAAAGTGCATAAATATGCATCTAAACCCTTGAAATAAAGAATATCATTAATACTTGTATTAAAAAACAATAAATTAGCAAAAAAAATAAAAAATAAAATAAAATTAAATAATGTTCGTTGTAGGAGTTTCGTTCGTTATAGCATTCTCAATTTTATAGGTAAAACCGTTCGTTATAGGAATATTCGTAGTAGGATCCGTTCGTTATAGCATGCCCCACTATATATATATATATACAGTAGTACCCCGCTTAACGCGCTTTCACTTAACGCGTTTTCGCATATACGCGGTGCCTTGCCAAAGCTGAACTTTCACTTAACGCGGCATTTTTCATCATATACGTGGTGAGTGTCCGGCTCAGAGCTATTTTTAGATTCGCACCACCCCCCACCCTGCCTGACTGCCTGTTTTAGCTCATAAAATTCATACAAATTACCCAGCCAGAATATAATTTACATTGCTGGAATTCTTATAATTTGGTGATCATTTTGAATATAAACAACATATATTTTGCATTAGACATACAATTTTTAGATAAAAATTGTTCTCTAGGTAATTATGTTATCTTTTGTCCAAAATATATGACATTTATATTCAAAATATTCCTGGTCTTACAAGGAATCCAGCAATGTCAATTATATTATCCTAACTTTAGTTTGAGGTATTATTTATTAAAATTTAGTGGTTATCCCACACATCTCCTTGGGACGGTTGGTGGGGGGGAGGGAGGGACCGACCGACCGACCGACCGACCATCTGTTACCCGGTGAAGAATTATTTTTTTTTTTAACTGAAGATATTTGTTTTAGCTCATAAAATTCATACAAATTACCCGGTCAGAATATAATTTACATTGCTGGAATTCTTATAATTTGGTGATCATTTTGAATATAAACAACATATATTTTGCATTAAACATACAATTTTTAGATAAAAATTGTTCTCTAGGTAATTGTTATCTTTTGTCCAAAATATATGACATTTATATTCAAAATATTCCTGGTCTTACAAGGAATCCAGCAATGTCAATTATATTATCCTAACTTTAATCTGAGGTATTATTTAATACTAAATGTTAAAAACTCTTGAATGGAGGATTGGTGGGGGGTGGAGGGAGGGTTGGGACTGACCACGCGGTTGGAAGAGGGGGGGAAGGCAAGGTGGGGTACTTTGATTGACAGATAGTGTCGAAGAATATTTTTTTTTTTTTATTAACTGAAGATATTTTTTTTAGCTCATAAAATTCATACAAATTATCCGGCCAGAATATAATTTACATTGCTGGAATTCTTATAATTTGGTGATCATTTTGAATATAAACAACATATATTTTGCATTAAACATACAATTTTTAGATAAAAATTGTTCTCTAGGTAATTATGTTATCTTTTGTGAAAAATATATGACATTTATATTCAAAATATTCCTGGTCTTACAAGGAATCCAGCAATGTCAATTATATTATCCTAACTTTAGTTTGAGGAATTATTTATTACTATACCTGGTTTTCCCCCAAAAATTTCTCAGAGGGAAGAGCCAGTGAGTGTAGTGTGAGAAGAGGGGGAGGGAGTTGAGTCCATTATTTGAATGGACATTAACTTGGCGACTGTATTTCTCTATTTCTCTTAAGTATTAATTGTGTGCATGTACCATCATAAAATTAAGATGTTATTTTTACTACAACATAGTTATTTGTCGTCAAAAAGTGGAGTTTGGGGGTCGGGCTGGGTTCTATTGGAATTAATCCCATATGTTCTGTTATTCACTTAACGAGGTTTTCACTTAACGCGGGACCCTCTGGGTTCAATTGACCGCGTTAAGTGGGGTACAACTGTATATATATATATATATATATATATATATATATATATATATATATATATATGTATATATAAGTGACCCCTCGTTTAACGAACACCTCGGTTAACGAAATTTCGATTAACGAACTGCCTTCCATAAGGATCTTCAATTCGGTTAATGAAAAAAAATTCGGTTAACGAAGTTCTTACGAACCGACCTCAACATGTTTTCGCTTGCACTGATCGGGCAATCAGCTTTAGTATCAGTCCGCCAATACATTAATCGGTTCTAGGGCTTAAATTCCTTACTATTTTAGTAAATATCAAGAAGTTTATACTATTCAATAATTTTAAAAGTTTAATATTAAATTTTTTAGTCATTTAGCAATTATTGAACAAAATTGAAGGTAAAGTGACTAGTTTAATGGCATCCAGCCTCTTAACACAGCAAATAGGCGTTAGTCTCTCTCTGTTTTCACTGGAGGTAACATCTTGCTTGAGACTCTCTTCAACTAAACGCTTTTTTCTGTGTTTCCAAGCAAATTAATGGTCATTTTGAAATTTATTTTACATATTTACAATATATAGTGCAGTGCAGTGCAGTGTTATTTTAAAGAAAATATTCTTTATTTACAGCTAGTTTAACTTTGAAAAATACGTGTTGCCATTGTTTGAATCCAGCATGGGGCCTAAGAGATCAAGAAAAGCAATTTCAATCCAAATAAAGCAGGAAATAATAAAAAAAACACGAACAAGGCATTAAATCAAATGCGCTATGCAAAGAATATGGCATGTCGGCATCAACTGTGTCGACAATTCTTGCACAAAAAGACAAATTTAAGGAAGTGAACTTGAGAGGTAAATCTACAAGAGTGTTTAAAAGTAGATCCCTAATCGTAGAAACTGAGAGGTTACTTATCATCTGGATTAGGGAAAAACAGATGAAAGGTGATTCAGTTTCTGGTGATTTCATTTGTGAAAGAGCCAGGGAGATTTATGAACATTTAAAGACAGATCAACCTGGTTCTTCAGGAACAGAATTTGAAGATTTTCGGGCTAGCAAAGGCTGGTTCGAAAAATTTAAGAAAAGAAGTGACATTTTAAGTGTTGTTAGGCATGGTGAAGCTGCTAGTGTTGATAAAGAAGGGGCAGCAAAGTTTTTAATTGAATTTAAAAAACTGATGGAAGAAGAAAATTATCTTCCACAGCAAGTGTTCAATGTTGACGAAACTGGGCTGTTCTGGAAAAAGATGCCCAAAAGAACATTCATCACCAAGGATGAAGCCTCTTTACCTGGGCATAAACCAATGAAAGACCGTCTCACTCTATTGCTTGGTGCCAATGCTTCAGGGGATTTCCGACTGAAGCCTATGCTTGTCTACCACTCTGAAAACCCCAGGGTGTTCAAGCAACAGAAAGTGGTAAGAACAATGCTTGGAGTTTATTGGAAGTCCAACCGTAAGGCATGGGTGACAAGACAGTTCTTTAATGAATGGGCTGTTGATGTGTTTTGCCCCTCTGTCAAGAGCTACCTAACCACCAATAAACTTCCTTTAAAGGCTCTTCTCCTCATGGATAATGCTCCTGGTCATGACCCTGACCTTGCCAGAAATTTGGAGTATAAATTTGACTTTGTGAAAGTGTTGTTTTTGCCTCCAAACACTACATCACTCATACAGCCAATGGACCAGAATGTAATCAGCAACTTCAAGAAGTTGTACATGAAGAAAATGTTTAGGAGGTGTCATCAGGCAACTTCCACTGATCCTGAACCAACACTGAAACAGTTCTGGAAGACACAATTCAACGTCCTGGAGGCTGTAAAATTGATTGTGTCATCATGGCAAGAAGTCTCCAATAGAACCCTCAATTCTTCATGGAAAGCACTGTGGCCATCAGTAGTCCATGATTTTGAGGGATTTGAGGATGACACAGAGTTGGACCAGGAGATTGTGTCCATTGGTCAGTCATTGGGCCTTGAAGTGGAGGAGAAGGATGTGGAAGAGCTTGTGATGTCTCATGAGGAGGAACTTACTCCTAATGACTTGAAGGAACTGGATGAGATGTTACGGGTAGAGGCTGACAGTGGTGAGGAGGAAATTGAAAGTGATGACCATATGTCAGCTAAACAGTTGAAAGATGTGATTTACCACTGGGAGAAGTTCAGGGAACTGGCTTCAAAGCACCCACAAGTGAAAAAAACTGAACTAACTTTGTGTCATGTTGAGGACTCAGTGGTCTCCTTCTTTAAACATAAGTTAATGGTGAGGAGGACAGATGCCCCACAGACCACAATTGACACTTTCTTCAGTAAAAGGCAGAGGGAACAAGATGCTAGCCCTCAGCCTTCCACTTCAAGAAGGAGAGAGGATGTTCATGGTGGAGAATCTGTCAGTCCAGAGGTTCCTGACATTTTCATGGAAGGTGACTCACCTTCCAAGAAGCAGTAAAATGCTTCTCCTCCACCTCCACTTCCTTCTCTTCTCCCTTCTCCTCCTGCACCTCCCACTTCAAATGCACATCATCACCATCATCCAGGAGCCTTCTACATACACACCTCACAGTAAGTAAATTTTTCCGCCATTTTTGTTGAAGTTAGGACATTTTCGGTGAGCTGGAACCAATTACCCAAAAACCCATTGAAACAATGGTTTCGGTTAACGAACGTTTCGGTTAACGAACGACCTTCTGGAACGGATTGAGTTCGTTAACCAAGGGGCCACTGTATATATATATATATATATATATATATATATATATATATATATATATATATATATATATATATATATATATATATATACACCTAGACCCCGACTTACGACGGGGTTAGGGACCCAAATCCAGGTCGTAAGTCCGACATGGTTGTAAGTCCGACATAGATAAAAAAAAAATTTTTTTTAATAAAAAATCTACAATGAAATACAGTACAGTAAAAGTAATGAATAATGATGAATTGATACAGTACAGTGAAAGTAATAAATAATAAGGAATGGATACAGTGTGACTGAGCACTTAACCTTTAATGTAGTCAGCTGAATGCACATGGGGCCCCCATAATTTTCTAATTATACATGGAGACTACATTAACTGGAAACGTTTCGGTATAGAAAATGCGTGTCATTAAAAATTTTTTTTTTAATCTATATCTGAGGCGGTCATAAGTCCCGACGGTCGTAAGTCCACGTAGTCGTAAGTCAAATGGGCTCAGGTGTGTGTATATATATATATATATATATATAAAAGAGAAAGAGAGTATATATATATATATATATATATATATATATATATATATATATATATATATATATATATATATATATATATATATATATATATATATATATATATATATATATATATATACTGTATATATATATACATACAGTTCCCACTTGGTTTATCTACCTGTGATTTCACAAAGTAAGGACAATCCTCATCCCAAATCTTGGGACCAGAGCGAGACAAGGGTTTTTGAATTTTCGGATTTCAGAATTTTTTTTTTTACAGGATCAGCCCCACCCGTGGGCACAGGTCACTGACCCACATTGGGGCCTGGGGGATAAAATATAATAATAATAATTATAATAATAATAATAATACTAACAATAATAATAATACAGTAATGATTCAAAGGTCTAGGTCATGTTTCTCACTTTTGATCTTTTTTTCATTCTTGTATTTCTTTATTATTATTATTATTATTATTATTATTTAATTATTACAGTATTATTATTATTATCATCATTCTTATTTTATTTTTGTGTGTTTTTTTCTTAAAAATTATATTTACTATGAATTATTATTATTATTACTGTATTATCATCATTATTATTATTACTATTATTATTATTATAATTATTATTACTATTACATTTTCACCTCCCAGGCCCTGATGTAGGTCAGTGACCTGTGCCCGGGTGGGCTAATACAAAAAAAAAAACTTTCGGTTTTCAAAGCTTTTCGGTTTTCGGAATTTCGGATAAAGGGTTGTCAACCTGTACCACCCGGAAATATGACCGGCTCAGTCGTCCCAAAATTTTGTCAAATTACAGTACGTATTTTCGAGTCCCAACGTCAGTGATTGCGCTGTGTACGTACTGACAAAATTTTCGTTTATAATTCACTTTAAAATGGCTGGCAAGCTTAAAAGTGAGATTTTCGTGGTGCTGAGAAGAAAAAGAGACACCCATTTTAGATTTTCTATGTATTATTTAAGGATTTTCGACCTACGACCTGGATTTCTGTCCCTAACCCCGTCATAAGTCAGGGAGGAGCTGTATACACAATGCTGATAAATTATTCCTTCTTACATAAAGAGGAATAAATATATCGCAAGAATCTGCAAGTTCCGTCATATCACTGTACAGTATTACAAGTTTGGCGATACACAGTAGCAATGGTGTCATCCTTTCTATACACGTGAATACTTTCAGCAAACATTAATTCTTACATTATACTGTAATAGGATTTATTATCGACAAGATGAACCAAAAACCTACCTACCTATCCTAGAATGGAAGTTTATTACATTAATCTAGGGTAGGTTTGGTAAGAACATAAGAATGGCGGAAACTACGGTAGGTGCATTGGCCCATACTAAGTAGTCCAGTTTACACCCAACTCATATCACTCATATATCTCTCCAATCTAAATTTGAAGCTTCCCAGTTCTTTCGAGTTAATGCTGGTGTTCGGTAATAATTTGTTCCATTCAACCACAACTCTTATTTCCAAACCAATGTTTACCTATCTCATGCCTAAATCTAAATTTGTATAATTTAAAACCATAACTATGTTTTAAGCACCTGGTTAGATAGTGTAGTTACCATTATTATATGACCTTTGTTTAACCCTGACTTCAATTTATACACCTCTATCATATCGGCCATCACTTTACGCTCCTCAAGGGAGCGCACATTCAGGCAGGTTTGGTTATCTTAAATTTGGTTTGGTAGATTTGTACTGAAAGGAAAGTTGATTAGTCACTGGCTGGTTAGCTCACTGCCCAAACATGGCTTCGTGAAGCAGACAATGAGTAGCGTGTTTATTTACAGGAAAAATCATGGAAAAAATAAAACACACAAATCACAATATCTGCACCTGATTTTGCTTATTCTTGAGGTAAGAAATTGTATTTTTTTTATATTCCTGGTGCAGATGGATAACACTAATGCATTGTTTGATTTTGTTAATTTTTTCCACAGATGTTCTTTGGACTGATAGTAAGTAATAAAAATGAGATGACAATGCACAGACACTAAGAGAACCTGACCTAACCAACCAAAGTAGCCTACCTAGCCTTACCTAACTTCCTAGCTGGGGGGTCGCCTGCCATATTAAACAGAATATACTTACTTTGATATCTGGTACAGTACCAATGAAAGTAACTTTCTTGAAGCGGAATAGTGGAATTTTATGTTTTTTTGTGGACATGAGAGGACGCTCAGGCTGAGCAGGTCAGTTGTTGCACAGTGACAAAGGAGCGGACAACAACACGAGCTGACACAACAAATTTTTTTTAGGGATATATATGGAAAATAATTAATTTTTTCACATTCAAAGCACATAGAGACATCATTTTAGTGTTATGTCATTAGTTTTTCACAGTGTATTACCCTGCAATTTCCCTCATCCTTCATGCCCGGCCTACTACAGGTGATTTATGATCATAGAGAAAACTAACCAAATTAAAAAACATACGTACTTATAATTAAAAATAAAGTGTCTCCTCTTTTATAATAAGTACTGGTCAATTTGTAGTTGTGAGCAAACGCTGTTCTTTGGTTGAGCAATGTGTTTTTCCAATGGTTTAAACAATTTTAAGACAATTTTCTTCTATGACGGCTCCCATGCAAATGACTTAAATATACCGGGGGATCCAGAGGGGGGCGGAGCCACCTGGTTAGGAGGTAGGTTAGATAATTTTAGGTCATTTGCAAAGAAAGCATCATAGAAGTGTCTTAAAACTGTCTAAACCATCGGAAAAACACATCAACTCGAGAGCCATGGTTGGTCGAAACTACAAATTAACCAAAATAATTGCTATAATTATAGGCAGTGGATATTTTCCCTTGACCACCTTAGTTCCTACTAACACTATTTTACCACAAGTGCATTCCGAGTGGCTAATTGTTCATGACCAGCAAACAACTCGTGAACTATACTGTTTGACCATGACTGGCGGCATTTGCCATTTATTTCGGCGTAAGTTGATCATTGTGTAGCTATAAACATACCTAACCATATTTCTGCAGCACTTGGACAGGTTAGTATTTATCCATTGGCTGTCTACAGGTTTCCAATTTTCAATATTACAGACACAAAGACCATTCAAAAGCAAACATACGACTTCATATCATTTCTTGTGCAAATCAATATTAATGGAGTATATCACAAATTTCTGTACCGCCATTGTCAGTCACTTCTCTCCTCTCCTCCTCCTCTTTCTGTGACAACCAATGACCTTCAAGTATTGTGTCATGTGACTTGGCCCGATCATTTGAGGCAGCCTTTCACCTCTGGCGTGTGATAAGTGTTCTCTCCTTATCTAGCTGTAATTCAGAGAGTTTATGAGAGCGTGGAGAGCATCCAAATATTACAAGATCCGATTGACCTACCAACATCTTGACTGTCTTAAGTGAAAATTTTGTACTTTTAAGAAAAGACAAACTCTTTTGTCTGTAACAATAGGCATACCAGATCACCCAACTGTATCCTCCACCACAATAGCAGGTAGGCTCCCCCAAAATTGGTTAGGTTAGGTTAGGTTTCTTTTTTTTTTTGGGGGGGTTATGGTGTATTTAGCTATTCGGAGTGCACTCACGGTAAAATAGCGTTAGTAGGAACTAGACCAGTCACGGCAAAATATCCACTACAATAATTATAAGAACATCTGCAGAAAAAATTAATGATTTCAAACAATGGTAATATTGCAGCAAACAGTAACCACAGAATTCTGGTGTAGCGGACCAGAAGTTACCCAGACCAGAGTATCTGAAGGATACTTGATGTGATTAATGCTATCAAAGCATAGAACCTAATACAACCTGACCTAACAAACCCAATAGGTTGGGTTTGTTAGGTCTGGTTCTATTAGGTTCTATGCATTATCATGTTAATTTATGTGTAAATCAACTTGCCTTAATATTGAGGTCGATATACATCAGCAATAGCGAGTTGTCGTTTCATTACACTTCTAGTCCGGGTAACTTCTGGTCGGCTACACTGGAAATTCATTACACTCATTCGATCGAACAAATTTTTCAATGATTTTCTATATTACATTAAGTAAGGAGTAAGGTAAGGTAAGGTAAGGTTAGGTAACATTTTTTTATCAGATTCTTTGGTTGCTGTAATCTGCAATTTTACCGAGTTTTCATAAGTATCTCTGGTTAACCCGAACCCTTGTCTTGTTCTATTACCCCAAAAACTTTCATATCAAAGACTGCATGGCATTTCTGGCATCAAAAACATGATTATAAATACACACCTTCAACTATCAACCTAATTTAGAGAAATCAACGTAACTTCTTCCATACAGCCACTGAAACAATAATATACGACCCCGGATAAAATTCAGCAATCAACAATTAAAAAAAAAATTGCAAAAAAAAAATAACACGTTTCCTTTGCTTCCTCTCCCTGTACAAGTTTACACTTGTTACCAAAAGGAAAACCCATAAATGTATGTTAAACCAATTGTCAAACTAAATGAAGATTTTATAGAATTAATATTAATGTATTATCGAGACCTGGAACTGTCAGTTTCCCGTTCACCACTACAGTATATTATGGTCGTCAGTCCCATTATATCTACCATAATGTGACATTTTCATTTAAACCTCGGCTAAAGTCAGCTATTCATATTGTTTTTAAATTTTCCCTTTATCCCCTTCACCACTGATGGGCTCGTTAGCCGCTTTGGTTGTCACTCACGTCTTTATTTACGCACTGTTGGCTGACACCAGAGACCATCTAGAGACAGGAAAGGTTCCCAATAATCCAGTTACTACCATCATGTGTTGTCTGCTTACAGCGTCATCTATTGAGCGAACAAATAATTAGTTTAGGGGATACATATATTACCATTATTCCATTGTAATCATCATGACCTTTAAAATATTATTTCATGTTTCTAAGGCCAACTAACTAACTAACCCATGATAGGCATGTAGTTTAATTAGTGTATTAAAATCAGGAATTTTAGCATGTCACTTGCATAATTCCCATGTGTTCACAGTGGGAGCATTTTTATAATATTGCATATAATTTGGTGATGAAATTATATTATAGTGCATTGCATATTCTGTACCTACAGATTGTCCTTTCTGTAAGCACATCAAGGCGATTTTTTTTTCGGGGATTAGCCTGTAGTGGATACCCTGTAATTGGATTTCTACCCTACAAACGCTGTTTGTCGCTGATGCCCGACCCTGCGAATTCCCATGTGTATGCCTCGTGGTCTAGGTCAACCAGCGCCGCCAATAGCCCGCCATACATCACGGAGGTCAACTATAAAGCCACGCCTACCTCCGCTATATAAGACCTGACCTCGTGGTTGAGCCCAGATTCTTTCTACTCCTACTGTATTTCAGTTTCACCACTTTTCCTTCAACTCCTAATAATCTTCTTTCACCTCTTAACTAAAGACTTCGTATCGTATCGACCTACCTCTCTCTTCTTCTAGCTACAGCCGCAGCAAGCAACACCACCTCCTCCGCCTCTGCCTGGCGGTCCTCGCTCCAGCCGGCGACCATAGTGACCCCAAGCTGGTCCTCCCTGAGCATCCTCACCAACCAGCTCTCTACATCACGCTTGTAACCACGCTGCCACTTCCCAACACCAAGCTGCATTGTACATCAATACAACATGTATACAGAGAGCACATTGTGAGTTTCCTTTCTCCATCCCCACCTAGTGTAACCAAACATCCGTGCCCAGCCCCCCAACTACAATTGCTGGTTGATCACTTGCCGTCCGCTTACCAGCCAACCAGCGGCGAGTTCCGAATGTGATGAGTCTCACTTTCGGACTGGGCGGTGATTGGTCCGTTACCGCCTTCACCCCAGTCAATCAGCAGAGCCGCTCACTTCACACCTCTCGAGCTGATCCGGCAGAATCATATAAATACCCCCCAGTGCCCCTGGCAGAAGATTGGAAATGTCGTCAGGGAATGCACCTACTGTCAGGAGCCAGCGGCCAACCCACTGGAACACTATCTCCTCGACTGCGAATACACAAAGTCTCCGAAACAGAAACAGAATTCGAAACTTCCTAGAAGAACACACAACACCAGCAGCCATTGTAACCTGAAAGGCCCAAACCAGGGCCGGATTCAGGAGTGGGCAAAGTGGGCAGCTGCCCAAGGGCCTCCACAATCTGGCGGCCTCCACATATTGCAATATTTTATTTATTTGTTTATTCATTTGGATTATTTTTATTTTCATTCTTTAAAATTCATGTTTATCTATTCCATCACGTAAAACTATGTTCAGCAAGAAGAGTGATAGAAATTAGGCTAGCTACTCCTTGAAATTCACGAATAATGCAAAGAATCATCTCTCTATAATAACTCATAATATAGTCTTTTTCTGTGAAGTCTCTTGAATTTTGACATGTGCGGTAGTAGCTATATCAGGGCTGGTCGACTTGAAACCACATGAATGACTCCAGTCATGTCTCACTTTTTTTTGTGTGTGTGTGTGTGTTGGGAATTTGTACACTATCAATAAATATACAGTTAATTAAAAATTCTCAATGTTCTAATTTCCTCAATATAACTGCATATGGCTAAAATTCTCCAAAGACGTGTTCAAATTTCAAAAGAATTTTCCGGGAGGCTTACAGCACCCGGAACTCCCAGATGTTTAGGCTCCCTTCACCCCCCCCACCCTCTTGGGTAATTATAATGAGGGGCCTCCAAAGAGCTGCCCATGGGCCTCAGGTCTAAATCGGCACTGTTTAAACAAACCACATTCACCACCTTCTCCGGGTTATCATAGATACCCCACCCAGATAGCTTAGAAAAGTATCCTCCCCAGCAAATGCGGACCCCAGTTCAGGGGAGCGCCACTCAAAACTGACCGTCCAAGAGTGGGGGTTGGTGGTAAGCCTTCACTGACCGAGGGTCGCTCACCCAAACCTGCAGTATCCTTTCACATCTGCAGGTAGGACAACCTCCATCCCAAATGCAGTCTGGCTGCTCCAGGAGCTCCAGCGGGCCACCAAACGGGCCGCCTATAGGCAAAGGCCCGCGTCGGATCTCGGTCCAACAATCTCAGCAACAACAACAACAACAACAGCAACCTCTAATGCAGCACTGTTGATGGAAGACAAAATCTCGTTTCTGCAAGGTGGATAGCCCACCTGCTGTCAACCTCCTCCTATATTTCTTTCTTCTGAACTTTACCTTGTACTGTACCCTTCTTGCACCCTCAGAGCTAATGCTCTCTTCTCTCCATATCACCAACCTACCTTCACCGGAGACGTCAGCCGAACAGTGAGGTGAGAGAAGGCACATGTCGCGATTACTCCAGACCCACGTGCTTCCACTGCTCATGTCGGCGCCTGGCAAAACCGTACTGTGGCACACTGTATTTGAGGTTCCTCTCTGTATCTACACCACCCTCATCTTACTTACTTCTCTTAGTCTTACTCTTACTCAGTTCCATCCTATTCTTTTTTGGTAGCATGGACATGTAGTGATGGGTTTGTCAGACCACAGCACATCTCAGAAACAGTCCAGACTTGACCCAACATTAGGTCAAATGTAAAGGTACCCTCGCAACACTCAGGAGTTACAAATCAACTGGCTCCCCTCCATGTCACACGACCCCAACAAACATGTAGAAGGCACCGGCCGACTCTCTCCCTACAATAACCTACACACAGCAGAAGAAGTCCAGACCTGACCTCACATTAGCAGGTCAAATGTAACCCTGGACTAAATAACCAGGAGCCTCTCATGTCACACGGCCCCATCTGAAAATTTCTCCAGAATATACAACTTAGTCTCTGAAAAAGTCCAGACTGACCCTACATTAGCGAGGGCAAATGTAAGGAGACCCTTCGCCGCCGCCCCCCCACCCCCCGATCAGCTCAACCTGACAGCTGGTCTTCCAATATATAGGACGTCCTAGCCCTCCCTCACGAGGTGTGTCTTGTAACAGAAGGCCAGCTACCACGTCCCCAGTCCGCTCAGAGAAGCCACGCCACTAAGTGTCCAGAAGTCTCAGCCGGGTCCTGGACAGAGTGCTGTCAACTCAACCTGTAACAGTAAGTGCTTGGCTGTGTAGACGGTAGAGTGCAGTGATCCCGAACCTCCCCAACGATGGAACTTAGTGAAGTGCCCATTCTAATTGTGAGGTTAGGTTATCTGAGAATACCATAGTCTATCATAAATTGTTAATCGAACCCCCCATTAATCCCCCTTATAAGGGCCGATCCTCCGGCTAGTTACTAAGTTAACTCGCTCGCTTGGTGCAGACGACACTTGGGGTGGTTGACGGAGGCAGATAACGGCAGCCACTATCTCCCACGAAAGCAGATTCAACCCAGCCTATACCGTCAGTATCTAGCTACTCCTGTTGTCCGGTCAAATTGGCTGTGATTCATCATAGGTCCTGGACTGTGGGTTGCGTTCCCAGACCTTCACCTATCAACTGCCAACTCTCTGGTCATCTACCACCAACGCGATACCACACGACCATCAGTTCATCACATTCCGTCGGGTGCCCGGTGTTCTCCCCTGCTCTTTTCAAAGACGCGCTATGAGGGTGGAGTGAATGGACGCTCTGCCCTGGAGTGTGCATCACCGTTCCAGAACCTTCCCCCAGGGCCACTGCCGAGAAATATTTGTTCATTGTTTGATTCCACTGCTGACTCCCTTTATTGTTCGATTCATCAATTGTTGACTCCATTTAATTGTTTGATTCCATTAATTGCTGACTCCCCTTTATTGTTCGATTCTATCAATTGTTGACTCCATTTAATTGTTTGAATCCATTAATTGTTGACTCCCATTATTTGTTTGATTCCTTTAATTGTTGCTTCCATTAATTGTTTGACTCCCGTAATTATTTGATGTTTGTTGAGTGGTGTCAGAGTTTTGTGTTATATTTTTATAGTAAAGAGATGCCAATCTCTAACGGTTGTTTGTTATTCCTCGGAAAACCATGGTCCTTGACTTTCCTTTGTTAAGATCCTGATTAGCCTGGTAAGGGATTTCTATCCCTAAGTCCTAGTAAAATAAAGCTGTAACACGCATTGGTGTTTTATATACTACACTTGTACTGTGCCTGTGTTAATATACAGTGTTGACATCACACCCTCGAGACACGCTACCATTTCCTATCGCTATAATATTCTACTACTATAACCTCCTAACTTACCTCTTCATGTGAAATTTTGTCGCATTACAGACATTCTTTTGGTAGCATGGTCGAGGGTCTAGGCACATGGGTATGGTAATTCTGGTCTCAAGTCACTTGGATGGAAATAAAGGTAAAATACTGTGGGAGAAAGGAATACACCTAAAGTACTCTAAAAACAAGTTTATTAATATGCAATCAATGGGGAAAGATATTGTATTAATCAAATAACTACCAGGCTCAACTCCTGGGCTTAGTGCAAACTCAGTACTTACTCAACATACTCGTAAATAATTAAACTAGCATATACAGGGTCCGCTACCCAACATGGGATAATTATTTCCATCTAATTATCCCTAACATACATGTTACAACCCTCTCTGTGGACATACACTTCCAAGGAGTAACCCAGGGTAGAACACTGGGGCTCACGACTGTTGTTATTGTGGGGTAGCCAGACACATGGCGGGTCTGGGGTCTGGCCCAACGAAGCCGTGGGGCACATTAATCAGGCCGCATCGGTGCCATCTTTTCATATATGATCCCGGCTGGCCCTCTACTACATCCGAGGCCGTTGTTGGATGGTAGAGCGATTCAAGAATCCCAAGGATCTGGAGACAAACGGGAATCCGCGTCAGGGGACTGAGAAACATGGCAACACCAACAAACTCTTGTATAGACGACAGACGTATTTACGTTATATTACTTCTACACTGGGTTAATGACAATTCAACTGTTAAATCATGAACACTGGTGAACACTGATATTCACTACAATTGGCTGAATTAACTGAATTAACTGAATGGCTAGGGAACACAGAACCTACCTGGAGACAAACGGGAATCAGCGTCAGGGGACCCTCTCCCTGGCCATCTTGAGTTTATATATCCCTGAGTTACCAGTGATCGCTACTCACGCAATGACAATAATTACAAACAAACTAACTGTTACTCATTCAAAGATGACCCTCGGTTGACAAAGGTCTGGCGAATTACTTGGGTTGATTTACACAGACTAATTCAAGATTGAGCTTCCCAGGAGAAAGTGGAATAAACAACGTATTGACAACTGTGTCCGAAGGCGGGGCTTACTGGGAGGGATCGCGAGGGTAAACACGCTCCTTCTAGGGGTCGCTAACTCACTCATGTTTTGCGGGCGTGGAGTTTAATAAGAATCATTAGTTAAATAGATCAGCAGTCAACGTGACCATGACACTGGGAGGGAACACAAGTGTAGCGTCTATGGGGAAAAACACGTCTTCTCACGGGTCGCTAACTCACTCATGTTTTGCGGGCGTGGAGTTTAATAAGAATCATTAGTTAAATAGATCAGCAGTCAACGTGACCATGACAACACACGTGGATATCTCGTCTCTGTTGAATTGATTGAGCTGCATGGCGTAGTCCAAAACTCATGTAGGCATACTCGAAAAGACCGAACAGAGTGGTGAGGGCAGTCTTCTGGATATCTGCAGGTGCCACTGGAATCTGATGGAATGCACGCTCCAAGTCAATCTTCGAGAAGATGGTCTTAACATGGAGTTTGTGGTGGAAGTCCTGGACATGCGGGATAGGGTACCTGTCAGGTTTGGTGACGAAGTTCAGGGCTCTGTAGTCACCTTATATCCCCCAGTCGTTGGATGATGGCTTTGGAACCATGTGAAGAGATGCCCAGGGACTCTTTGAAGGTCGAATGATGCCGTATTGCAGGAGTCTGTTGAATTCCGCCTTGGATGCGTTCAGGAGCTCAGGGCGAAGGTGGCGAGGGCGTGAGAAGACTGGAGGTCCTGTAGTCTCGATGTGGTGGAAGATTCCCGACGTAGGCGGTGGTGGAGAGACTGGGGGTGAGAAAAGTTTCTTGAACTCCTTGAGCAGGGAGGAGAACTCGTTGGACGGCGAGAGGCAGGTGATAGTGTCGGCGACTGCGGCACGTGTACCCCAGATCGTGTGTGCTGTAGGCTCATGGATGAGGCAGAGGTTACTTGGGTCGACGACGAGCTTGTGGAAGATGAGGAAGTCGAAGCCAAGGGTGGGTTGAGAGACGTCTACCACCACGAAGGACCAGCGTAGAGTCTTGGGAAGACTAAGTCTTAAGGCGAAGATGTGTGCTCTGTAGGAGGCGATGGGGGGACCATTGGCGGCGAACAGGTCATATGAGGGTTGCTTTGATGTGTCTTGCAGTGAGGGAGGGATGATGCTGACCGATGCCCCTGTGTCAACGAGGAATTTTCTGACGGAGATGCGGTCGGTGATATGCAGCAGTGAGACGCCTGAAGTGACGGAGGTTGTGGTGTCTACCAATCCCCGTCGATGCCGTTTCCTGAGTAGTTGCAGGGAGCTTCACAAAGTCTAGCGTTAGCACCGAAGCGTTGAAGGTACCAGCAGAGGGTAGGGGCACTGTGCTGGGAGCTGGCGGCAGTGTCCGAGGCAGGACGAAGACGTCGGGGTTGGTAGGCCACAGTGCGTGGGGGAGGAACAGGACCAGCAGCAGGCATGGAGAAGCAGAGCTGCTAGAGGGTGTCGATCCTGCAGTGTAGAGACTGTAGCAGGTCCCTCATGTCTTGTGAGGCGTTGCTCGACTGAGAAGCGTTGATCCGGTTGACAAGATCGGAGGTAAGTGACGGTGTGGCCGCCTAGTTGTCCGGGGCAGCAAGGCGCACAGCAGTGTATTCATGGAATACTCTGTCTGCCGTGGCTGAGTAGGTCGCTGGGGTTGTAGAGTAGTACAGTGAAGACAGGGCGAGGCGGACTTCTGCGGGGAGCTTCTGTGTGAGAAGGTGGCGCAGGACAGTGTCAGAAAGCCTGTCTGTGTAGCGGGAGTTCAGTCCATGCATCTCGTCCCAGTTACGTGCAGGCATTGAGTTGCCGAGGGGTAGACTTGATAGGTCTTGCAGGAGACTGGCGCCAGGCTGCTGGTATCGCCTCTTCAGAGCTTCTCGTAGAGCTGCAAATTTGTTGTCAGCTGGAGGGTTGGTGATGGTTTCTGAGACTTGCGTGGTGACTTCTGTGGACAAGGAACAGACCAGGGTGACATACTTTTGCTCGTCTTTAGCTGTTGAGCCGGTGAGAGCTGCCGCCACATGAATTATCCAGTCCTAGCTGTTGTTGTTGAAGATTGGAAGAGAGATCTGTTTCTCACCCATCCTTGTGTGAGTGCCTCACTCCGTGTGTCACCAATTGTAGTATATGGTATGTGGCCAGTTGTCAAATTTCTCTTTGTTAGGCTCACATACATACGTACATGTAGGAGATCTCCCACTTAACCCTTATGCCCCGGGTGACGTTCCAGAACGGTCGACTAGTGTGCCTCAGGTGACGTTCCAGAACGCGAGCCTTTTCCCGCAACTGTTTAAATGCCTAGCGTGGGTTATCAGGTTCCAGTGTGACTATTTGCCTGTCACACCATACACTCAGCCACAGGAAAGCTTCCTGAATATAATTACCTACTTTTGTTTGTTTCATTTTATTGTTTGTCCATTTTATCATGTTGTATCAAAGTAATATTGCTAAAAGTAGTTTAGTTGAACAGTATTGTAGTGTAGTATTACTGGAAAAGAATGCTAGGATTATGTTATAAATGTATTTATTTGTGGAATCATTATTCAAATAATTATTTCTATGCATTACTTGCTCTACCAAACACAAAGACAGCCAGACAGCCAAGCAACAGACTGCATATGTGTAGCCGAGCAGTTTTTATGGAAAAATAATGCAAATAAAATAAACTCTAAATGAATTATTTTCGGGAAATAAGTATTATGATTAGTAAATACAGAGATGCATTACTGGCCATCCCGGACACAAAGGCATGCTAAAAATTGCTGCTAAGTGCAAAGTTAACCACGAGTGCTTGCCGTCAACAAACTGTCCCCTGATCTCCCTTCTCACCTCCATCCCTCTGCACTGCCAGGGAGGATGCTTAATAAGGTCACCCTGTATATTTAAGCCTCTCTCTGTCCATGTAATCCAGTTGCCACTGAAGATGTCTTGAATAAAGACGAAAGCTAAGGTGCTCCGTCGTTTCTCTTTTCCCCGTGTGATTTAAGCAAGGAATATATATATATATATATATATATATATATATATATATATATATATATATATATATATATATATATATATATATATATATATATATATATATATATATATATATATATATGTATATATATCATGTAGATCCACAATGAAAACGTGGATAAGATCAATCTTGATAAAATCACACGGGAAAAGAATCCTTAAGAATATTTTGACTCTGCCCTATCGTAATGAATTTGTCCCGTTAGTTCGGTCCCTCAAGCTACTAAATATTAATGTTGTTTTCAAGTATGACTCAACCATTACCAATATGTTAATAAGAAATAGCCCAAGTTTGAATGTAAATGGAAGTGTTTATTGTATTCCATGTAGCAAATGAAATTGTAATTATATAGGACAGACAGGAAAAACACTGCAGCTCAGAATCAAACAACATAAGTATAATATCAAAACAGCATCTGAAAGCAGTGCCCTGTTCGTTCATGATAGGAATAATAATCATCCCCTTGCTTGGGAAAAATGCTTAGAAGTATTTAAGAACATAAGAACATAAGAATGGAGGAAACTGCAGCGGGCCTATTGGCCCATACTGGGCAGTCCCGTTTACACCCAACCCCTATTGCTCATATGAGCATCCAACCTATGTTTGAAGCAATTCAGCGTATTCGAGTTAATGATGATATTTGGTAACTTGTTCCATTCATCCACTACTCTGTTTCCAAACCAGTGTTTACCTATTTCACGCCTAAATCTAAATTTGTCTAATTTAAAACCATTATTACGAGTTCGCTCCTGGTTGGATAATTTGAGTACCTTTGTAATGTCCCTTTGTTTAGCCTGCCTTCCACTTATACACCTCTATCAGGTCGCCCCTCGCTCTACGTCTCTCAAGGGAGTGCAAATTAAGATGCTTTAACCTGTCTCTATACTCAAGTTTCCTAATGCCCGGGATTAGTCTTGTCATTCTCCTCTGAATTCTTTCCAAGGATTCTATATCCATTCTGTAATACGGCGACCAGAACTGAACTGCGTAATCCAGGTGTGGTCTCACAAGAGCAAGATACAGTTTTAGGATGACCTCGCTAGTCTTGTAACTAACACTCCTTTGTATGAACCTAAGTACTTTATTAGCCTTGTTACGAGCAAAAACACATTGTTTACTTGGCTTAAGGTTCCTACTTATCATTACTCCTAAATCTCTCTCGCAGTCAGATTTCTCTATGGCATCGTTGTTCATCTGGTATCTGGTTTCCCTGTTTACATCTCCTATACTGAGTACTTTACATTTGTCCACGTTGAATTTCATCTGCCATTTTTCAGACCATTCGAAAAATTTGTTTAGATCTTCCTGTAGTTTTGCCAAGTCCTCGTCAGATTTGATAAGACGTCCTATTTTAGTGTCATCAGCAAATTTACTTATATTGCTGTCTATGCCGATATCTATGTCGTTTATGTATATAATAAATAATAATGGTCCAAGTACTGAGCCTTGGGGAACTCCACTTGTGACGTTGCTCCAATGGGACTTAGTGCCGTTAATGCTCACTCGCTGTTTCCTGTCCTGTAACCATGCCCTAATCCATTTAAGGATGTCACCTTCGATGCCATGAGCTTCTACCTTTCTAATTAGTCTTTCGTGGGGGACTCTGTCGAAGGCTTTGCTAAAGTCGAGATATACCACATCATAATTGTGCCCCTCGTCCACCTATTCGAAAACTGATGAAAAGAATGTTAATAGATAAGTTAGGCAAGAACGTCCTCTTGTGAAGCCATGCTGGGAATCATTGATCAATCTGTGCTTCTCCAGGTGATTTCGAATAGAGTTTGAAATGATTGCTTCCAGTAATTTGCCTACTATTGTTGTTAGACTGATTGGGCGGTAGTTAGAGGATAGTGATCTATCCCCCTTCTTGAAAATCGGTATTACATTCGCTATCCTCCAGGATTCTGGTACTACACCTGTTTTTAAGGACATGTTAAACAACTTTGCTAAGGGCATACTAAGCTCTTCCTTATATTCCTTTAATACTCTGGCAAATATCTCATCGGGACCAGGTGACTTATTAGGCTTTAGTTTGTCTATTTGCTTACTAACATCATTACTAGTCACTACTATCTCACTTAATTTGTTTTCTTCACTATCTCTGAATAGAGTCGGTGCCTCGGGTATCATGTTTAAATTTTCGGTGGTGAAAACTGTTGAAAAATATTTATTCAAATTATTGCTCATTTCCCCGTCGTTATCAGTGAGCTCGCCGGAGTCTGACCGTATTGGTCCAATCTTTTCTCATGTTTTAGTTTGATACATTTGGTAGAATCCTTTGGGGTTTGTCTTCGCCTCCCTTGCTATCCTTACCTCATTATTCCTCTTTGCTTTCCTTATCTCGGTTTTAACCCTACTTGCCAATACCCTATAATAGTCCCGGAGGTGAATTTCGCCACGATTTATCCTTCTACCTATAGCCTTCCTTTGGCCAATGATGTTCTTTAAATAATTATTTATCCATTTAGGGTCATTGTTGTCTGATCTGAGTTTTTTGTATGGTATGTTCTGCGTTTGTGCATTAAGTAACTCACTATTTAAATTGTCGTGGAACTCGGCAATCTCAGATCTCGTTATCAGGTCGGTGTCATCTGTCAGGTTCATGGCCAAGCGCGACACCCCCTCTCTCAGCTGCCTCTTTAAACTGTCAAAGTTTGCCCTTCTGAAATCTGGTACTTTAGTGGAATTTTCCTTACGTCTGCCCTGAAAATCTAACTGGAATCGAATTTCTTTGTGATCGCTGTTTGCAAGTTCGTTCCCTACCTCGACATTGCTAATGAGGTTTTCTCTGTTCGACAGAACTAAATCCAGTATATTATTACCCCGTGTGGATTCGGTTATATGTTGACTTAGAAAACAGTCTTGGATCGTCTCGAGAAAATCCTCTGATTCTGAGTTACCCGTAAGGCCACTCCAATCTATTTGGCCAAGGTTAAAGTCGCCTACTATACAGACTTTGTTGTGTATGGAAGCCCTGCGCATTTCATCCCAGATAAGTCGCTCATTGACGCTATCAAGATTGGGGGTCTATATACAGGTATTACTCCTGTGATTAATTTTACCCGACCGTCGCTTAATTCTATCCAAATTGTTTCTGTAATCCTCTCAGTTTTTATTTCCTTATTTATTTCACACTTCAGATTATCCCTAACATAGATTGCTACTCCGCCTCCTTTCCTGGTCTGCCTATCGGTATGGAACAGTTTGTAACCCGCAATTTGGTATTCGACTGGTAAATCATCTTGTGTCACAGAAAGACTTCTGGTTGATGCTAGTTTGATTAAGTAAATAAAATCAATAAACCTTAGTGATGGTCAGTTCAAAACTGATAATATGTTACATAAATTTATTTGTCAGTGGCCCAAGGTTAAAAATGCTTTGAAAACCTTATTTTTGACCTGACTTGACTAGTCACGTCACCCCCCTTCTCTTAAGCTCCTCTACGTGTGTGTTGGTGTGGGGATTGGTGGATGACATCATTATGACCTGACCTCATGTTTTTAAGGTCACCCTGTATATTTAAGCCTCTCTCTGTCCATGTAATCCAGTTGTCTCTGAAGATGTCTTGAATAAAGACGAAAGCTAAGGTGCTCCGTTGTTTCCCTTTTCCCGTGTGATTTTATGAATATATATATATATATATATATATATATATATATATATATATATATATATATATATATATATATATATATATATATATATATATATATATATTTGAGAGCATTGAGTAGAATGACCTTCATGTTGATGATGATGATAATGAAGTAAAGTGGCAGATGACTTTACCCTGGGAGAGGGGAGGAGAGAGAAGGAAAGCATAGAAACGGGAAGTAAAGTAGTAGGGGGTGATAGCAGGTGGGCTGTCCACCTAGCTGACACGAGTTGATTGGTTAGGATGGTGCTTTGGAGTTATGAGGTGAAAGAAGATTATTAGGGGTTGAAGAAAAATTGGTGAAACTGAAATACAGTAGGAGTAGAAAGACTCTGGGCTCAACCAGATCACTTCATCTTTTCTATTGGTGTTTTATCTTTTTTTTTACTCCCTTGGGTCATCAGACCTTTGTTTAATATTGGTGTGAGAGGTTTGAATAATAGACTAGGTTCTTTGCAGGCTTTATTCTTGCAGAGTCAGACAGTCACTGGCAACCCGGTGCTGCCACAGACAAACTCCCGCCTCCACACATGGGAAAACAATCTCTCATCTCCCCCGAAGTTTAAGGAAATGGCAATGCACATTTCAACTAACGAAAGGAAAACAATGCAGTCATAAAAACAATAATGCAAGAAAATAACAGTCAAGCAAAGACACAAAAAAAACCTCTAACTAATTTTATACCACATACACTACACCACGTAGTCAGCCAACCAACCCGGGAGCCTGCTGCCTCTCCCAGGCCTGGCCATGCCCGACTGGGGAGGGGCCGGGGTGCGAGTGCGGGCGCGGGTACGGAGGTCACCGCAAAAGAGGGGCCAGGAGGCATAGCATGATGCACCACAGGAGTGGTAGGCACAGGGGTGGCGCCACATCGCAGGTGGCGTCTGTTGCAAATGGACACCCTGCCAGTGCCAGTCAAGCTGACGGCATACTGCCTGTGAGGGCAGGCTTCCACCACTATGCCCGTCCTGTCCCAGAGCTTGGTAGAGGCGTCCTGCATACGCACCTGCGCACCCACAGCTTGGGGAGCCAGCTGGCGGAACACCTCCCCCCACGACAGAAAGATCCCGTCCTGGGTTTCAGCCAAGTGCACCTCCTTCATACGAAGTGCCCGCCGCCAGTGCTGGTCCACCTTATAGTGCTGTCTGGCCACGGGGATGCCGTCACGGAGCTGGCGGCCGGTGGCAAATTGGGCGGGCGACTTGTTCACCCCCCGCAGAGGCGTGTTCAGGTACTGGAGGAGGGCCTGGGATGTCCTAAGCAGTCCAGGCTACCCCCGGGCCCAGTGTTATCCCTGAGGAGCCTCTTGGCGGCCTTGACCCCAGCCTTTGCCCTGCCATTGGACTGGGGGAAATGGGCCGATGAGAACTGCACCTCGACCCCCCATGACTTGAGGAAATCCGTCATCTCACCGCTGGCAAGGTTGGTACCTCCATCTGTGGAGATCTACTCAGGTGCCCCCCACCTCGTTAAGTAACCCTGCAGATGGGCGATGATCTTTCCAGAGGTGGCCTCGTTGCTGGAAGTGGGCGATCTCCAGCCAACCTGTGAGTCAGTCAGCATATGCTTGGTATGTGTGGCCCTCCAGGTGGAAACATCAGCCACCACTTGTTGAAAGGGATAGTCTGGCGCGAGGTTCAAGACCAACGACTCCGGAGGCTGGGAAGGGGCGTGGGTCTCGCAAGTAGCACACCGGGACCGATGTTACTGCACGTCGCCCTCCATGCCAGGCCAATAGACAGACTGCCGGGCCCGCCTGAGCATGGAGTCGAGGCCTTGGTGCCCAAACGTGCAGGTTAACAGCAACCCGGTGGCAGAGGGAGTCGGGGATGACAAGGCGCACGCAGCCCTGGTCAAAGGTGTAGGTGACCGAACCATAGCCAACCTGTCCTTCACCGAGAAGTACGGGCACAGACAGGCCACCTCCTGTGACTTGTGGGGGCGCCAGTCGCCCGCCAGCACCCTCGACACAAGAATCTGGTATACTCGGTCGTCCGCAGCCACTTTGCACACGGTGTCTTCCTCCATAGTAATGCACCCATCCTGATCCAGTGCTGCGATTGTGACCACACACACTGCAGCGCACATTTCCTCCTCTTGGTCCATATCCTCCGCGTCGGGCGACGCCCTGAGGGAGGAGAAGCGGGATAGGGCGTCAGCTGCACAATTCCGCTTCCCTGGCAAGTACTTGACCGCGAACCGAAACTGCAGGGTCTTCTCCTTGAGCCTGAACAGCCGTGGATTCGTCACATGTGCGAGGGCTCTGTCTCCTAGCAAGCCAACTAAGGGGCGGTGGTCCGTCACCAGAATGAGGTTCGGGCAGCCAAGGAGGAACAGCCTGCTCTTGGGCACGCACCATACCACCGCCAGGGCCTCCCCTTCTACTGCAGCGTAGCCGGCCTCGGCCATGCTCAGATGTTGGCTACCTCACAGAGTCAACCGCCACCCTCCCATGCAGCAGAAGGGCGTCTCTGCAGAGGCACAGGCACAGTATTGTTGCAGGACGACGAAGCCGATGACCTCCCTGCTCCAATCCGTGACAGCTGCCGTAGGCCTGGATTTGTCGTAGAACACCAAGCCGTCCCTGGCCAACTGACAGATGGTGTCCTGGGCCTGACGAAACTTGAGCCACAGCTGATCGTCCCAATACACCCGCTTGCCCACTGGCTTCTTGAGGAGCTCATGGAAGGGCTCCATCACAGGTGGATTGGCAAGGAAGGGAGCCAACTGGTTAACCAGGCCGTGCCAGGACCTGATGTCAGTGATTGATGGCTGGTCAGGCAGGGGGAAGTCCTTGATGGCTGACAGACGTTGGGCAGTAGGCTGGTAGAGGTCCCACCCCAGGAGGAAACCCACAAACTCGGCTTCTCTCCAGCAGAACACGAACTTTTCTGGTTTCAGTGTGATACCTGTGCGAGCGCAGGTCTTCAGAAAATCGTAGGTGTGCCAGTACGCCCTCTTCACACTGGAGTCATAGAAGAGAGTGTCATCCACGCACTTGTACTTGTGGGGCACATCCTGAATAACGTCGTCAAACCTCTTGGTGTAGGCATCTGATGCTGAACAATGCCCCATGGGCGTCCTGCAGTATCGAAAAAGGCCCCACTGCATGATAAATGTGGTCAGGCGTCTACTCTCCTCCTCTAACTCCACCTGATGAAATCCCCAGAATGTGTCGGCGACGGTTTTGAACGAGTGCACTGGCACCCCAGACATCATGTTGAATGGTGCAGATGTGTGGTGCGTCTCCCTTAGACAGCTTGCATTGAGGCGTTGGGAGTCTACAGTGCACCGGGCTGACTTTTTTTTTGGGCACCACGACCATCCTGGCGCACCACTCCGTGGCCTCACCAGCGGGCACTGGCCGGATGATGGCTCTCCTGACGTCCTCCTCTAGCTGGGCCTTTACCTTCGCTTCCCAGTGTTTCGGAACGGGAACAGGTGTGTGACAGGCGTAGGGGTTCGTGCCGTGCGTCAGGTGGATAGGGTGAGGGGGACCAGTCATGACTGGCAGTGGGGACCTGCTGGTGTTGAATGCGGTGGATGAAAAGTGCGTGAGCAGCCATGCCTCCAACCTGGCCACATTCTCCTCTAAAGGAGGCAAGGATATCTCAACTGGCCTAGGAGGGACACGACTGCTCTCATTTCCAGGGTTCGGAGGTAGGTCGTTGGCAGTGTGCTGTCCCCCTCCATCGCCCACAGCAGCCACAACATGCCTATGGAGCGGGAAGTCGACAGGCACCAAGTTGAGGCACGTGCAGGCCTCCAATGACAGGTAGAGGGCCTTGGCTGTTTGCACGAAGTAGACCTCCTGGACGGTGGTCCCCTCGCCCACACTGAGACCGCAGGGGGAGGATCCCAGACACTTGAGCTGTTTCTTCGCCACGTCCCTCAGGCCATTACGGGCCCGAAGTTGCCCTGGACACAAACCGATGTCCCGGAGCAGGGATGGCCCTGCCACACACACCATAGCACCCGTGTCAGCCACAGCCAGCAGAGGGGTGGGGGGGGAATTGCCCCCAGCCTGGGTCACGAACACTTCTAACCTGGGGTGACGGAATAGCTGGGCTGTTGCCACTGTGACAGCACCTGACACATTTACAGAAGCACTTAGGGCTGTCTTACTCCTACAACACCTTTTGAAGTTCCCAACTTTAGAGCAATTGCGACATGTGGCCCCACTTGCAGGGCAGTTGCTTTTGCCGGAGGCATGTGTAACACCTCACTTCCCACAGTGCGCGCAACTGGGGTGTCCAGGTCAGGTGGCAGCTACCTCAGACTCACCCGTGACGTCATCACCAACCGCCGCTGCCTCCGTGGCTGTTCCCGTCACTGCCTGGCCAGACGTACGACACAATACACCAGCATCTCTCACTGCTGCCTCAAATAACATACACTTGTTTCTTAGCACTTCAACACTCTTATAACTCGAGTACCCCTGGAAAATTTCTATTTTCAACACTGGGTTACTCAGGCCCACCATAACTTTACGTAATAGCATGTACTCAGAGAGGTCGTTATCACAGGTGGGAGATTTAAATTCACACTCCACTGCCTCTGCGAAGCATCGTTGAAAGTACCTTTTCATGGGCTCCTCTTCACCTTGTTTGCTGTTGAAAAACTCATTCCATTTCACAGCTTGGTTTGGCGATTGAAGAACCACTTCACTGATGGCGTCTAGGGCTTCCTTGGGCGAGAGCTGCTCCCACTGACCGCTGGGATATCTCGAGTCAATCACCCTTTGGAGTGCAGGGACGCAGTTCAGGCGAATGTGGAGTGTGGCCACCAGTTGTGACCGTCTCCATGTCCTAAACGCCGCTGCTGGCATTTCTGCCTCACACTTCTCTGGAGCGACTGCTACTGATGGCTTCATAACCGGCATAGAAGCATGACCGTGGCCGCCAGTAGCTAGAGACACTGTAGGGGTATCGAGATATTAATGTTGTCTAGCACTCAGGATGCATGGAAACTCTAAGGTGGTTTTCTTATATAATATAAGTTATATGATAGACAGTCTGGTGCTGGAGGTGCCGTGTGGTGAGGAGCTGCTCAGTAGAGACGTTCGGTGAGTAGCGTGTTGAAGGAGGTAGATGTGCAGGAGCTTCGTTAGAGAAGATGTTGCCTGTTGCTGGCCTCCTGGTTGAATGAATGCTGGACAGCGAGGAGCTTGCTGGAGTAGGTGTTGCGTGTTCAAGAAGAATGGCCAGAATGAGAGCTGGTTGGTGAGGAAGCTCAGAGAAGGACAGCTGGTGGGTCGCCATGCTCGCTGGCGGGAGCGAGGACCGCCCGGAGGCCGCCAGGCAGCGGCGGAGGAGGAGGTGTTGCGTGTTGTAGAAGTGAGGCCAGAATGAATCTCAATGGAGAGACAGAGCTTATATACCCAGCAGCCGTGAGTCATCTATGAGTCATGTTGGGAAAACCCGAGAAGTAACCGGTCTTTGGCTCGGTTGCTAGGATACGGTAGCATCTGGTGACGCGGCTCGTTTGGTTGCTAGGGAAGGCGTCGCAGGTGGGATGCAGCTACGCAGTTTGTAGGGGAGACGTCCAATACAACACCATCTGAGCCATCATTGCACTCATGGTCTGCTGCTGGGCGTGCGTGGTGTTCCCCGCCGGTGTAGAGATGCCCTGGTGTGTTGGGCCGTGGCATCCTACTCACAGCGCCATGTGAGAGGTTTGAATAATAGACGAGGTTCTTAGCTGACTATACTCTTGCAGCATTAGACAGTGACTGGCAACCCGGCGCTGCCACAGACAAGCTCCCACCTCCACACATGGGAAAACATATCGTACGATTGTACTCCATCTCACAATCTCACAAATATATATATATATATATATATACAATCCCAATATCCTTTATACCTGGGGAGTGAAACCTACCCCAAGTTATTAACAAATAAAGGAACAAATAGGGAACACGGCAATAATTATCCCCACAAAAACCTACTCAACTAAATGTACTTGAATAAGTAAGAACAAGTTGAAGTAAGTCACAAAAGGGAAGATAATTAATTAATTCAATTTATGTTCTAAAGGGAGTAATGACTAGCAAACAAGAATTTAATGGAATTAATGATTGTATATTAAAATAAGAGTGATGCCGGAAGGGTGAAAATATACTGTAAGGAGTTAGACCAAACGAATACTACTTAACATAACTATATGACATAGACATACAATATATATACAACAATCCCTACAAAATAGTTATTTCCTACCAAACAGGAGATTCCTTACCACCAGGATCCCTTCCTAGGCCTAACTGAACGTGTCACTAATACCTGATACCACTAGGGCAATGCAGAAGACTGGACAAAGCACTAGACAAGGGTCAAGGCTAGAGAAAGAATGGACACACGTCTACCCTATGCCACGGTTTTTCGCTACTGGGGAAGCGTCCCCACACGGTGGAGGAGCGCGTCTCATATCACGTGATCCAGGACATTTGCTAGAGAGAGAAATACAAATCAAGGTGTATATATACAGAGAAGGGTGAGACCAGGTCCACAATGGTCAGGTATTAGGTAATGACGACTTCATCGAACTCATCAAACTATGTATTAAGGATTGCAAATTCGAATTCAATGGGGAATATTATGCTCAAAAATTTGGTATGGCAATGGATAATCCACTCTCACCTGTATTAAGCAACCTATATATGGAATTCTTTGAAAAGAAACTATTAAGTAATATTTTACCACCCTCAGCAGTCTGGTTTAGATATGTTGATGATGTATTATGTCTCTGGCCATGTAATGAGGACCTAAAAGCTTTCCTACCACAACTTAACAACTTAGCCCTCTCGATCAAATTCACTGTGGAATTAGAGCAAGACTGTAAATTGCCATTCCTAGACTGTCTGATACACAGAATAGGTAACACTTTTAAGTTCAGTATTTATAGAAAACCAACTAATGTGTGTTCATACATTCATTATTATTCTGCCCACCATAATAAAGTCAAACAGTCAGTATTTTCAACAATGTTTTTACGTGCCTTGAGAATTTGCAGTCCGGAATTCATCGATGAGGAATACAAATATATATATAATATTGGCTCAAACCTTAAATACCCTAGATCTTTCATAGACAAATGCCTAAACATTACTAAGAAAACTTTTTATAGAACTGATCCCAAGCCCACCCATGACCATAAGAATATCTTAATATTACCATTTCACAAAAATTTCTCACACATTCCTTCACAACTAAAACCTGGAACGTCAATGTGGCATTTAAAAACTCATGCACTGTTAAACAAATGTTAATCAAGAACTCCCCCAACAACACAATTGGTTGCATTTATAAAGTTCCTTGCAAGGAATGTAATATGTTTTACTTAGGCCAGACAGGTAAAGATCTTGCAACTAGAATTAAACAACACAAATACAGTGTTAGGACAGGCCAGGAATCCAATGCTCTGTTTGTTCATTTGAGGGATAACAAGCATTGCATTGACTGGGATAATGCCTCCTCAATATTACCATGTAATTCAATTGATAGTAGGAACATCATAGAATCTAGTCTTATTAAACATACCGAAGCATTCAACATGAATTTGAGTAACGGCATGTACAAGCTGGACAATTTTGTAATTAAGAAGATTTGTGACCAGGTGAGAAGGCCGGGTCACCTGACCATCTGACCTGACCACCAACCGTTGTGTGCTATTTAAAGATTAGTAGGGTCATTACCTAATACCTGACCATTGTGGACCTGGTCTCACCCTCCTCTGTATATATACACCTTGATTTGTATTTCTCTCTCTAGTCTGTACTCACCCCTGAAGATGTGAATTACACGAAAGCGCTTGGGAACTTCGTGTTTTCTTCTTTCCTTGTGGTTATCAGCATATACCTAGATCACGCGCACATATATATATATATATATATATATATATATATATATATATATATATATATATATATATATATATATATATATATATATATATATATATATATATATATATATATATATATATATATATATATACATATATATATATATATACTTAATTTTTAGTCCATATAACACGTGGACTTTGAACATATAATCAACGACCTCACCAGCCAGGAATCGAACCCTCGACCTACTGGGTGGGACTAGGGAATGCTACCGACCAACCCACAAGGACACTAAAAGCAGTCCTAGACTCTGTTATATTTCACACAAAGCCTGTTCATCGAGCTGATGGCGCCGTGAACCTCATTGGGAATTGCCCGAGCCTCGTATGTGGTGTCAGTAACATTTTACCGAATCCAGCTGGTATGAAACACGAGGTACCATATATATACTTCATTTTTAGTCCATATAACATGCGGACTTTCAACATATAATCAACGACCTCACCAGCCAGGAATCGAACCCTCGACCTACTGGGTGAGACTAGGGAATGCTACCGACCAACCCACAAGGACACTAAAAGCAGTCCTAGACTCTGTTATATTTCACACAAAGCCTGTTCATCGAGCTGATGGTGCCGTGAACCTCAGGTGCTAAAAATTTATTCTCCAAAGAAAAATTTTTCTTAGTAGGGGCGATTGTCATGGGTTGTGCTGGGCCTCCCGCACAACCCATCCCAAATGTTTGTTTAGGTAGAGATAAGGTACCCGGCCAGCCGATAGGGGTCATCTCACGCCTCAAAACCACATTTTAACAGTGGGCTTTAGACCTTGGGTGAGAGTAGACCTCCTGCTCCGCGGACTTACAATAGAATAGGGGCCATACAGTCCTACCAGTACTACGAGTCTGTGTGTGCAAATCCCCGAGATTGTTGTTAAGTCCAGCGAAAGTTAACGCATCCTGTAAAGGAATTGATCACTGGTGACTGTAGGGTGGTCCAAAATATCACATATTTGTATACGTTTTCTCCACAAGGTTTATTTTTGTCCATAGGTACAAAATGCATCCCAGAAAAAAATTGGATCATTTAAAGCATATTTAGAGGTCAATCCAATGTCCTCTTTTTTTCCATTTAGTACGTAATAAGGATTTTTCGGGGCTAGATAAACACATTATAAACACATTGTCTTTATTCAGCATAATATACTATTTAGATTGATAATGAAATAATTGTAGAACTGATGAGATATAAATGAAATAAGTAACTTCATCTGATTAATGGTAACCCTTGTCTGTGTTTCCTGTTTCAACCTGTCATTGTCAACCCTATGACTCAATACTTGACTCTTTGCCCTTTCCAAATAGGCAACTAGGCTATATACATTGAAATATACCCAATATAATGTGTTGTGTATATTAAGACTGTATCATGCGGACAAGAAAATTCAGTCCTACACTACAAGTATAATATGCAAAATGGATTGACCTCTAAATGTTAATGAATATGGATAAAATTTTACAGACCTTATCTATGAACCAAATGGACAATTTTATGGCTTGTGGAGGCAATATATTACTACTTATATTTTTTACCATATAGTTTTGGACCACCCTACTGGTGAGGGCCTGTTTGCTACAAGAGCACTCCAGGCCGGCCTAATAGATCTAACGATTAATTCTCCAGGTTGCCAAACTCTCCCTTATAACTTACGGTACTGTGGCGCGAATGTGAGTGACTGACCTATCCATGCAAATTATAAGTCCAGTGTGTGGAATTGTGCCAAATAAACGTAAATGCAATTATCTGCCCATATCTGTGATCCCTCTATTATTATTATTATCAAAGGTAATGACTGATTGGTTATGACAAAGTATAACCAATAACTTAGATGGACGTTGGAAGTTAATGGAATTCATTAAATCATCATTTGTCAAGTACACAAAGCATTGAATGCCGGAAGCAGAGTGAATTCTACGTAGTGATACATCATAATCTCCTGGGTGAGTAATCAGTGTGAAGGTACCTGAGTTCTACGGTAAGAAAACCACTTTCTTGCATTTAAAACCTAACACCAGGGCTGCGTGCACCTTGTCATCCCCAACTCTCTCCGCCACCGGGTTGCCTTTAACCTGCACGTGAGGCACTAGGACCTCGACTCCATGCTCAGGCGGGCCCGGCAGTCTGTCTATTGGCCTGGCATGGAGGGTGACGTGCAGTAACATAGGTCCCGGTGTGCTACTTGCGAGACCCACGCCCCTTCCCAGCCTCCGGAGTCGTTGGTCTTGACCCCCTCGCCAGACTATCCCTTTCAACAAGTGGTTGCCGATGTTCCTACCTGCAGGGCCACACGTACCTAGCATATGCTGACTGACTCACAGGTTGGCTGGAGATCGCCCACTTCCCCAACGAGACCACCTCTGGAAAGATCATCGCCCATCTGCAGGGCTACTTCACGAGGTGGGGGGCACCTGAGTAGATCTCCACAGATGGAGGTACCAACCTTGCCAGCGGTGAGATGACGGATTTCCTCAAGTCTTGGGGGGTCGAGGTGCGCCTCTCGTCGGCCCACTTCCCCCAGTCCAATGGCAGGGCAAAGGCTGGGGTCAAGGCCGCCAAGAGGCTCCTCAGGGATAATACTGGGCCCGGGGGTAGCCTGGACTGCGATAGGACATCCCAGGCCCTCCTCTAGTACCTGAACACGCCTCTGCGGGGGGTGAACAAGTTGCCCGCCCAAATTGCCACCGGCCTCCAGCTCTGTGATGGCGTCCCCATAGCCAGACAGCACTATAAGGTGGACCAGCACTAGTGGCGGGCACTTCGTATGAGGGAGGTGCACTTGGCTGAAACCCAGGACGGGATCTTTCTGTCGTGGGGGGAGGTGTTCCGCCAGCTGGCTCCCCTAGCTGTGGGCGCGCAGGTGCGTATGCAGGACGCCTCTACCAAGCTCTGGGACAGGACGGGCATAGTGGTGGAAGCCTGCCCTCACAGGCAGTATGCCGTCAGCTTGACTGGCAGTGGAAGGGTGTCCATCCGCAGCAGACGCCACCTGCGATGCGGCGCCACCCCTGTGCCTACCACTCCTGTGGTGCATCATGCTATGCCTCCTGGCCCCCTTTTTGCGGTGCCCTCCATACCCGTGCTCGCATTCGCACCCCCGGCCCCTCCCCAGTCGGGCATGGCCAGGCCTGGGAGAGGCCGCAGGCTCCCGGGTTGGTTGGCTGACTACTCTATTATTCAAACCTCTCACACCAATACTAATACAAGGGAGCGAAAAAAAGATAAAACACCAATAGAAAAGATGAAGTGATCTGGTTGAGCCCACATTCTTTCTACTCCTACTGTATTTCAGTTTCACCAATTTTCCTTCAACCCCTAATAATCTTCTTTCACCTCATAACTCATGACTCCAAAGCACCAGCCCAACCAATCAACTTGTGTCAGCTAGGTGGACAGCCCACCTGCTATCACCCCCTACTACTTTATTTCTCGTTTCTATGCTTTCCTTCTCTCTCCTCCCCTCTCCCAGAGCAAAGTCATCTGCCACTTTACTTCATTATCATCATCATCAATGTGAAGGTCATTCTACTCAATGCTCTCAAATATATATATATATATATATATATATATATATATATATATATATATATATATATATATATATATATATATATATATATATATATTGATAAAATCACACGGGGAAAAGAGAAACGACGGAGCACCTTAGCTTTCGTCTTTATTCAAGACATCTTCAGTGGCAACTGGATTACATGGACAGAGAGAGGCTTAAATATACAGGGTGACCTTATTAAGCATCCTCCCTGGCAGTGCAGAGGGATGGAGGTGAGAATGGAGATCAGGGGACAGCTTGTTGACGGCAAGCACTCGTGGTTAAGTCTGCACTTAGCAGCAATTTTTAGCATGCCTTTGTGTCCGGGATGGCCAGTAATGCATCTCTGTATTTACTAATCATAATACTTATTTCCCGAAAATAATTCATTTAGAGTTTATTTTATTTGCATTATTTTTCCATAAAAACTGCTCGGCTACACATATGCAGTCTGTTGCTTGGCTGTCTGGCTGTCTTTGTGTTTGGTAGAGCAAGTAATGCATAGAAATAATTATTTGAATAATGATTCCAAAAATAAATACATTTATAACATAATCCTAGCATTCTTTTCCAGTAATACTACACTACAATACTGTTCAACTAAACTACTTTTAGCAATATTACTTTGATACAACATGATAAAATGGACAAACAATAAAATGAAGCAAACAAAAGTAGGTAATTATATTCAGGAAGCTTTCCTGTGGCTGAGCGAGTGGTGTGACAGGCAAATAGTCACACTGGAACCTAATAACCCACGGTGGGCATTTAAACAGTTGCGGGAAAAGGCTCGCGTTCTGGAACGTCACCTGAGGCACACCAGTCGGGCGTTCTGGAACGTCACCCGGGGCATAAGGGTTAAGTGGGAGATCTCCTACATGTACGTATGTGTGTGAGCCTAACAAAGAGAAATTTGACAACTGGCCACATACCATATACTACAATTGGTGACACACGGAGTGAAGCACTCACACAAGGATGGGTGAGAAACAGCGAGGACTGGATAATTCATGGGGAGGCAGCTCTCACCGGCTCACAGCTAAAGACGAGCAAAAGTACATCGCCCTGGTCTGTTCCTTGCCCACAGAAGTCGCCACGCAAGTCTCAGAAACCATCACCAACCCTCCAGCTGAGAACAAATTCGCAGCTCTATGAGAAGCTCTGAAGAGGCGATACCAGCAGACTGGCGCCAGTCTCCTGCAAGACCTATCAAGTCTACCCCTCGGCAACTCAACACCGGCACGTCTCTGGGACGAGATGCATAGACTGAACTCCCGCCACACGGACAGGCTTCCTGACACTGTCCTGCGCCACCTTCTCACACAGAAGCTCCCCGTAGAAGTCCGCCTCGCCCTGTCTGCACTAGACTACTCTACAACCCCAGCGACCTACGCAGCCACGGCAGACAGAGTATTCCATGAATACACTGCTGTGTGCCTTGCTGTCCCGGACAACTCGGCGGCCACACCGTCACTTACCTCCGATCTTGTCAACCGGATCAACGCTTCTCAGTCGAGCAACGCCTCACAAGACATGAGGAACCGGCTACAGTCTCTACACCGCAGGATGGACACCCTCTAGCAGATCTGCTCCTCCATGCCTGCTGCTGGTCCTGTTCCTGCCCCACGCACTGTGGCCTACCAACCCCGACGTCTTCGTCCTGCCTCGGACACTGCCGCCAGCTCCCAGCATAGTGCCCCTACCCTCTGCTGGTACCTTCAACGTTTCGGTGCTAACGCTAGACGTTGTGAGGCTCCCTGCAACTACTCGGGAAATGGCATCGACGGGGATTGGTAGACACCACAACCTCCGTCACTTCAGGCGTCTCACTGCTGCATATCACCGACAGCATCTCCGGCAGGAAATTCCTCGTTGACACAGGGGCATCGGTCAGCATCATCCCTCCCTCACTGCAAGACACATCAAAGCAACCCTCATATGACCTGTTCGCCGCCAATGGTACCCCCATCGCCTTCTACGGCGCACACATCCTCGCCTTAAGACTTAGTCTTCCCAAGACTCTGCGCTGGTCCTTCGTGGTGGCAGACGTCTCTCAGCCCATCCTTGGCTTCGACTTCCTCACCTTCCACAAGCTCGTCGTCGACCCAAGCAACCTCTGCCTCATCCATGAGCCTACAGCACACACGATCTGGGGTACACGTGCCGCAATCGCCGACACTTTCACCTGCCTCTCGCCGTCCAACGAGTTCTCCTCCCTGCTCAAGGAGTTCAAGAAACATTTCTCACCCCGAGTCTCTCCACCACCACCTACGTCGGGAATCTTCCACCACATCGAGACTACAGGACCTCCAGTCTTCTCACGCCCTCGCCACCTTCGCCCTGAGCTCCTAAACATATCCAAGGCGGCATTCAACAGACTCCTGCAATACGGCATCATTCGACCTTCAAAGAGTCCCTGGGCATCTCTTCACATGGTTCCAAAGCCATCATCCAACGACTGGGGGATATAAGGTGACTACAGAGCCCTGAACTTCGTCACCAAACCTGACAGGTACCCTATCCCGCATGTCCAGGACTTCCACCACAAACTCCATGGTAAAACCATCTTCTCGAAGATTAACTTGGAGCGTGCCTTCCATCAGATTCCAGTGGCACCTGCAGATATCCAGAAGACTGCCCTCACCACTCCGTTCGGTCTTTTCGAGTATGTCTGCATGAGTTTTGGAATACGCAATGCAGCTCAGACCTTCTAGAGGTACATGGACCACATGCTTTGCGACCTCGATTTTGTCACTGTCTACACAGACGACATTCTCGTCGCATCTCCGACGCCTGCCGAGCATCATCACCACCTACATCTCCCTCTCCAACACCTGCAGAACAAAAACATGAAAGTTCATCCCGCCAAGTACGTTCTCCATCGACTTCCTCGGTCACATAGTCTCGTCGAACGGCATCCAACCCCTACCACAGAAGTTAACTGCCATCAAGGAGTTCCCCAAACCTGAAACAGAAAGAAGAAGCTCCGAGAATTCCTGGGTTTAGTCAACTCCTACCACCGCTTCATTGCCCAGGCTTCTAACATCCTCGCTCTTCTCAAGGGAATCCCCAAGATGTCTCACAAGCCTCTCATATGGACTCAAGAGGCCTTTACAGCATTCACCACTATCAAGCAGCACATCACACGCCTTACCCTGCTGGTTCACTCTCACAACAGGCACTTCTTTTACTGCCGTGGGCGACGTCTTACAACAGGAGATCAACAGAACTCTCATGCCCATTGCCTTCTTCTCACAGTGGCTTCAACCACCTCAACTCAAGTGCAGCGCATTCGATCGAGAGCTCCTGGCCATATATCTTGCTGTCAAGCATTTCCAGCACTTCCTCGAGGCCCGTCAGTTCACCACTTTCACTGATCACAAGCCCCTAGTCCACGCCATCGCTTCAGCTTCCCAGAAACATACACTTCGTGTTCTTCGCCACTTGGTTTACATCTCGGAGTTCACCAGCGACATCCAACACTTCAAGGCCAGCCACAACGAGATCGCCGACACCCTCTCTCGTTGTATATCAAGCATTCTTCCCTCATCTCCACCCAGGGATTACAGACAGCTCGCCGTAGCTCAAGAGAACGATGAAGACCTTGCAGCATACAAGACATCTCCCTCAGGTCTCGCCCTTCAAAAACTCCCCGTTCCCGACACAAACATCAAGCTGTGGTGCGACATGTCCTGTGGGCAGCCTTGACCGTTCGTGCCTCATCCGCCGCCGCGCCATCTTCGACCACATTCATGGTTTCAGCCACCCAGGTGTATGGACCTCTCAGCACCTTCTCACGCAACATGTCGTCTGGCCTGGCATCAAGGCTAATACTCGGAAATGGGCTGCCCAGTGCCTGGCCTGCCAGTCCTCTAAGATACATCGACACACACAGTCTCCCTTAGAAACCTGTCCTGTACCCAAAGGACGCTTCCAGGTAGTGCACCTCGACATCGTGGGACCTCTTCCATCATCCTGCGGCAACACCTAAATCTTCACCTGCATTGATCGTTTCACCAGGTGGACAGAGGCCATTCCCATGCCTAATGCTACAGCAGAGTCAGCCGTTTGCGCCTTCCTGTCTGGTTGGGTCTCCCATTTTGGTCCTCCCACCACTGTCATCACTGACCGAGGAGCCCAGTTTGAGTCACAACTCTGGCTTAGTCTCCTACAGTTCCTCGGAATTTCCAGGCACTGCACTACTGCTTACCACCCTCAATCCAACAGCATGGTAGAGCGGTTTCATCGGCAGCTGAAGGACGCCATCAAGGCACAACGCGACCTCTACAGCTGGACGGATGCTTTACTCTTAGTTCTCCTTGGCATCCATGCATCACACAAAGGGAACATGCACTGGAGCCCAGCAGATCTCACCCTAGGCCAGCCCCTTCGCCTACCCGGGGACTTCTCACTTACTGCTGACGTTGACCACTTCACTCCTGCTGCCCGTTACGACCTACTGCAAACACTACGACAAGCAGTTTCTGCATTCAAAGCTACTGCCCCAAGCCAGCCTTCCCTCGCCCTGAACACATCCCTCCTGCACTACTCAACGCCGAGTGTGTCTTCGTCAGGCGCGATGCTCACCGCAACCCACTTCAACGCCCCTACGACGGACCCTTCCCGGTTTTTGCATGGTCAGCGAAGTTCCTGACGATCATTCGCACTACATTCCTCGCCTGTTTCTCCCGCCGTTCAACCTTCTCTTATCTACAACCCTCCTTCTCCCTATGCTTCTCCCACAGATTTCGTGTCACGAGTCGGAGTTGTTACACGTAGCGACCGAGTGGTTCACACCCTTGCCCGTTATGTCTCACATGTGGGATACAACCTTGCTGACAACAAGTTTCCTGCAGCGCTCGGAGGGGAGGGGGAGTATTGTAGTGGATACTCTCCCCTACAACTGCTGATTGGTCACTTGCCGTCTGCTTACCAGCCAACCAACGGCGCGTTCCACTGGCCGGGCCTCGCTTTCGGACTTCGCAGTGATTGGACAGTTACCGCCTTCACCTCAGCCAATCAGCAGCGCCCCTCACTTCAGATCTCTCAACCTGATCCGGCTGTGAAGGTCATTCTACTCAACGCTCTCAAACGGACAGGACCTCCTCTCAACAAGCTTCTCACCACATAGCAACTCCCTAGCACCTCCATCCTTAGTGCGAGATCTCCTATAAGTACGTATGAATGTGAGCCTAACAAAGAGAAAATAGACAAACACAAAGAGAAATTAGACAACTGGCCACATACACCACGCTACAGTGGCAGGCTGCCATTGTAAGTATAATAAGTGTTGTGGAGGAATGACTTGGCTTATCCCCGACTAATTCATGGTATAGAATATAACTAAGGCATGGTAATTAATTGAGAGAAAAAATATATAAAATCTGGAAAATACAATAATATATATGACGGAAGAAATAAAGTATAGAAAAGAATATTAACTTAGAAAATATAAGCAAAGAAATATAAGATAGATACTTATAGACAGAAAGACTTAGAAAACAAAATTATTAATATACTGTATATACAAGAAAGGATAACTAGAAAAATCTATCTTAAATAGCTATAGATAAAAAAAAAGAAGAATAAGAAGAACAGAATGGAAAAGGGAAACTTCAAACTTGTCCCCCTTTACACCGGCAGCTGTGTGATGCCTGCTTACTTGCACTCATTTGCCCTTCGTTTCAAGTATTTACATCCTCCTCCACGGTCACTGATATCACTATGAACTGTCTTAACTAAATAGTAGAGCGGATAATGGAAAAATCGTACAAATGGTGATACAAGCATGAAATTTGGCATGGCCCTTGGGGCTACTTGTCAAATCTGCCTGACCTCCAGTCGGTGGAGAGTGAATTTTCAAATATGCAATCGCGACTAACATTTAAAATCCTACATCGATTTACACTTTCACATCACTAAGACCATCTTCGTGCTCTTAATGTAATCACTGTCCAATTTCTGCCGCTCGACAACGAAGACCCAAATGCCAACACGCTTTGTTACAGAGACGCAACACTACCTGAACCGCATGACCAAACTTTGTCCTAAGTTGACATGCAATTACTGCAGGGCGAATTCTAATGTAAATTGTGTCGGTCTGGGGATTACAGCGTTTTAGACGATACAGATTGCGGTAAAGCGGCGTCACATTAGCATTTCTATTGTCAGCATTTCCATTCATTGTCGATTTTTTTCACGAATCGTCGACGTTGTCGTTGACTTTTTGTCAAACGGTGCAGACCTTGAGCTGTGACCCCTTGTGGGGCGAGTCTCTGCCAGCTCCAGGTAAGAACACTGGACTGAGGTGCCGAAATGCCAGCAACAGTCTGTTGGCCCTCCTTTGGATATTTTCAATCAACTGACAGTCCATAGCATGTCTAGGGGTATACTGCCAGACTGGGATCACTAATCCTAAGGGGGAATACTTAAATCTAATCTTAATTTCTAAGGGTCACTGCCACCAGACCCCCTCTGGACAGCATGTAGCTCGTTAGGTAGCGTGCAGAGTGGACTAGGCATTGGGTTAGGCTTTTCATTGACCAGATCGATAAGGGGAAAGAAGGGTGAAACCACAACCTATCTTAGTCCTTTCAAATGTTCCTTCTACTCACTTCAGTTCATTTTTGGTACTACCTAACCACAGTTCTTGGTAGCATGTCGATGGTCTAGGCACATGGGTAGTGTAATTCTGATATCAGGGTCACTTGGATGGAAATAAAGGTAACTACTGTGGGAGAAATTAATACTCCTAAAATTCTCAAAGAACAAGTTTATTAATATAAAATCAAAGGGGAAAATAGATGTTATTAACATATAACTACCAGGCTCAACTCCTGGGCCTATTGCAGACTCTGTATTCCGTATTTACGAATTTTCTTATTTACTCAACAGCAATTACTCAGATATTACACTCTTACCGTGCACACAATAACTGGTGTCACCTTACATTACATCGCAGGACCAGTTCCTTGTCCTTACTCCCAATACACTAATACTGATACAAACACCGACATGGGTCCACCACCCAACATGGGGTAATTATTAACAAACACATACAACCACACTGTGGACCATAACTCCAAGGCCTGTCCCAGGGTATAGTACTGGCGCCTCTAACAACTACTGTTGTGGTCTGTTACACTCCGACACGAGGTGGGTCTGGGGTCCTCGGCCCACGAGGTAGAGTGGAGCCGATAAATCATGCCGAATCAGCACCATCACTCCTATATTGACCACTGCTGGGTATCCACCGGCTCCGAGCGACCGGTGGGTTTCAATTAAGCCCACCCTCGATCTTGTAACGAAGGTGAAAGATAATATGGGAGGTTTTTTTGGGGAAGCATGGTGGGCCACAAACAAATCTTCAGTCTCGCCACATCAGATATTTACGTTATATTACTTCTTACACTGGGTGAATGACAATTCCACTGTTAAGCATGAACACTGATGAACACTGATATTCACTACAATAGACTGAATCAAACTGAATGCTTATAAACACAGAACATACCTGGGAAGGAAGGTGAAAGATGATACGGGAGGTTTATTCCTCCTACCTCGCACTGGTTTATATACCCCTGAGTTGCCAGCGATCGCTGCTCACGCAATGACAGAAATTACAAACAATCTAACTGTTACTCATTCAAGGATGACCCTCAGTTGACAAAGGTCTGGCAAATTACTAAAGTTGATTTACAGAGACTAATTCAAGGTTGCATTTGCCAGTAGAGAGTGCAATAAACGTAGTGACAACTGTGTTCGAAGGCGGGACTTACTGGGAGTGATCCTGAGGGTAAAACACATGGGAAAAACAAGCCTCTCCTGAGATTCTACAAGCGCGGTGGATTTGAATGTTATGTAGCGTAATATGAATTAAAATGGGTTTTTAGGAATGACAATGATGTGCTCAGTACAGGGGACCAGACTGGGTGACAATACTCTATGCAGGGAAGCACCTCGCTCTTGAAGATCGTTACGACGGACAGTCTAGATTAGGGTTGCCATACGTCCGTATTCTCCCGGACATGTCCTCCATTTAGGTCTCGAAATCTTCATCCGGAAGGAAATTTTAAAATTCTTCAAAAGTCCGGAATTTCAGCTTCCATCATTTTCTCCATGGAAAAAACATGAAACTGTAATGACGAGAGAGAGAGAGAGAAAGTGGAAACCGTAGAGATCTCGTTCAGTTTTTGTCAGCTGATAAATCACTTGTACGCCTGTACGGTGTTGTCAACTTAGCTGTCAAATATTTGATTGATAAGGGGGTAGAAGTTGATGAAGTGTTTTGACCAAGTTAGTAACCTGAAGCAGTTTGTGGAAAATTACAAGAGTGATGAAGAATTTAGTAATCTGCCAACACATAAGAAGTGGACCAGATACTTTGAAAAATCAAAGAACATTGAATGCCACTCAGAATTGCTAAGAATTGCACAATTCTTCTTTGCTATATCATCTCACATTGCAAATGTAGAAAGGGTTTTTTCACTGATGCAAAGTCAATGGATAAAGGAAAGGAACAAATTGAGTGTTGAAACAATGAAAGGCATTCTGACCGTACAGTACAACTTCCGAGAAACATCTTGCAGTAACTTCTACACCTTTCTAAAGAGCAATCAGCCAATACTGAAAAAGATCCGATCTACAGAAAAGTATGCATGGGCACACCAAGTCACACACACAGTGGGGGAAGAAGACTGCAGCTAAGGGAATAAAGATGTTCAGCCTTAAGCAAAGGTAATTTTTTTTTTTTTAAGATTTCTATACCATGTATGTTGTATAATAGCCTGTGTGTACTGGGCGGGGGGGATGTCTTCGGGAGCGTCCTCTTTTTTGAATGTTCAGATATGGCAACCCTAGTCTAGATATCTGAACGACTTTCTTATAAGGCCCGAGAACTTCACTTCATTGTCAACATACACACCCAGTTTCTTCATCCGGTGGTAAAAGTAAAAAAAAAAAGTTACCGTTGGTACGTCCCAGGTGCATCCTCTTACACTTCGTGACATTGAATCTTAACAGCCATTTCTTCGATCATTCTTGATGCTCACAGAGATCTTTCTGCAGGTCTTCACAGCCTGCTTGGTTCTTAATTCCCTTAAATAACTTGGCATCATCCGCAAACATTTTTATGGAGAAGTGTACAGCTTCTGGCATGTCATTAACAGGGGCGCCATTTGGGGGGCTGGGAGGCACTCGCCCCACCCCCCAAAGATCTGGCTTGCCCCCGTTCCCTCCAAAGACCTGGCTTGCCCCCCCTCCCTCCCAAGACCTGACTTGTCCCTCCCAGGGGATGTCTTGCTCTCTAAGGAAAATTTTAATTATATTCCTTTTTCATATAGACGAATTTGGATTTGGTGAGAACATCTCAATGACATTTTTACTATGCATAATTAAACAAAATAATAAGTATTCATCAATTTTTATCGTTCCCATTGCCTATCATTTATAAACTGAATAGCAGCAAGGAAGTAGTCATATTGCTAACAGCCACACGGTCCACACCGGGAAGATGCAAATTGAAATATAAAACGTGTTGAAACGTGTTCCGTCTGTTACAGCACCACCCGGCAGCACCACATTAAACCGGGATTTTGACCCCCATTCTTTGCATGTAATGGTGTTGCCCCCCCACCACCTCCTCCCCAAAGGAAATTTGTCTAATGGTAGACCCTGCTGCCATATGGTATCACGAAAATTGTGACCAAGTCCCAGGTTGCTTATCTGACTTTCTGCCTCATTTACACACCATTGCAGGATCGCAATTGTTTCTTTTATTATTGACAACGCAACATACATGCATTGTTCCTTGCAGCAATTGCTTGTAGGCGATCTCGCACTAGGGATGGAGGTGAGAAGGGAAACTCACAGTGGCGTTTTCTATATATATATATATATATATATATATATATATATATATATATATATATATATATATATATATATATATATATATATATATATATATATATATATATATATATATATATTATATGTACAATGCAGTGCTAGGGAGTTGCTGTGTGGTGAGGAGCTTGTTGAGAGGAGATCTTGTCTGTTTGAGAGCGTTGAGTCGAATAATCTTCTTGACTTGACTTGACGTCTGTAGATAAGGTAGAGGGCTATTGCTTGTAATGCTGGGTGGGAGGGCCGGGATTAGGATTGGAAGCTCTGTGGTGGCAATTTGGGGGAGGGGGGGATTGGTTTAGGATCAAGGAAAAGAGGGAGGAAATTTGAAGGAAAGTAAGAGATTGACAGTATCCGGGCTCAACCAGATATGCTGAGGTTATAATAATTATATTTAAACTTACATCTTGCGTGATTAGGTTCTAGCTCTCAAGCCTTTTTCATTTAGTTAAAATATGTTTATTTTGAGGTAGCCATTGTTTCAAGGAAGGGGTGACGACCTCTGGCCAGGTTCTTGTGGAGCTGGCTGAGCAACGTATCTTTTGTTTTAATAATAGTGGAAGGAAGGGGCAAGAAGACAAGGGTTGGAGAGGCCAGGGATAGTGTCCTTTGGTCACTCTTATCTTTTTAGTGTGTAAGATTGTACCATCGTACGATATGTTTTCCCATGTTGAGGTGGGGGGGCTTGTCTTTGGCAGCGCCGGGTTGCCAGTCACCAGCTGACGCTGTTAGAATAAAGTCTACAAAGAACGTGGTCTATGACTCAAACCTCTCACATGGCGCACAGTGAGTAGGATGCCGGGGCCCGACACGCCATTACAGCCCTGACAAGAACGCTGACATGGCCCCTACACGTCCACGATTCTCGACGCCCTCAAGGGGACGCCAGGGCTTCTCTACACCGGCGGGGAACACCACCCGCGCCCAGCAGCAGACCATGAGTGCATTGATGGCGCAGATGGCGTCTCTAGTTGCTGGCGGCGGTCATGCTTCTATGCCGGTCATGATGCCCTCAGCAGCTGTCGCACCAGAGAAGTGTGAGGCAGAAATGCCAGCAGCTGCGTTTAGGACATGGAGGCGGTCCATGGAGTCATGGGTGCTGTTGAACGGGTGGTCACAACTGGTGGCCACACTCCACATTCGCCTGAACTGCGTCCCTGCACTCCAAAGGGTGATTGACTCGAGATACCCCAGCGGTCAATGGGAGCAGCTCTCGCCCAAGGAAGCCTTGGACGCCATCAGTGGAGTGGTTCTTCAATCGCCAAACCAAGCTGTGAAATGGAACGAGTTTTTCAACAGCAAACAAGGTGAAGAGGAGCCCATGAAAAGGTACATTCAAAGATGCTTCGCAGAGGCAGTGGAGTGTGAATTTAAATGTCCCACCTGTGATAACGACCTCTCTGAGTACATGCTATTACGTAAAGTTATGGTGGGCCTGAGTAACCCAGTGTTGAAAAGGAAAATATTCCAGGGGTACTCGAGTTATAATAGTGTTGAAGTGCTTAGAAACAAATGCATGTAATTTGAGGCAGCAGTGAGAGATGCTGGTGTATTGTGTCGTACGTCTGGCCAGGCAGTGGTGGGAACAGCCGCGGAGGCAGCAGCGGTTGGTGATGACGTCACCGGTGAGTCTGAGGTAGCTGCCGCCCGACCTGGACACCCCAGTCACGCGCACTGTGGTAACTGCGGCATATCATTAGGGTGTGCCATAGGAGGGAAGATCAGCTAAAACTAATGGCCCATCACTTTTTTGGTAGATTTTAGTGTATATAAACAGAAAATAATTTCAGTTTCAATATTTTGCAACCTTTTGCTAGGTAAATTTTAGCGTGAAATTTATCGAAAATCTAACGTACAGCTGCATTAGTGCATTACAATTAAATAGTGAACACTGCTTTCTGACTTCATTCTTTAACAACCCAACTAACAATATTTTTTCTGTTTCAGATTCTGATGCATTTATAAGTTGATAATATTTGCGATGGCTGCTTGTGTCAGGACGAGGAACCAAAAATCCAGCCATCTCAGTCACTATCTTGGGTTTGGGAGAGAGCTCCTGAAGTCGGAGTTGCCTACATTGAGAGATGCTTTGAGATACGGTGTTTTAATCAGGCAAATCAGTGAAAAGAACCAAAGAACTTACACAAACAAAGACATTGCCAGTGATATGACCAAAGCTGTCTTGGCACAGTACACTCTGGCTAACGCTCAGTTCAAGCCTCCAGTCATAACAAGTCGAAGAAGATTAGTGAGAGACTGCTAGCCAGTTGGGAAAAGGCAAGAGATATCTCTCTTGGGAGAGGAAAACTTGCAGTTAAGGACAGCTTTGCCAAGCAACTGGACCAGTTATTTGACATAATTACTTGCAAGTGCCCAATTGTTCTCTGTCCTGAGTTTGGATGCGATCGTGACTGTAAATCCGAGGCCCACATCTCCTGTATTTGCAAGCGTGAACTGAAGATTCCTGTGATCGAACTGGCATTTGTCAAAGCACAGAGAGAGAAGACTGGCAGTATAGGGGCTCTCATGATTTCTAGCCAAGATATTCCGGAGTCAAGAGACAGGAGGCTGCCAGAGACAGAAAGGAGAAAGAGTTGCCGAGGAAAAGAGACTTGAGAAGGCCCAGGGTGAGGTAAAAAAGGCCGATGATTGGAGTCAAGCTGATTCAGAGTTTAATGACTTCCCCATGGCTGATCCGAGTGCTGACCAGGAGAATGGTGACTTTGTCCCTAACCCAGAAAATAATGATCCCAAACCTTCCAGGCATAAGATTCGAAATAGGAAAGATATCCCGAGCATAGCTCTGGCCAGCATGCGACACCACACTGGTCTCAGAAACTGCAGAGATAGCAACAGCTGCCTGGATTGACGGTGGTTTGATAACGCCTGATGATGTTCACCTGGTGATAGATCATAACAAAGTAAGGAGAGCTCAGGAGAAACTTGTCAGTAACCTAGAAGAGGAGTTTAATAAGGGGATAAGAGAAAATGGAATCAATTGTTTGTTCTTTGATGGGAGAAGGGATGACACTAAAGTGTTCATGAAAGTTGGAAATTCTGACAAGTTGTTCCCTGCCATGGTGAAGGAGGAACACTACTCCTGCTGCAGTGAACCAGGAGGGAAGTATTTGTGGCATTTCACTCCAGAGAAAGATGACATCAGGAAACCAGCTGAGATAGTGGCAGATAACATTGTGAACTGGCTCAGAGAGAGGAACGTAGACCAGACCCTGCAGGCCATTGGAGGGGACAGCACCAACACGAACACAGGGTGGCAAGGGGGGGGTCATACAGTGGATAGAGCGGAAGATTGGGAGGAAGCTGGTCTGGATTGTTTGTGACCTCCACACCAACGAGTTGCCACTCAGACATCTGATCCAGGAGCTGGATGGCAAGACTCTTTCAAACAACAGATGGTCTTGTCCTCTTGGCAAGATGCTGGACTCTGCCACTGAGTTAGAAATAAATCCGAGCATTGAAAAAATCACAGTTGGCCCTCCACTCGTTGAGCTTGCACATACAGTCCTTGACGACCTGAGTACTGACCAGTACTATGGTTACATGATTTGCAGTGCCATCAAAACTGGGGTCATGCCTGATAGACTTGCTTACCTGCAGATAGGTCCAGTCTCACATTCTAGGTGGCTCACAACGGCTCTCAGGTTCTGCAGAATTTGGGTCGCTCATCATAAACTGAAAGGGAACCAGCTTCACAACCTGAGACTTATTGTCCAATTCATCGTGAGTGTCTACTTGCCAAATTGGTTCAACACCAAGGTCAAGTCATCGTTCTCCGAAGGTCCGAGGCATGTTCTCTTCCAGCTTGAGCTCCTGAGGAGTCAGCCAAGGAAGGTTGTTCAGATTGTGGAGCAGACTGTGAGGAGATCTTCCTGGTATGCTCATCCTGAAGTCAATCTAGGTGCCAAGACCCTCACTGATCTCATAGATCTGGATAACATCCAGGCTGGCAGTGAGCCCCCTCTTACCTGCAGCCTCACCAATGTTCAAGTCAGAGCTTTCCTGGACAACCCCATGCATGTCCCTGCCTGGCCCTCGCACACCCAGAGTATAGAGCGTTGTGTACAGCAAGTGAGCGAGGCCAGCAGTCACGTGTACAGCCAGGAGAGGAGGGAAGGCTACATCCGAGCTCAGGTGGTCAGCAGGGAGGTGATGAGTAGAAACAGAAGCAAGAAAGACATGTTCTCTATGGTGTGCAGCAACACCGGGTCGTAGTAGTAAAACCGGTTTTTGTATTTGATGATTTTGTTTTCTAAAGGAATATTAAATTTAATAAATGTGTCAAGATCATTCGTTTCACTATTCTGGATCATTTTCATCCTAATAAATTAACCTGATACATTTACTTTACTTTAAATAAGCTATTTAGTGGTGTTGGTAAAAGGGTGGGAATACTGAATTTTCATAAGATTTCAAGTTAAAATTTACCTAGCAAAAAATAAAAACTTTTCAAATCTGAAGATATCACATGATTCTGCACATAGAACTACATCATTAATACCATGGGCCGATTTTTCATACTCAAAAAAAAAAAAATTCGCCTCAGTATGACACCACCGGTAATCATTTAAATGCGTATGGGTTACAAGACCCTAGTTATGAAAAATTTAAACGCACACTTATGGGAATTTTTGGGGGTAGGTCACAGTTGGGCGAACTACAATGGATCTTCAGATGGTTGGACCGTTGTACGCCAGTGGTTCACACCCAGCCACCAGTCGTCGCAGTGGACATAAAGGTGAAGTTCGACAGGATATGGAAGCGACATTCAGAGGTTCAGGTTGGTACGACCCAGATGGTAAAATGTCAGTGACAAATGTGGAGACATTAATAGAATTGATTAGCTTCCTGCTAGTTATTCGTCGTCCCCTGTACAGCCGGGCACAAGAGGCACAGTTTGAACCGCCTATAGATATGGTTGAGTATGCAAACAGACTCTGCCCCACGGCTACAGGTCCTCTAATGGCGCAGCCTTCCATGACTACCGCGCAGCCTTCCACGTCTACGGCGCAACCCCAGATACCTCAGATGGCACACATGACTCAACCCCAAACTCCTTATACGACACCAATGGCTCCGATTGCACCTCAACACCGGACATATAAACAAGGTACTCCTTTACGATGTGCTCATTGTAATAAACGTGGCCATGTAATAGAAGACTGTTTTCAGCTACAGGGTAATAGTGCAAAATTCAAGGACACATCCGGTGCCAAGCAGTTCCCAAGGTCATACACGGAGGCAGCTAAGGCGGCACCTCCACCTACCCAGAAAGCACGCAAGTGGTGCGCACTGCACAAGTCGACATCTCATAATACACAAGAGTGCGGCTTGGTTATGAAGACTAGGAATTTGGACCTAAATGAAACACAGGTGTCATACAAGCGTAAGCAGATGTGTCCCCAAGACAAGTCGTCGGGGGAAGACCAGCGCTCGTCACAACACGGAGAGGGATAGGTACAGTATTTCCTGCCTCTCCTCACAGCACTTCTATAGCGGCCTCGTTAGTCGCGGCGCTTAGCAAAGTTGAAGTGTTGTCAGTGTCGGTGAGGGTTGGCAGTACAAGATTGGCTCTTGATATTGACACGGGTGCTTGCGCGAATGTATTGGCCTTGACATCCTATCAACAGTTACAACTTAAATTCTCTCACCGCGACTTCAAATGGAGGCCTAGTAACGCTGAGCTCGAAGGAGTATCAGGCACTCAGTTGAGCATTAACGGAATGGTGACGTTACCACTCAGATTTTCAAGTAATGGTTCTCCCTTCTACGCGGACTTTTATGTAGTTCAGCAGTTCAATTTGCCAGCTGACGGGTTACTTGGTCTCCCAATTCTTAGAACGAACATGATAGATGTTCATCCACGTAATAATACTATTACGTTTAAAGGTGTTTCCTACAACGCTATGATTCATTCTGAACCTATGCTCACCGCTAGGACGAAAGTGTTGTCCACCAATCCTATTAAGAGGAAGGCGGATCATGCGTCAGAGCTACCTCATGACCTCAAACCCACACTTTCCCAGCGTGATTATAGCAGCAACAGTTGGAAGATCGTACCTGCAGTTTTGAAGAGTACTCTCCATTACCAGAATGAGGAAATCACCAAAGCAACTGTCGAATTACCCGACGTGTACACGGACACAGATGTTGTGTGTCTCCCGGAAACGTGCAAGGTAAAAGGGCTATCGTGTGAGTCTACGTTGAGCACCATACGCCCAGGTGCTTTGACAGACGTCCTGATACTGAATAGAACAGGCGTTCAATGGATATTAAAGAAAGGATATTATTTATGATTTTCTAGTATATCACAACAATGTCGAAGTACAGCCTACAATATTCCCAATTGGTAGTATTGTTACTCAATACCAACAGAATCGGCAGGACAGGATAGATCAAATAGCGCCACATGTTAAGGTGATCGATCATCCTCAGGGCAGGACACGCCTTTTAGAGCTGCTTGCTGACTATAGAAATATAGTAGCCTTGCCAGGGGAAAAGCTAGGTCAGACAGATTTAACATCCCATCATATAGCGTTAAAGGAGGGAACAAACCCTATCTACGTACCAGCTTACAGACTACCTCATAGCCAGCGCGCTGTAGTTCAAGATATGGTGCAGGGTATGTTGGATGAAAATGTTATGAAGCATTCTAAATCCCCCTTATTCTAAATCCCCCCTTATTCCTCGTCCCCAAAAAGGATGGTGGATGGCGCCCTGTTATAGATTTCAGGCGCGTCAATGAACAAACGATCCCTGATAGGTACCCTATGCCTGTCTTGAGTGAAATATTGCAATCCTTAGGTAAGGATAATGCAGTACTTAGCAACTTAGATTTGCTTAGTGGGTATTGGCAAATACTACTCGATGAGAAATCACGAGAGGTCACGGCGTTTAGTACGCCCCTGGGCCACTTTGAGTTCTCCGGATGCCATTTGGTCTCAGAAATGCCCCACTAACATTTCAAAGAATGATCAACACCCTGTTTGCCGGATTGATTGGTACAACAGTCTGCGCTTATTTGGATGATCTAATAGTAGTCAGTAAGGACGTTGATTCCCAACTGATTAAACTGCGTGAAGTGTTGGAAAAACTTTCCACAGCAGGTCTTAAAATTAAACTCTCGAAGTGTGAGTTTTTAAAATCCAGAATCCATTTCCTTGGTCATATAGTTGACGGTGAGGGCAGCCACACAGTAGATGATAAAGTCAAAGCTGTATCTCAGTTCCCACGTCCTACCTCAGTTGATCATGTGCGTAGTTTTCTTGGCTTATCTGGATATTATCGTTCTTTTATTAAGAACTATGCAACATTAGCATCGCCCCTAACACGGTTGCCCAAAACAGATGCAATGTTTATATGGGACGCTGAACACGATAATAGTTTTGCGGCATTGAAAATAGCGCTTACCAATGCCCCTGTTCTAGCATTCCCAGACAACACTCAACCTTTCACTCTCTGTACTGACGCTTCCGGACTTGGAGTCGGAGCCGTGCTCATGCAAGAGGAAGTTTAGAGTGATAGCTTTTGCAAGTCGCAAGCTTATTGATGCTGAAACACGTTATTCGGTAACGTATTTAGAAACGTTAGCCGTTGTGTGGGCACTTAAGAAATTTAAAGACGTTATCTTTGGATATAAGATAACTGTTTTTACTGATCATGCAGTAACTGAGCTGTTCCATGGCAGAAACTTATCAGGCAGATTAGCACGTTAGTATCTGACAATTCAAGAGTTTGGCCCCGAGTTTAGATATTTACCCGGGAGGGCGAATGTTGTCGCCGACGCTCTGTCAAGAAATATAGCACCAGTAATGCCTGTATCAACCTTCACTCTTTCGCAACTGGAAGATGAGCAACGACGCGACCCATTATGGTCAGCAGTTATTTTTGCTCTCGAATCAGGAGAGGATGTTAAACGCCCCAAATTAATTCTTCCCTTAAGTCAGTTTGAATTACGACATACTCCATAGGTCGAAAAAGACGCCAGAGGGTAATGTTTCTCAAATAGTCGTACCTGACACGTTGTGTAAGCAGTTATAACATTGTTCCATGATGTCCCACAGGCAGGTCACCAGGGTCGTGACAAATGCTTAGCGGAATTACGAAAGAAGTATTTGTGGAACACCATGAAGAAAGACATAGAATTACACATTGCTAATTGTTTGGCATGTGCTCAACATAAAGGTTCTACAGGATCACCAGCCCCGATTCTACAATATCCTACACCAGACCGTCCGTTTGACACAGTCGCTATTGACGTGTTACAACTCCCGAAAAGTCACCAGGGATCAACGTACGTCTTAATGTGTGTGGATCATTTTTCCAGGTTCGTGGTCTTGGCCCCACTAAAATATAAAACGGCCGATGCTGTGGCCTATGCGTTAGTGATGAATCTTATATGTCCATATACTACGCCTAAAGTTCTGCTCTCTGACAATGGGGCATAGTTCAAGAATCAGCTAGTACCGCAAATATGTGCGCAATATGAAATTAAACAAAGTTTTGTGACAGCTTATCATCCACAGGCTAATGGCCTTGTTGAGAGAACCAATCGCAAAATCCTTGTGATACTGCGTCCGATTGTCAGTGATTTACAATACGCATGGGAAGATTGGTTACCGCAGGTTGCAGCGTCTATAAATGGGTCAATTAATAGCTCTACGGGCAAATCACCCTACTACATTATCTATGGTACAGATAAACGTCTACCTTACAACATCCTTACAGATGCGCCATACCCGGTTTATAATATGGATGATTTCGCGGCAAAACAAATTCGTGTCTTTACGGATATTCATACCCAAGTCCGATCACATTTAGCGGCGTCGCTCCGAAATGATCATCAAGCAACATAAACATGCTAAACCTGTCGTGTTAAACGTAGGAGACGCTGTTATGGTAAGAGAACCTGAAAGGAACTCCAAGCTTTCGGCTAAATTTTCAGGTCCATTCCACATTATTGCTAAAGAAACAGGCAACAAATTTAAAATTTGGAAGCCTAATGTACAGATTGCAGATGTCGTGCATGCGGATCGTTTTAAAAAGACCCATGAGAATTTATTACCTCCAGTTGATGATGATGTGATAGACACCTCTTTACAGACTGTACAGAAGCAAAGTGTTCCTAATGACTATTGTATGAAACTTCGTTCTGCATGTAGATGTTAAACCGTGTGTAATCTCTTACAGAATGGCTTGGAACATCACTGTGTTGCTTCTACTGTGTTGTTGCACCGTTGTGTTGACAGACATGTCCACATCCGTCCTCAAACCTGGTGCACTAGTTGCACCTCTCGGACGCGTTCTCATAGTTGAGGACGTGGTGAACATCGAGTATGAACTCCATCCACTGCTCCAGCTTCCGCGTCAGATGGACAACGTCGACGCCCAACTACAATCAGCATTGGACATCCTTCATGGTCTCAGCGCAGCTTCTAATGAATCGACGATAGTTTCACAAACTATTACTTTCTACACTTTCGTCTCCAGAACCTTTGCAAGCTTCTCGTCGATGTTGGGAAGAATTTACCAGCGTCTCAAGTGGATCTTGCTAAAGAAGTGCATTCTCAGACACGACGAAAAAGGGGTCTCTTTAATTTTGTGGGTCTTATCTGTTATATATATGTATGTTATATGCTGCCTTTATTGAATACATATATTATATATTGTTACTTCTTACCAAAGTCAGAAAGTGTTTACGCTTGTGTAAACACGAAATGTGTTAGGCACGTTGTAACCATGAACAGAGAACAAACGCCCAGCCAGACCGACCATGTGCTTGTCATTCTCCCATTAAATAACGCAAGATACTACATTATCCAAAGCACTTTGTTTGGCACGGCAACGGCCGATGATGTAGCTAAATTGGGGGACCGAATGAACATTGTCGTTCAAGCTGTATCTCAGCAGAATCGTGTTGTTTCTCAAACCTTTCATGCGATTACTGCTTTAGAATCAAAAGTCAATGCAATAATATCGGAGTCTAACAAAGTTTCGAGGAGTTGTTAGTAGGTTACAGAAATCAGTCCCAACGTTAGAATGGCTCCTTTATTTCACAGAATATTTGCATGCTGCGGAAATTTCAGTTCAAAAGATTGTAACCTCTAAAAATGAACTAATTGACAGCATTGTAGATGCCGGGATAGGACGTGTGGACGCAAAGCTTGTGCCTGTGCAGACGCTTCTTGACGCTTTACAGATAGCCAAGTTGCAGTATCAATTAACTCCTATTTTTAATGACAATGAGGTTGAATATTATTACCCACTGTTGGAGTCAACTCTCACGCACAATGCTATCCTGATCCACATTCCTATGCGAGGGCAACATGAGTTTAATGCATGGCATTTAGAACCCTTCCCCTGGTTTGTTAACGACACACTGTATACTCTGGATAGGCCTAAAGAACTCTTCCTAATAAATGAAGATTATTCTTTATTGTCAATAGAGGATCCTAAGGTACTGTCACGGTGTAAGTCGTCTTATCTACACCTACATGTATGTCCAGCCTACATGTTCGCGTTTATTCCTGCTGCAGAGGGAATATGTGAATTGGCAGTCATACAAACCAATGTTCGCACAGCACTTGTGCAATGCAGTTATAGGCCAGTTAGTCTCAAAACTGTGTTTTACTCTCATCTTCACAATGTGCAGTATTTGTTCTTTCCAAATCTTACTATTGTTATTATAAAATGCCATGATGGTGTTAAGCAGCTAGTTGTGAAAGGGCATTACAAGGCTCCGGATTACTGTGAAATCACTTGTGGTACATTACGTACCTTGCCTACTCATCAGCACTTTGCTTTAAATATAAAACTCAAGTCTGCTTTAATTCAACTTCCTGTCATGAATTTCACTATAAAGGATATTCAAATTGTTTCAGAGAAATCAAAAGTTTTAGCATTCTTGAAAGAAACACATTTTGCTTATTTGAGTAATATTTTGCCATTTTATCTATCACGGGAATGTGCCATACCAAGCCTTACAATTCCCTCAATTATGTTAATTTTGGCAATTATGTTTTTGTTCTGTTATTATAAGGCAGTGTCATCCAAAATGAACGTTGTTCATAACATATTAACCAGTAAGACACTAAAGTTTAGGTCCCCTGTAGTAGCTAATACCCCTACAGTAGTAGAATCCCAAGCTTAGTGTCTACACATCTGTTTATAACATGGTTAGGGTTGTCTAGGATGTACTGTACTCAGTGAGCTTATTTAGGCCTCACGGAGCTCGGCTGGTAGGTGACTGAGCGATGTAATGGCCCCTGTCTCATCAACAGAACATAATATATAAATGGGTTCTTGCATCTGATATTATATTTAGATTTCACCACCCTGTAACTTTCCACTGTCTATGAGTAAGACATGAATTGAACACGTGAACGGTAGCTTTCCCAAGAGGGACAAGCCCATTTGTCAGCATCTATGTAAGCGCGCACCAGAGGCGACGCTCTTAAGCTCAGTCACTCACATCAACTAATATCGAACGGACGTGATTCACGTTTATATTCATAAACACCGTCCTCTTTCTCGTTCACTCATAAATAGTGGAACTTACGGTTGATCTACACTCAGGAATTATAGACATAATCCTTTTGTAATAAAACAAGGAACTTCAATTGGGTTTCGTTACTAAAACCCCAATATCTAATATATGTGAACAACCTGGTTAATTGGGGATTAACCGACGGATTCATTATGTATGCAACCCCATTTTTATGCTTTTTATATATCAGTACATTATTCTCCTATGTATGTATTTACCTGTATTTTGTTTCCCTATTCAATGTTGTCAGTGATGATAGATTGTTTTTTAAACTACCGTTTATCCCATGTATGTAACCATTGTGTTCTTGTTTTGTATGCCTTTTTGTGCAGATGCCTGTAATAGTCCTGATGTGTTGTTATGAATGTATGTAGTGTGAAACCATCACAAAAGGTAACAGTTATTTAAAGAATCTGTGTAACTACTGTACATGTTTAGCGAACGTTACCGCATAATAAGAATCTTGGGGAAAGGGGAGCTTTGTCATGGTCACATTGACTGTTGGTATGTCTTAACCCTATTGATTCTTATTATACTTCACGTCCGCAAAACATCCCTAGGAAGAAACGCGTTTTACACCAAGGATCCCTCTCCGTAAGTCCCGCCCATTTGAACACCGTTGTCAATACGTTTATTCCACTTTTTCCTGGCAAGCTCAGTCTTGAATTAGTTTATGTAAATCAACGTAAGTAATTCCCCAGACCCGTGTCAACTGAGGGTCATCCTTGAATGTATAGCAGTTGATTTGTTTGTAATTTTTGTCATTGCGTGGGTATATAAACCCGAGCGTGAAGGGAGAAGCCCTTCCCGTAACGCTCTCCACATTTGTCTCAGGTATGTAAGCATGTGTTCCCCACCGATATAGCCATTCAGTTTGACTTAGTCAATTTTGTGAGTATCAGTGTTCATGTTGTAACAGTGTAATTGTCATTTACCCAGTGTAAGAATTACTAACGTAAATGTCGCCTGACTTTGCTAGACGAAAGATTGTTTGTGATTGAGTCATCGTCATCCTTCCCATAACGCTTCTACAAATTTGTCTCAGATCCAGTGTGTGGGTTATTTGAACACCCCACCAACTGCCCGGAGTCGGTGGATACCTAACAGTTAGCTGTAGTGGACGATGCGCTGATTCGGCATGATTAATCTGCTCCATGCCTCGTGGGGCTAGACCTCAGACTCTCGCCACGTGTTCGATTACCACCGATCATAACAGAGGTCGTCAGTTGTGAGACACAAGTGTCCTACCCTGGGGCACGCTGCACAGTTGTATGGTCCACAGTGTTTGTTGTATATGATTGGGGATAATTATCTGGAATACAATTATCCCATGTTGGGTAGTGAACCCATGTAATTTGTTGGTATCAGTAATAACGTGTTGTGTGTTGTGAGTGCATCTCATATGTACTAACAACAGTCTGTGAAGGTATCATATGTAAGTTTGTCTTATAACTGTATGTAATGTAATGTACCACCAGCAGTGTTGTAAGAAGTAGTAAGAATATCTGATTGGAGTTGCAGCTGAGAAGCCAAGGAGTGGGTCCTGGTAGCTGTATGTCATGTAATGTAACACTAGTAAGGTTGTGAGAAATAAGAGTACAGTATCTAAGTGAATTGCAGTTGAGTACAGCCGAGGAGTTGAACCTTGGAGTTGTATGTTAATGACATCTTTTTCCCTGCTTTGATTTCATATTAATAAACCATTTCTTAGAGTATATTAGGAGTATTTCTTTTTCCCAGTACCCACCTTTATTTTGTCCAAGTGACCTTGATACCAAAATTACAGTACCCATGCTACCAAAAGAACTGAGGTTATGTAATAATCATGAAATGAACTATGTAGACAGAACCAATGAAGGAAATATGACAGAGAGAAGTATGAGATAAGAATAAGGGAGGAAGAAAATCCCCGCCCTTAAGGGTGGCCTCGGTGGTTCATAGAGTAGTAGTAGAGAATCCGCCCCCCTTACACTGGAACTCCTTATCAGCCCTTCTACCTGTACACTCTGACTTTGCTTGGTTCCTGGCTCTTGCATACATCCTCCTGTCATTGCTCATCATTTGACCCAACCCACACCTTGAATTTCTGGGTTTTCTACTTAATTTTGTTGACCGCCGCATGGTTCATGTGTATGGGTTTCCTTATATTCCTAGAGGCACTGGGTTTGGTCTTGGGTATATATTTCTCGATCAGATGGTTCACTTTATTAGCGATGACATTCAGCGTAGTGTCTGCGTTCTTATGCCTTAGTGAGTCAGGCCAGTGGATACCCCTCATCTCCCCCATCCCGTCGTAATTTCCATTGTAATATTTGCACTTCGCCCTGGTTTTTGTCGTGAACTAAGTAACAGTTAGAACTGAATGACAATATTACATGGTGGCTCGTGCCAACTGGGGCTAGATGTTCCTGTTTGGCCACCATACCCTCCTCGTTTGTTATGATGAGTGCAGTGGCTTGGTTGTTTGCTCCCCTGTTTAACATGTTGGAACATAAAATTATCCCTGAGAGTTTCTACAAAAAGAGTAACAGGGTTATTTAAGTCATTTGGCGTGGACTCATTTCTCCAGTCGATGTCGCCATAGTTAAAGTCCCCCATCACAAAGAGGTGGCTAGGGTTGAGCATCGCTGCTTTGTCTATTAAAGCTCTTAAGTTCCTTTAGTTTGGTAAGCTACAGTTTGGTGATCTGTAGATACACCTACAATAAGTAAGTCTCTTCCCTTTAATTTATTTTTACTCCACTTTAATTCTTCAAAAACACCGTGTCCCTGTACCCTCGCCTGGCTGGCTCTAAGGTCTTGTCGAGCATAGATAACCACACCCCTCTTGTAAGTTTCTTGAGAAAGGTTCGTAAATAAGTCATCCGTTAATACTGAAATCACTTTCCTCTGGGTCGATTCTCCTGTTCTTGTACAACAGTTCTACAACTCCTACAATATCGGATTAGTGTACCTTCAGTAGTGTTTCAAACTCCTCTCTCTTATCAAGGAACGTGTCAGTATTAGTGTACATGACATTCAAGCCGGAATTTGTTCTCGGTAACGTCTCTGTTCTTGGTAGTAACTCCGGCCCCTCTCCATCCTCAGCAGCAGCTTCATCGGCTAAATACACTGTATTTGCAGGGTGTGGTTAGAAATATCATTGTTTATACGGCGCTCGCCTCCTCCTGGGTGGGAGGTAAAGCGGGTGGAGGGTGTACCGCTGCCCCTGGCTCTGTGCTGGTGCTCTTGCTTCCACTTCCCTCCACCTATATATAATCCATATACACCCGTCTCCGTTCCTCCTCGACTATTCCCTCCTCTGCTTCAAGCCCTGTAGGAGCTTCTTGTTCTGTTCCCTCTGCATTACCGTGCGATCTGAGTGAATGAATACATTCCGAAATGCCCCTCTCCTTGCTAAGTTTTTTGCCTGTCGAATAACTTCCCATTTCTTCCCCTCACTCACTAGTGTGATCCTGAGGGGGCGAGGCTTGTCCTCCTGCTTTTGCCCCAGCCTCCTCACATCCTGAGGGGCGGATGGCGTATACTATTCATAACCTCTGTACAAATATTATCAAACTGCATCTTATCGTGTGTTTTCCTACTCTCAGCTTCCTCCGACAGGCTCTCAGGAACTCCAAAAACTGTTATGTTGTTCCTGCGCTCGAAATGTTCCCATTGCTCCTCCTCTGCCCTAGCAGTAGGTCTGCTAGTTGCCATCTTTTCGACATATTCTTCAGCGTCCCTAGCTGCTGTAGAACTTGTTCTGATCCTGCATTACTCTCCACCACCTCCCGTGGACCTGCTAAGGCCTGAGCATAACTTCACTTCACTACCACCTCCATTCTATCGGCTAGTTCCTCAGTCTTAGAGAGGATCTCTTTCCCAACTTGTTTTAGTTTTGCAACCAGCAAGAATCCAGCTTCATCTATTTTCGTCCCTAGGATGTAGATCCGCTGTACAGGATGTTAGTGGCCGCTGAAATGAATCAGTTTTGTGTATATTCGACGACTTTTTACCTTAACCTGAGCTCGTAACTTAGCAGTGAACTGTTTTCCAGCGTATTCACATCTCACTTGAAGTTACTTTTCGGTAACTGCTTTAATTAATAAAAATATGTGATTCTCCATAGCTTTTGTTTCAAACTTGTGCTCAGATAGTTTAGAAAATATTTCTTTGTTAGTGTAACTTCCTAACACTGGATTTACAAGTATGTCAGAATCTACGTTCTTTAAATAGAGATCCGGATTTTTCCTACGGCCAGCAGGGCCAGGACGTGAGGACCATCTCAGACAGATACAAACACAACAACAACAAAGAACTGACGGTCTTCTGGATGTCCCGCGAAGACAACGACATGGACAAACAGGTGGCGGTTGCTGCAACAGCAAACAAGGCCGTCCCAACCAGGGTGCCTCGAACTCCTCAAGTGGTGCTATAACCCGCTCGTCCAAGGGAGATGCTTGGAGGAACCACAGGTGTAGCTGAGGACATGCTGCATGCACACCGCTCCTCCACAACACGGCAGTACCAGCCACACTGGCGAGCCTTCCAGGAGTTCCTTCACGCCAGAAACGCTCCTTCTATCTCGGATTCCCTCGTGCTGGACTTTCCGTCGGGTCTAGCTCATGACAAGGGACGATCTGTATCAACGATATCGGGGCAGGTCGCAGCATTGACCGACCCACTTTTCCACGACTGTGGCATGGCACGGGACCAACGAGACCTCCAACTGATCAGGAGACGTGAGAGTATTATGTATTATACTGTTATGTTCATATATTTATTTTTTTATCATATTCGCCACTTATCAGCTTACTAGCCGTTTGGGTGGTTTATCCAGTGTTAGTCCAGGAGGAAACCGGGGACCGGGAAACCTGTGGTGTTTGGTAGGGTCACACTGGATAACACCCTTCTCACGTGTGTCCGGGCCGAGGCTCAAACCCTTGACATATTTATGAGTTATGCACGTTACCGCTGCACCATCAACATTCTGAAATGTATGGATGATCATTTTTGTTATTTATTTGTCAATTGTTGAGCTGCCCCCATGGTTGTTCGGACCCGTGATCCGCATTGTCAGCCGAGGTGTGGTGGCGCCAGTTGCCGGCCAGCCAGGGGAGTTGTACCCTGACCTGCATCGAGAGAGGATCACTGACTTGTAACCTTGTCAGTAAATCCAACTAAAACACCCCGTTTGCTTGACTTTGACTGAGAGGCCTGTTCCCCACCCGAGGCGAGAAGAGCCTTCAGGGCCTCTCCAACAGACTCTGGACCCCCTTAGCTCCCCACATTACATGGACGACCACTCTCCCCTGGACACCCTTCACAAGACAGTATTCCTGATCGCCCTGGCGACGGGCCTTCGAACATTCCAGCTCAGAGCACTTACTTGCTTCGTAACCTGGACATGGTCCGCGCAGGATGGTTCTGCAGTTTCACTTGCCCCTTCTCCTCAGGCCTTGGCGAAAAACGAGAGGGATGATCACCGTTTGGGCCCAGTCTCCATTCCTGCATGGTCAGGGCGTCACCATCAAGAAGTCAGGACTCTATTCATCTGGCCTGATTCGAGCTGCCCCCTCACTTCGACAAAAATAGCTCTGATCATTCGCCGGTCGGATTCGGACCATACACCTCGTGCTCACGGTCTAAGAGGACGTGCGGCAACCCTTGCCTTCCTCCGACCAAGGTCACTCGACCTGGTCAAAGAAGGGGGCAATGGAAATCCACAGACTCCTTCTGTAAGAGGTACTTTATCTAGACCACCACGTAGAAGACACGCCATGCGTGACACATGGGGTTCTACTTTCATCGACGGAACCTCAGTCATAATGGCCATCATTTTGTGGCCGTCAAGCTCGAAAGCATGTTTTGTAAGTAACATATTAAAGAACACGTGTACTTTCCCATGTTTCTTTTCTTTAATTTAAGTATGAGGTATAACTGGTCAATTTCAAGGTATGTTCACTCACATCACCTGGCCAAATTGGACACGACTACAGTTAATGTTACTTCCTGTTGCAGTCCACCTCCACTGAGGAAGTAGCGCTCGTACACTTGGGTGGCACATTCCACTGAAATAAAGGGGTTGAAGGATTGTAAAGCCTATTTTTCGTGGATATGTCGAGCTGGTGTACGACAGTTTCCGCCCGACTTATGTCTCCATCACACGCTCCTGCATCAGTCAACCAACATGTTATGTTTGAGGTAGAGCGAGGGAGCCGCTTCCATATGACATCGACACCCCGTAGAAAACGACAGTGGAATTAGGGGAGCCTGCTGGAACGACTTTAAGGTTTATTTTATTTCTAATTTATTTATTTATTATATATATATAAATATATATATATATATATATATATATATATATATATATATATATATATATATATATATATATATATATATATATATATATATATATATATATATATATATTTGCTAGTGTAGCTAAGTTTTAGCTCGGAACATCCAACAAAAATAGCCTTTTCAATCCTTCAAAACCTTCATTATTGTCCACTCTGTATTTGCATTTTTTCTGGCTAAATAAACTGCTTCATTATCAATATCAAAATAGTATTAAATGCATTTTGGCATGCCCTTAAGAAGGACATTAAATGTGTGAAAGAGAAGAACAAAAAACTGGGTAAAAGATCTTAAGTTTTGGAGATTACCTAAGTAAGAAAAATTAAGCTTTTATCCAGGAGTTACAGAAGAAGGCAGAGGGTTGTAGTGGATTCCTCCCCTACAAACGCCGTGTGTCACTGGCTGGCCGACCCCTGCGAATCTACCAGCGTATCCCTCGTGGTCAAGGTCAGGTAACCAGCGACGCCGAACAAGGGGCCTACCATCAAGCCACGCCTACCCCCGCTATATAAGACCACACCTGGCCGTGACCTGCCCCTTCTTCTAGCTACAGCCGCAGCAAGCAACACCTCCTCTGAGCACCCTCACCAACCAGCTCTCCCTACTCACGCTTGTAACCATGCTGCCTCCTCCCAGCACCAGCCACCAAGCTGCATTGTACATCCAATATAATATGTATACAGAGAGCACATTGTGAGTTTCCTTTCTCCATCCCATCCTGAGTGTGAACCAAATATTCGTACCCCACAGGGTTATGATCAAAACATTAAAATTGATACAAGAAACATAATTATAAAAGGAGTGTTTCTGATATTGATACTACGGCGTGGTGTTAGTGTTACTTATAACCACAGACATAGCGTATTTTAGACGCACGGAATAACTTACTTTGAAGAGGTACAATAGTCTGTAAATTTGTCAACTTCGAGAGACGAGTGAATTAAACGTGTTAGCAGATAGATATTAGTTTAGTAAATTCGTCACACAAGATTACATTGGTCAATCCGTGTACACAGACAGTGAAGGCATACAAATAGTGACAGTAAGTCGATTGAGCATGGATAGCTCAAGAAAGTATAGCTTATTTCTATTGGAGTATTTATGTAGAGTCGGGGTGACTAATTAAATTACAGAAAGTCTATATTATTGATAAATAACTTTGTATGACTGCAAATTCGAAAACAATACACAGCACTTAATTAAGACAAGTTGAGGCGTGTTTTTTTTTCAGTTCAAAATTCACATTCCATTATAAGTAATACAATTTATCACTTATTTTGCTGTAATTTTATACTATATCTGCTCTTGGTTAGGGGCAAAATTTAAACCACAGTAATGCAGAGGGAACAGCACAAGAAACTCCTGCAGGGCTTGAAGCAGAAGAGGGAGGAGTCAAAGAGGAAAGGGGACGGGTGTTCACGGGTTATATTCAGGGGGAGGGCAGTGGAAGCAAGTTTGCTAACACAGAGCCAGGGGGCAGCAGCGCACCCTCCACCCGCTCTACCCCTAACCCGGGAGGAGGCGAGCGCCGTGTAAACAATGACATTTCTAACCACACCCTGCAAAATACAGAGTACTTCGCAAATGCTACAGCTTCTGAGAATGGAGGGGGCCCGGAGTTACTACTAAGAGCAGAGACGTTACCGAGAACAAATTCTGGCTTAAATGTCATGTACACTAATACTGACACGTTCCTTGTTAAGAGAGAGGAGTTTGAAACACTACCGAAGGTGCACCAACCCGATATTGTAGGAGTTGTAGAACTGTTGTACAAGAACAGGAGAATCGACCCAGAGGAATGTGAATTCAGTATTGCTGGATATGACTCATTTACGAACCTTTCTCAAGAAACTTGCAAGAGGGGTGTGGTTATTTATGCTAGGCAAGACCTTAGAGCCAGCCAGGCGAGGGTACAGGGAGAGGATGTTTTTGAAGAGTCCAAGTGGTGCAAAATTAAATTAAAGGGAAAGGACTTACTTATTGTCGGGTGTATCTACAGATCCCCAAACTGTGGCCCACTAAATCAAAGGAACTTAAGAGTCTTAATAGACAACGTGGCGATGCTCAACCCTAGCCACCTCCTTATAATGGGGGACTTTAACTATGGCGACATCGACTGGAGAAACGAGTTCACCCCAGATGACATGAATAACCCTGCTATTCTTTTTGTAGAAACTCTAAGAGATAATTTTTTGTTCCAACATGTTAGAGACCCGATACATTGCAGAGGAGAGCAAACACCCAAGCCAATAGATCTATCTCATCATAACAAACGAGGAAGGTATGGTGGCCAAGCTGGAACAACTTGCCCCAGTTGGCACTAGTCACCATATAGTGTTGTCATTCAGATTTAACTGTTGCCTAGTTCAAGATAAGGCCAGGCCAAGGTGCAAATATTCAAAGGGAAATTACAACGGGTTGAGGAAAGAGATGAGGGGTATCCACTGGCCTGACTCATTAAGGTACAAGAACGCAGACACTACGCTGAATATCATAACAAGCAAAGTGACCCATTTGATCGATAAATATATACCCAAGACCAAACCCAGTGCCTCTAGGAATACGAGGGGACCCCTACACATGAACCATGCGGCGGTCGACAAAGTTAAGATGAAAACCCAGAAATTCAAGACGTGGGTTAGGTCAAACGATGAGCAGGACAGGAGGATGTATGCAAGAGCCAGAAACCAAGCAAATGCAGAGTGTAGACGAGCTGAAAATGAGTTCCAGAGGCTGGTTGCAAGCGAGGTCAAGTCAAACCCAAAGGCGTTTTACCGCTATACAATGTCGAAATTAAAAACGGGAGTAGGAGTATCAGACCTCAGGCTTGAAGATGGTAGTTACGCAGATTCTGACCAGGATAAAGCTGATGCATTGAACAGCTTCTTTTCCTCGGTGTTCACAAGAGAGGATGCGATTAACCTTCCTGCGTTTGAGGACAGACGGTTCGACACAACACTAACCCACATTGTGTTCACAGAAGAGGGTTTTAGAAATATACTGCCAAAGCTAAAGGTTTATAAGAGTCCCGGCCCTGACATGGTGCATCCTAGAGTGCTAAGAGAGTTGTGCAACGAGCTTGCCGAGCCCCTGAAGATCCTGTTTTGTAAATGCCTGGATGAACAAAAGGTCCCAGTGATTGGAAAGTTGCTTGTGTGAGTCTTATCTTCTAGAAGGGCGATCGTCACTCCACGAACAACTGTAGAACAGTGAGCCTGACCAGCATAATATGTAAAGTACTTGAGAGTATTGTCAGAGATGCCGCGATGGAACATCTACTAGGAAACAACCTTGTAAAGGATTGCCAACACGGTTGTATGCCGGGGTGCTCCTGCTTAACACAATTGCTCAAGGTATTGGATATTTGGACCCATATTCTGGAACGGGGTGGTAATATCGACAATAGTTACCTAGATTTTGCCAAGGCTTTCGACAGTGTACCCCCATGAAAGGCTGAAAATCAAACTGAAAGGGTACGGAATTCGGGGAAATGTCCTAGCGTGGATAGAAGATTTTCTAAATGACCGCAAGCAGTGTGTGGTGATTAATGGCACGAAATCATCATCTGTACCTGTCACAAGCGGGGTACCACAGTGCAATCATTGGGCCCGCTGTTGTTTGTTTGTTTCATAAATGACATGCCTGACGTTGTACACTCCTCCATACAAATGTTTGCCGATGAAGCCAAGCTATTTTGGGAAATCAAGAACCATGCAGACTGTGAAGAGCTGCAAAAGGGTCTCTGTTAGCTCCATAAATGGTCGAAAAAATGACTGCTGAGATTGAATATCACGAAGTGTAAGAGGATACACCAAGGGCGTACCAACGGTAAGGAGGCGTATCATATGTCCCAACGGGATGAAGAAACTGCACTATTTGAGACTGAATGTGAGAAGGACATAAGTGTGTATGTTGACAATGAGCTGAAGTTTTCGGGCCATTGCGAGAAAAAGGTAAATCAGGCAAATAAAGAGTGAAGTGCTTCCCCATCTGGAGTATTGTCACCCCGTCTGGTCCCCGAGATATGCTCGGGGACTGTCAGTTGGTTGAAAATGTTCAAAGGAGGGCCACCAGACTGGTGCCTGCACTTCGGCACCTCAGCTACCCTGAGAGATTGGAGCGCCTGAACTTACCTAGCTTATACTACAGACGGGCAAGGGGTGACCTAATTGAGGTGTATAAGCATCTCAAGGGGCACTACTCAGTCGAGTGTCCTTACTTGGAGCTGGCGGACGCTCGCCCCACAAGGGGTCACAGCTCAAGATTGAAGAAGCCGCAAGTCCAGAAAACTGTGAGGGCAAACTTTTTCGGAGTGAGAGTTGTGAACTCTTGGAACAATCTACCAGAAAGTGTTGTGACGGCACCGAGTGTGAGCTCTTTCAAGACCAGACTTGACCGACACTGGAGCAGGTTCAGGTATATTGAGGAACCGGTGCATGCCCAGTACTTGCCAACAGTGCGTAACACAGACGTGAGCGATCGCCCAAGCGGCTAACTAGCCGATCAGTGGTGAAGAAGATAAACGTATAAGCGTAAGTAAACGTGTAAGTCCGTCGCTGATTTATATTGTTTTGTTTGATATTGTCACTAGAGTTATGATTTACATAAATTATTTGTCTTCTTTAGCTAAAGAAAATGTGTTGTTCTTTGATCGCGCACATTTACAGTACAAACTTGTTCATTGCGCCTTTTGTTGCAGGAAACTTTTATCAAGTTTTGAGGCCAGTGAGCATGACGTGTACAATTGCAGACAGAGTAAAGTCAGGTACCGCCCGATACGGCAGCACCAGTTATAGTCCAGCAAGTGAATGAACATCTGGACACACAGGCCTGACGCCTCGTTCAGAATACTTCTTAAAAAGTAAAAACCGTCTGCTGTGTCTGAAAACTATTAATTGGCAACTCCACTATGAGACTATTGGGACATTGCCAGCTAATTAATAAGACTTTTCATCATACTTGAATTAATATATAACTCAACATTTAAAAAAATATATACTAATGATAATATTAACCGTAGTAATAAATACCATATGTGCGAGCGAATCATCATCACCATTAGAACTTTAAACAGAAATTATTGAATTAATTCTGGCAGTGTATGGCAACAATCAAGGCTGAGTGTTGGTGGCTGGTGGGTCGGGGCCCAGGCGTCCCAGCAGCTGGCAGCTACATCGTAGTAGACGGGGAGTCCAGCTGCGTCTCTAAGCTGGCTAGGTGTGGTCTGCACAACTTGCATTGGTTGTGACGTATGTAAACAAATAGTATAGTATAGACGGCGTTAAAGAGGAAGACGACTACCCTCTCTTGTCTTGGCTGATGCTATACTGCTGCTTGGAACCCTCAGAGATTAATTCACAGCTTTAACCAAGGTAAGCAACAGGTTTCGTAAGGGACTACCGAGTTCAGTGCCGAACCTAAAGTGTGAAAAGTTAACATTTGTAAAAATTAAGTTGGAAAGATAATGAGTAGCTATTTAATGGAATATTTATATATGTGCTGGTTTATCAAGTGGAAGAGTGAGAATACGACATGTAATATAAATTCGTTAACTTCTGGGTATGAATGTTGGCTGCCAGGGTGATAGGTGGGTGTGGTGGGTGGACTGGTCAAACAGCCGCACGCCTCCAGGACAGGTGTCATTACATACGTGGAAAGTCTTATTGTGTATTAAAAAATAGGGTTAAGAGACTGTTGATTCATATCTTAGAGTTAGACAATGTTTATAAGTTAAGCATGTGGCTATTTCAAAATGAAAGTGGAAGTAATATTCACCCTGAAGTGTTTACAAGAGATCCATAAATTTACAATTACAAATTCGTTAACGATGTCAAATCGTATTTTATAGCCACGAGGATATACAAATAAGTATTCAAGTCAAATAAGAGGAAAAAATCCGATCTTAGTGTTGAACAACACTAGGCTACCACAGTTAACTACAATAATGTTGAACAGCACGAGGCTACCACTGTTAGCTACTATAATGTTGAACAGCACGAGGCTACCACTGTTAGCTACTATAATGTTGAACAGCACGAGGCTACCACTGTTAGCTACTATAATATTGAACAGCACGAGGCTACCACTGTTAGCTACTATAATGTTGAACAGCACGAGGCTACCACTGTTAGCTACTATAATGTTGAACAGCACGAGGCTACCACTGTTAGCTACTATAATGTTAGGCTACCACTATAATGTTGAACAGCACGAGGCTACCACTGTTAGCTACTATAATGTTGAACAGCACGAGGCTACCACTGTTAGCTACTATAATGTTGAACAGCACGAGGCTACCACTGTTAGCTACTATAATGTTGAACAGCACGAGGCTACCTCTGTTAGCTACTATAATGTTGAACAGCACGAGGCTACCACTGTTAGCTACTATAATGTTGAACAACACTAGGCTACCACAGTTAAACATGTTGCACGAGGCTACCACTGTTAGCTACTATAATGTTGAACAGCACGAGGCTACCACTGTTAGCTACTATAATGTTGAACAGCACGAGGCTACCAACTATAATGTTGCACGAGGCTACCACTGTTAGCTACTATAATGTTGAACAGCACGAGGCTACCACTGTTAGCTACTATAATGTTGAACAGCACGAGGCTACCTCTGTTAGCTACTATAATGTTGAACAGCACGAGGCTACCACTGTTAGCTACTATAATGTTGAACAACACTAGGCTACCACAGTTAACTACAATAATGTTGAACAACACTAGGCTACCACAGTTAACTACAATAATGTTGAACAGCACGAGGCTACCTCTGTTAGCTACTATAATGTTGAACAGCACGAGGCTACCTCTGTTAGCTACTATAATGTTGAACAGCACGAGGCTACCACTGTTAGCTACTATAATGTTGAACAGCACGAGGCTACCACTGTTAGCTACTATAATGTTGAACAGCACGAGGCTACCACTGTTAGCTACTATAATGTTGAACAGCACGAGGCTACCACTGTTAGCTACTATATGTTGAACAGCACGAGGCTACCACTGTTAGCTACTATAATGTTAAACAAAACCTAGGCTACCACAGTTAATTATTAAAATGTTGAACAAAACCCAGGCTACCACACTTAATTACTATAGTCTTCAACAACACTAGGCTACCACAGTTAACTACTACGTATAGTGTTTAACAACACTAGGCTACAACTGTTAACTACTGTAGTGTTTAACAACACTAGGCTACAACTGTTAACTACTGTAGTGTTTAACAACACTAGGCTACAACTGTTAACTACTACAGTGTTTAACAACATTAGGCCACAACTGTTAACTACTATAGTGTTTAACAACACTAGGCTACCTTAGTTAACTACTATAGTGTTTAACAACACTAGGCTACCACAGTTAACTAGTGTTCAACAACACTAGGCTACCACAGTTAACTACTATAGTGTTTAACAACACTAGGCTACAACTGTTAACTACTATAGTGTTTAACAACACTAGGCTACCACTGTTAACTACTATAATGTTTAACAACACTAGGCTACCACAGTTAACTACTATAGTGTTTAACAACACTAGGCTACCACTGTTAACTACTATAGTGTTTAACAACACTAGGCTACAACTGTTAACTAATATAGTGTTTAACAACACTAGGCTACAACTGTTAACTACTATAGTGTTTAACAACACTAGGCTACCACAGTTAACTACTATAGTGTTTCACAACACTAGGCTACAACTGTAAACTACTATAGTCTTCAACAACACTAGGCTACAGCTGTAAACTACTATAGTGTTTAACAACACTAGGCTACAACTGTAAACTACTATAGTCTTCAACAACACTAGGCTACAACTGTAAACTACTATAGTCTTCAACAACACTAGGCTACCACAGTTAACTACTATAGTGTTTAACAACACTAGGCTACCACAGTTAACTACTATAGTGTTTAACAACACTAGGCTACAACTGTAAACTACTATAGTGTTCAACAGCACTAGGCTACAACTGTAAACTACTATAGTGTTTAACAGCACTAGGCTACAACTGTAAACTACTATAGTGTTTAACAACACTAGGCTACAACTGTAAACTACTATAGTGTTTAACAACACTAGGCTACAACTGTAAACTACTATAGTGTTCAACAACACTAGGCTACAACTGTAAACTACTATAGTGTTTAACAGCACTAGGCTACAACTGTAAACTACTATAGTGTTTAACAACACTAGGCTACAACTGTAAACTACTATAGTGTTCAACAACACTAGGCTACCACAGTTAACTACTACGTATAGTGTTCAACAACACTAGGCTACAACAGTTAACTACTATAGTGTTTAACAACTCTAGGCTACCACTGTTAACTGCTATAATGTTCAACAACACTAGGCTACAACTGTTAACTACTAGTGGTTAACAACACTAGGCTACAACTATAAACTACTATAGTGTTTAACAACACTAGGCCACAACTGTTAACTACTATAGTGTTTAACAACACTAGGCTACCACAGTTAATTACTATAGTGTTTAACAACACTAGGCTACCACAGTTAACTACTATAGTGTTTAACAACATTAGGCTACAACTGTTAACTACTATAGTGTTTAATAACACTAGGCTACCACAGTTAATTACTGTAGTGTTTAACAACACTAGGCTACCACAGTTAACTACTGTAGTGTTTAACAACACTGGGCTACCACTATTAACTACTATAGTGTTTAAGAACACTAGGCTACAACTGTTAACTACTATAGTGTTTAACAGCACTAGGCTACAACTATAATAATTAACACTAGGCTACAACTGTTCACTACTATAGTGTTTAACAACACTAGGCTACAACTGTTAACTACTATAGTCTTCAACAACACTAGGCTACAACTGTTAACTACTATAGTGTTTAACAACACTATGCTACAACTGTTAACTACTATAGTGTTTAACAACACTAGGCTACACCTGTTAACTACTATAGTGTTTACCAACACTAGGCTACCACAGTTAACTACTATAGTGTTTAACAACACTGGGCTACCACTGTTAACTACTATAGTGTTTAATAACACTAGGCTACAACTGTTAACTACTAGTGTTTAACAACACTAGGCTACAACTGTTAACTACTGTAGTGTTTAACAGCACTAGGCTACAACTGTTAACTACTGTAATAATTAACAACACTAGGCTACCACTGTTAACTACTATAGTCAACACTAGGCTACAACTGTTAACTACTATAGTGTTTAACAGCACTAGGCTACTACTGTTAACTACTACAGTGTTTAACAACACTAGGCTACCACAGTTAACTTCTATAGCGTTTAACAACACTAGGCTACCACAGTTAACCACTATAGTGTTTAACAACACTAGGCTACCACAGTTAACTACTATAGTGTTTAACAACACTAGGCTACCACAGTTAACTACTATAGTGTTTAACAACACTAGGCTACAACTGTTAACTACTATAGTGTTTAACAGCACTAGGCTACCACTGTTAACTACTATAGTGTTTAACAGCACTAGGCTACCACTGTTAACTACTATAGTGTTTAACAACACTAGGCTACCACAGTTAACTACTATAGTGTTTAACAGCACTAGGCTACCACAGTTAACTACTATAGTGTTTAACAGCACTAGGCTACCACTGTTAACTACTATAGTGTTTAACAGCACTAGGCTACCACAGTTAACTACTATAGTGTTTAACAACACTAGGCTACCACAGTTAACTACTATAGTGTTTAACAGCACTAGGCTACCACAGTTAACTACTATAGTGTTTAACAGCACTAGGCTACCACTGTTATCTACTACAGTGTTCAACACCACGCTACCACTGTTGACTACTATAGTCTTGAACAACACTTTGTTACCACTTAACTACTTCTGTAGTGCTGAACAACATTAAGGTATCACTGTTAACTACTATATTGTACTGTTGAACAACATTAGGCTATCACTGTTAACATAAGAACATAAGTATGGAGGAAACTGCAGCGGGCCTATTGGCCCTTACTGGGCAGTCCCATTTACACTCAATCCCTATTGCTCATATATCCATCCAACCTATATTTGAAGCTATCCAGCGTATTCGAGTTAATGACGATATTTGGTAACTTGTTCCACTCGTCCACTACTCTGTTTCCAAACCAATGTTTACCTATCTTGCGCCTAAATCTAAATTTGTCTAATTTAAAACCATTGCTCGAGTTCGCTCCTGGTTGGGTAGTTTGAGTACCTTTGTAATGTCCCCTTTGTTCAGCCCTGACTTCCATTTATACACCTCTATCATATCTCCTCTCACTCTACGTCTCTCGAGGGAGTGCAAATTAAGATGCTTTAACCTGTCTCAATACTCAAGCCTTGTCCTTCTCTGAATTCTTCCCAAGGGTTCTATATCCATTCTGTAATACGGTGACCAGAATTGAACTGCGTAATCCAAGTGAGGTCTCACAAGCGCAAGGTATAGTTTTAGGATGACCTCGCTAGTCTTGTAACTAACACTCCTTTGTGTGAACCCAAGTACTTTATTAGCTTTGTTTCGAGCAAATACACATTGTTTCCTTAGCTTAAGATTCCTACTTATCATTACTCCTAAATCTTTCTCGCAGTCGGATTTCTTATCTGGTTTCCCTGTTTACATCTCCTATACTGAGTACTTTACATTTGTCCACATTGAATTTCATCTGCTATTTTTCAGACCATTCGAAAAATTTGTTTAGATCTTCCTGTAGTTTTGTGGAGTCCTCGTCAGATTTAATTACACGCCCTACTTTAGTGTCATCAGCAAATTTACTTATGTTGCTGTCTATGCCGATATCTATGTCGTTTATGTATTTTATGAATAACAATGGTCCAAGTACTGAGCCTTGGGGAACTCCACTATGACGTTGCTCCAATCGGATTTAGTGCTGTTAATGCTCACTCGCTGTTTCCTGTCTTGTAAGCACGCCCTAATCTATTTTAGAATATCTCCTTTAATGCCATGAGCCTCCACTTTTCTTATTAGTCTTTCGTGGGGGACTCTGTCGAAGGCTTTGCTAAAGTCGAGATATACCACATCATAATTGTGCCCCTCGTCCACTGATTCGAAAACAGATGAAAAGAATGTTAATAGATTAGTTAGACATGAACGCCCGCTTGTGAAGCCATGTTGGGAATCATTGATCAACTTGTGCTTCTCCAGGTGATTTCGAATAGAGTTTGAAATGATTGCTTCCAGTAATTTGCCTACAATTGATGTTAGACTTGGACGGTAGTTAGAGGATAGTGATCTATCTCCCTTCCTGAAAATCTGTATTACATTCACTATCCTCCAGGAGTCTGGTACTACACCCGTTTTTAAGGACATGTTAAACAACTTTGCTAAGGGCATACTAAGCTCTTCCTTACATTCCTTTAATACTCTGGCAAATATCTCATCGGGACCTGGTGACTTATTAGGCTTTAGTTTGTCTATTTGCTTGCTAACATCATTACTAGTCAATACTATCTTGCTTAATTTATTTTCTTCACTATCTCCGTATAGAGTCGGTGCCTCGGGTATCATGTTTCAATTTTCGGTGGTGAAAACTGTTAAAAAATATCTGTTTAGATTATTGCTCATTTCTCCGTCGTTATCCGTTGGGTCGCCGGTATCTGACGATTGGTCCAATCTTGTCTCGTGTTTTAGTTTGATACATTGAGATAGAATCCCTTGGGGTTTGACTTTGCCTCCCTTGCTACCTTCAGTTCATTATTCCTCTTTGCTTTTCTTATCTCGGTCTTAACCCTACCTGCCAATCTATATACCTGTATATATATAAAACAAAGAAGTATGTCTGTGTGTTTGCTTGTGTGTTTGTGTGTCCGCACGAGAATCTCGGAAACTACTTTACCGATCTGTAGTGATGATGGATGATGTTATATGTAGTGATGATGGATGTTGTTATATGTAGTGATGATGGGTGGTGTTATATGTAGTTATGATGGATGGTGTTATATGTAGTGATGGATGGTGTTATAAGTAGTGATGATGGATGATATATGTAGTGATGATGGATGATGTTATATGTAGTGATGATGGATGGTGTTATATGTAGTGATTATGGATGGTGTTATATGTAGTGATGATGGATGATGTTATATGTATTGATGATGGATGGTGTTATATGTAGTGATGATTAGACAATAAAATAATAACAGTTTAATGCTAAAGATATATACTTTGATGTACCGTTGTAGTGAAAAACATGGTGGAACTTACACACACCGTTAATGAACTATAGAACAGTGAGACAATGTGGAGCCTCCCGGAGGGTGGCGTCCTACCGTGGCCTAGCGGATGAGCCTCCCGTAGGGCGGCGATTCTACTAGTACCTTATAATAATCTCGGAGGTAAACTTCACCACGATTTTTTCTCCTAACTATAGCCTTCCTTTGTCCAATATTCTTTAAATAATCATTTATCCATTTAGGGTCATTGTTGTTTGATCTGAGTTTTCTGTATGGTATGTTCTGCCTTTGTGCATTAAGTAACTCATTATTTAAGTTGTTGTGGAACTTGTCAACCTCAGATCTCGATATCAGGTCATCATCAACCGTCAGGTGTCCAGGTAAGGCGAGGTCGCGCTCTGTAGGTACATTGTGTGAGGTCACCTCATGTGAGGTCATGTAATTCACCCCTAAGCGTGATACTCCTTCTCTCAGTTGCCTCTTCAAACTATCAAAGTTTGCTCTTCTGAAATCTGGAACTTTTGTGGAATTTTCCTTGCCTTTGCTCTGAAATTCTAATTGGAATCTAATTTCTTTGTGATCGCTATTAGCAAGTTTGCTCCCTACCTCTACATTACTAATGAGGTTGTCTCTGTTTGACAGAACTAAGTCGAGTATATTATTACCCTGGGTGGGTTCGGTTATATGTTGGCTTAGGAAACAGCCCTGGATTGTCTCAAGAAAATCCTCTGATTCTGAGTTACCCATAAGGTCAATCCCATCTATTTGGCTAAAGTTAAAGCCGCCTACTATACAGACTTTGCTATGTATGGAAACCCTGCGCATTTCATCCCAAATAAGTCGCTCATGAACTCTATCAATATTAGGAGGTCTATATATTACTCCTGTGATTAATTTTTCCCTACCATCGATTAATCCTATCCAAATTGTTTCTGTATTCCGCTCAGTTTTTATTTCCTTTTTTATTTCACACTTCAGATTATCCCTGACAAATTGCTTCTCCACCTCCTTTCCTAATCTGCCTATCGGTATGGAATAATTTGTAAGCTGCAATTTGGTATTCGACAGGTAACTCACGTGAGTCTAGGTTTATCCATGTTTCAGTGAATGCTATTATATCGATTTTTTTCGGTACATACCAACGCCTTGATTTCATTCATTTTGCTTCTCATACTTCTACCGTTTGCATAGTAGACATTTAAGTAAGTCGTGTTCTGAGTCATCTCTTTGTCGCGTTTAGGTTTTAACTCCCTACCTAATTTATTTTTGTCATAATTCCTAGCACTATTTCCCTGTAACCTTTCACTTTGTTTACCCTCTCCCACTGCAGTCTCCTCCACCCCCGTGCTCATATGCTCTCCTAGCAGTTTAAAGACTTCGACATCTTTTGAACTGCCCTCTTGAGAGAACCACCCAGGGCTGCCACCCCATCCATCCCTAAACAGATGCACCCCATCCCTAGCATAAAGGTCCCTTCTGCCGTAGAAGTTGTCCCAGTTGTCAATGAATGGGACTGATATTGACTTGCGATATCTGTCAAGATGGCCGTTGACACCATCTGCCCTTGACAACCATTCATTGCCAACTCTCTTTCTAGGCAGGACACGACATATGGTAGGGATCCCTCCCTTCGATCTAATACGTTCTATAGCTGTCTTGAACTTATCAAGAAGCTCTTCACTCCTACACCGGCCAATACCATTGCCTCCTGCACTGAGGCAGATAATGGGTTTGTCCCCATTACCAGACAAGATATTGTCCATCCTGTCAACTATATCCCCCACCCCAGCTCCTGGCAAACACACCCTCATCCTATTTTTATTTTTACCACAAAAAGCTCTGTCCAGGTACCATACCTGAGAATCGCCAACAATTAAGGTTTTCGTACCTTCCTTGTCAGCCTTGTCCATGACTATGCTAACGTCCAATTTGTCTATCAAAGGACTGAAAGAGTTGGTACACTTAGCTGTTGTTGGTGTATCCTTGGTGTGTTTTTTCACCACCAATTTGGTCGTCCCTCTCCTCACAACCTTCCATTCGCCTGAGTTTTAGTCAGACACAGGCTTTCCTTGTCTCGTTTCTTCCTTCATTCTCGCTATCACTTCCTTTAATTTCAAGATTTCTTCCTTGGCCCTCTTTAACTCGGCCCTCTGAAGGACACAGCCCTGTTCGCAAGTAGCACTAGCCATTACTGACAATTAATCCCCAAAAGCTAAGCCTGCCGTGACCTTTCCTCTAGTGAGGTCAGAACAAAACCGAGGCTACCACAGTTAACTACTTTAGTGTTGAAAAAACCGAGGCTACCACAATTAAGTACTATAGTGTTCAACAACACGAGGCTATCACAGTTAATTACTATAATGTTGAACAAAACTGAGGCTACCACAGTTAACTATTATATTGATCAACATTACTTGGCTACCTCTGTTAACTACTATAGTGTTCAACATTCGGCTATCGCTGTTAACTACTATAGTGTTCAACAAATTGGGCTACCACTGTTAACTACTATAGTGTTCAACAACTCTAGGCTACCACTGTTAACTACTATAGTGTTGAACAGCACGAGGCTACCACTGTTAACTACTATAGTGTTGAACAGCACGAGGCTACCACTGTTAACTACTAAACTGTAGTGTTAAACAAGATTAGGCTATCACTGTTAAATACTATAATGTTCAACAATTCTAGACTACCCCTGTTAATTAATATATTGTTCAATAAATCTAGGCTACCACTGTTAATTAATATATTGTTCAATAAATCTAGGCTGCCTGTGTTAATTACTATAGTGTTCAACAACACTAGGCTACCACAGTTAACTACTATAGTGTTCAACAACACTAGGCTACCACAGTTAACTACTATAGTGTTCAACAACACTAGGCTACCACAGTTAACTACTATAGTGTTCAACAACACTAGGCTACCACAGTTAACTACTATAGTGTTCAACAACACTAGGCTACCACTGTTAACTACTATAGTGTTCAACAACTCTAGGCTACCACTGTTAACCACTATATGTTCAACAACTCTAGGCTACCACTGTTAACTACTATAGTGTTCAACAACTCTAGGCTACCTCTATTAACTACTATAGTGTTTAACAACACTAGGCTACCACTGTTAACTACTATAGTGTTCAACAACACTAGGCTGCCACTGTTAACTACTAGTGTTCAACTCGAGGCTACCACTGTTAACTACTATAGTGTTCAACAACACTAGGCTACCACTGTTAACTACTAGTGTTCAACTCGAGGCTACCACTGTTAATTACTATAGTGTTCAACAACACTAGGCTACCACTGTTAACTACTAGTGTTCAACTCGAGGCTACCACAGTTAACTACTGTAGTGTTCAACAACACTAGGCTACCACTGTTAACTACTATAGTGTTCAACAACTCTAGGCTACCACTGTTAACCACTATATGTTCAACAACTCTAGGCTACCACTGTTAACTACTATAGTGTTCAACAAATCTAGGCTACCTCTGTTAACTACTATAGTGTTTAACAACACTAGGCTACCACTGTTAACTACTATAGTGTTTAACAACACTAGGCTACCACTGTTAACTACTATAGTGTTCAACAACACTAGGCTACCACTGTTAACTACTAGTGTTCAACTCGAGGCTACCACTGTTAACTACTATAGTGTTCAACAACACTAGGCTATTTCTGTTAAGTACTAGAAAACTCTTGTTAATGACTGGTGTGACATTTTAATAATGAATATTCCAACAGGAAATATGTCACTAGAGTACCAATTGTCTGTCATGAAATTAATTTTTTCTGCACTTGGCTTTATTTAAGTTGGTCGACCGATGACACAGTTAATATTTTTCTTAGTCTCGACATTTGTTCGCCAGTATTTCATTGATATTCGTCTTGGTGATGTGATTTGCGGCAATTTTGTAAATCGTTCTTATTTGGTTGTGCTTTGAATTCTTACTTTCTGTACTCGAGGTACGTGAGGGATGTGTTGATAATGATGATTACTTTCATGGTATAAATATGTATATACCTGCCCTCTTGGCGTGTACAAGATGTTGTTTGCTCATATATATATATATATATATATATATATATATATATATATATATATATATATATATATATATATATATATATATATATATATATATATATATATATATATTATTGAAACATGCAAACATTTCTATAAATTTGGGGGCCCACTGATGAGTTTGGCCTGGGGCCCACAAGTTGGTACATCCGGCCCTGGGTAGGACAGGTACAGTATAGAGGTGGAGGGAGGCACATAGGCATTGGCTATATTGAGGGACATACCTTTTAGTGTGATTGTGATTTTTTATTTATTTTTTTACTTTTTACGGAAATTAGCCCACCTGGGCACAGGTCGAACGACCCACAACGGGGCCCGGGGGGCGAAAAAATAAGAACAGAAATAAATTTAAAAAGAGAAGAAAAGAGTTATACTGTGTTAACCTACACCACGAAGATGCCGGAAAACCAGCTTTTTAAAGTGAGACACATTGTATAAGTATGGAAACACAAGAAGGCAGAGCATTCCACAGTTTGGCTGTGTGAGGAAAGAAGGATGTACTATTACGGGTTATTCTCGTGTGACCGACATCCACTGAGAAACGGTGGGGACCGCAGGCAAGGCGTGTGTTACGAGCCCACGGCCTTGCCGGCGGTACACAGGATGCCAAATCCACCGAACATTGCCGTTAAAGTACCTGTAAAAGAGAGAGTGAAGCAACATTGCGGCGAAGAGAAAGGGGAGAGAGATTGCCGACTAAAGGAGGAGAATTAATAAGACGAAATGCCTTTGATTCCACCCTATCTAATAGTTGGACAGAAGAAGAGCCACCCCAGATATTAGAGCAGTACTCCAAGTTAGGACGAATGAATCCCTTATACCCTGTATACTTGAAGCAATTGCTCAGGAGTGAAGTAGCTGCGGCATTAGTACAGCAGTCCCAACTTTCGGCAGGCAGCTTGAGCTATGTTAAGGATGTGAGATTTCCAGGACATATTGGAGGAAGTGGTGAGGCCTAGCATATTTATTCAGAATTTGGCAGAATGATAGCGTCCTGAAATGTAATTGGTGGGAGATCACCTAATTTAGAAAGTGTAATTGGTAAATGCTGAGTTTTATTACTATTGAATTTAACCAAGTTTGTACCTCCCCATTCAGAGATGCTGCACAGATCCGCATTGATAAAAGTAACGATATCAACTTTAGAAACAGATCTAGTTTGAGAGTTAGGAGGAAGGGGTAAATGTGAAGAAGAGTGAAGAGTAGAATCATCAGCGTAATAATGGATAGAATTAGTTGTAGTGTGAAGTAAATCATTGATAAAAAGAAGGAAGAGAGTAGGTGAAAGAACAGAACCCTGTGGGACACCACTATTGGTGGGGAAAGAGCGAGAGATCGATCCCTCGACAACAACTGCCATGGATCGGTTCTCAAGGAAGCTAGAGATTAGAAAACAGTGTGGGAGAGAAACCATAAGAGGGAAGTTTAGAAAGCAAAGACTTGTGCCATACCCTGTCAAATGCTTTGGAGATGTCGAGGGCCACGACGAAAGTTCCCCATAATCCCTAAGAGAGGATGACCAAAGGTGGGTGCAATAGGAGAGCAGATCTCCAGTAGATCTCGCCTGGCGAAAGCCATACTGTTGATCCGACAAAAGAGACTGGAGTTCTCGTCGGTAGTATCGGCTTCAAGGGGGGCGTCGATAGGTTGGTAGGGGACATCCTACTTGGCCTAGGTACGTAGTCCACGTGCATGTCCTCATGGTGGTCCATTGATGCGGGGAACTGGAGTGGATGGGCCCCAGTTCCGATGTAACCCGGGTGCACTAGGTCACACAGCAGGTCACATGGTGGGTCACTGGGAGCAGCCACCGAGAATGTTGACCAGAAGTCAAGAGAGGGACCTGCCACGCTTTGCCATAAACAGATAAATTGTACCGGGAAATTTCCCCCCACACACTCATCATTCTGTCACTTTATGTAACTTGCTGACAAAATTAATGACCCTTCAGGCTTTTACGCCCTTAATGCATGAGTCACAACTGCAAGCATGAACTCCGCATGCTTCCCAGATGGGCACTGTAAACGCTTCTGCGCTTCACCTTCCACAGGATGTAAGGGGGTGCCCAATAAACTAACCTCCGGGGCAATCTAAATCTAATCTCAAGAGAGTGCCGAGTCAGACGTTGACCAATCAAAACAACACGTGGACTAGACGGGTGGGCTCTCCCTATGGGGTCCTGGGGCTGGGATGCTGCTTGATGCTGGGGTGCTTCTGCTCGTTGAGAGAGAAGGCTTGCTGATGCTGTTATGCTTAATATAGTAACTGAAAACAGTCGTGAGAGTGTCTTGAAAGCAGGGTTGCAGAGACGTTTAGGTTGTGGCAATGCTGCTTTTGTACAGTGGTTCCACATATTATGAAGTGATCAAATGTATTAAGTCACTTATAATAACAATAATAGAAACTAGTAACATTGAACTGGGACATCACAAATGTTTCACTAATATGTACCGCCTCTCAGAAACGAGATATCTCACGTGCAAAATTGGGGAATGTCAAGCTTCACCCAAAAGTCGTCAGTGTTTGTTTAAAACACTGGTTTTTGTTCATAGATTCATAAACTGCTCCCACCTTATGTTGCAGTTTTCGGTTACCTGTGGAATCACTAATTAGAGGTGAACTATAAGCAACATTCATAAATGTTTATGGGTTAAGTTTTCAAACCCAAATAGTGTTTTCTCTATTTATTAAGAAATAAACTATTGCACAACAGTTAGGATATCACTGTAATTAATGCTGTGAGCTGTGAGCGTTAATAAAGGGTGAATCTTAGGTATAAATAGCTTCTTAGAGCGCACGTCTCTGGTTCGGAGACGGGAGTCGAGCTGGTGATAGCCGGCTATTTAATTGATGACTGCAGTCGAAGTATGAGGGCACATTCCAGTTGATGACAACTCACGGCTCATAGGAAAGTTACCGTGGATGGTGTAATTATATAAACCTAATGTATGTAGCCCACATTTATATAAGTATTACTATGTTAGACAGGGACTAATACAAGACTTTGATAAGACAAGAGGATGCACCGAGAAGCCCCATTCTCTGGCAACTGGATGAGTTTTCTGTGGGTGAATGACAAGGGGTGTCACTAATCACCAAGACTCAAAGTTCCACTTGTCTTTGTAAATTTTATAATCTCTTATTGGTAGCCATTTAGAGACCAAACACAATTACAAGAGTGAACCATGTCTTCATTTCCCGTTTTTTTTCTGCCTAAAATAATAAGATGAATTTCTTATCTATTAATTTTAACCACAAAAAGGAATATGTATGAATGGGTACCCGACCTTATATGATACCCTTTATCTTAAAACACCTCTGTTCCAAATTTGGCTCTTTTGTATCAAAATGCACAATCCCTTCTAAATATGGCCCTACACCGCTGGACTACTGAGACCTCAGATAGGTTTATAAGCCGTTTGTTTTCTCTGTTTAATGTCACCTTAGCCCTGCGTCAGCCGAAGACATAGACAGTTCGATTCACGTTAACGCTGATTCTGTTGACATCTCTCGTTTTGTTTTTCTCCCTGGCCCTTAATAATACTTGGTATACTATACAAATATATCCTTTTCCACTTTGTATTTGAATTATTGCGCAGAGAGCGACAGCACACAAGTGTTTTACCATCATGTATGGATCAGCATTTATCAGCCACATCAACCTCTCATTTTAACAGTGTCTGCCTCATGGATAGCGGATTGGAAAAGATTGGTATGTATGCTGGGCACTAGTGACGTCATCTACAACTAAGAATTGGAGAAAGAAAACCTGACATGGATTTTCCGAAAATATTATTATTTTTTTAATTTTCGCCATTAATATCATCTCCGTATAAAATTAACACTGAACAACATAATACTTTTCAGAGATAACCACCTAACATAGCATTCGATATCACGATGTGAAATATGTTGAAAGTCAAGGCCGTTTTCTGTAAGATTTATACAAACAGAACGACTTGTATAAAGGACGACTAAAATACTACTAGTTATGGTGGCGTGTTCACCCAAACCTAGAGTGAAGAATTAACCCAAGTCTTCCAGTACATGTCTTCAGCAAGGAAGCCGTGTAATTTACGTGATTTTCAGATTTAATTTTGCTTTTATTATTGTTAGGTACGTTTTTATTTTATTATATTATATTAATATTATATGAATAATTTATACATTTCGTTAGGGGAAATAATTTTGGAGAGGAGGGGGGGGGAGAGGGAGGACAGGGAGAGTAGATGGACAGGGGAGGAGGAAGAGGGAGGACAGGGAAGGAGGGAGAGAGGGAAGATAGGGAAGAAGAGATGGGGAAGACAGGGAAGGAGAGATAGGGAAGACAGGGAAGGGGGAGAGGGAAGACAGGGAAGGTGGGGAGAGGGAAGACAGGGAAGGAGAGAGAGAAGGAAGACAGGGAAGGAGGAGAGGGAAGACAGGGAAGGTGGGAGAGGGAAGACAGGGAAGAGATAGGAAGACAGGGAAGGGAGAGGGAAGGGAGAGGGGGAGGGGACAGGAAGGGAGGGAGGGAGAGGGAGGATAGGGAAGGAGGGAGGAGAGAAAGGGACGATGGGGAAGGAGGGAGGGAGGGAGAGGGACAGGGAAGGGTGATGAAGGCAGGAGACAGGAGAGGGAGGCAATGAAGAGGATGAGAGGGCAGGAGAAGGGAATGGATGCGAGGAAGGGAAGAAATAAGGGAGAATTTAAGTTAGTTGGAGAATTAAAGTTGGGAAGGGAAAGTAAATGGGGAGAGATGATGAGGAGGATAAGTAGACAGGTAGAAGAAACGGAGGGAGCAAGGAAAGATAAATGAAGTATGGGAAGGTGGGAAGGGTAAGGTGGGAGGTAAGTGGGAGGGTAAGGTGGGAGGGTAGGTGGGAAGGGTAAGGGGTGGGAGGGGTAGAGTGGGAGGGTAGGAGTGGGAGGGTAGGTGGGAAGGGTAGGTGGGAGGGGTAAGGTGGGAGGGTAGGTGGGAGGGTAGGTGGGAGGGGTAAGTGGGAAGGGTAGGTGGGAGGGTAGGTGGGAAGGGGTAGGTGGGGAAGGGGTAAGAGTGGGAGGGTAGAGTGGGAAGGGTAAGAGTGGAGGGTAAGGTGGGAGGGTAGGTGGGAAGGGTGGAGTGGGAAGGGTAGGTGGGAAGGGTAAGAGTGGGAAGGGTAAGAGTGGGAAAGGTAAAGAGTGGGAAGGTAAGAGTGGGAAGAATAAGAGTGGGAAGGGTAAGAGGGAAGGGTAGAGTAGGAAGGGTAAGGTGGGAAGGGTAGAGTGGGAAGGGTAAGAGTGGGAAGGGTAAGAGTGGGGAAGGGTAAGAGTGGGAAGGGTAAGAGTGGGAAGGGTAAGAGTGGGAAGGGTAAGAGTGGGAAGGGTAAGAGTGGGAAGGGTAAGAGTGGGAAAGGTAAACTGTAGAAATACTTGGTTGACGAACATGTTGAGAGGAATGAAAGAAAGACACACAGGTGAAATAATGAATAAAGATTGGGAATAGGAAAATAAAGCAAACAAGTAAGGAAGGATGAGAAAGATAGACGGATAGAGGAAAATAATATGTATTGAGGAAGGGAGTAAGTCAGGGGAGAGAGGGAAGGATAATGAACAAGAAGGGATGTGATAAAGAACGACTCATAGAAGGTGATAAAGAAAGAGAAAGAAGAAATAAGAGAGAACGATAATGTAGGGAATAGAGAAACGTGGAAGGATATAAACAAGAAGAATTGTGAAGATACGATAATGTAAGAAGATAGAGGGAAGTTCAAGAAGAGAATGAAGGATTGAAAGGGACAGAAAGAGTGGGAAGGAAACCTACAGAGGTAACACGGAATTAAAAAAGGAAGGAAGGTGAGAAGGAAGCAATGGAGAGAGGAATCAGGGGACCATTCTACCTGCACGTTCATCTTATTAATCAGTCAATGTTATAGAGGCTAGGACCATGTTATAGAGGCTAGGACCATGTTATAGAGGCTAGAACCATGTTATAGAGGCTAGGACCGTTATAGAGGCTAGGACCATGTTATAGACGGACCAAGACTGGACCAGTTATCCAACACCGTTATGACTGGGACCGTAAGGCTAGACTTAGAGGCTAGGACCATGGCTAGAACCGTTATAGAGGCTGGACCATGTTATAGAGGCTAAGACCATGTTATGGGGGCGGACATGTTATAGAGGCGAGGGCCATGTTATAGAGGCTAGGACCATGTTATAGGCTAGGACCATGTTTAAGAGGAGAGGGCCATGTTATAAAGGCTAGGACCATGTTATAGAGGCAGGGACCATGTTATAGAGGCGAGGGCCATGTTATAGAGGCTAGGGCCATGTTATAGAGGCAGGACCATGTTATGGGGCAGAACCATGTTATAGAGGCTAGGACCATGTTATAGAGCTGGGACCATGTTATAGGCTAGGACCATGTTATAGAGGCTAGGACCATGTTATAGAGGCTAGGACCACGTTATAGAGGCTGGGACCACGTTATGAGGCTAGGACCACGTTATAGAGGCGAGGGACCATGTTATGGAAGGCTGGGAACCATGTTATAGAGGCGGGACCACGTTATGAGGCTAGGACCATGTTATGAGGCTAGGACCATGTTATAGAGGCTGGGACCATGTTATGGAGGCTAGAACCATGTTATAGAGGCGAGGGCCATGTTATAGAGGCTAGGCCATGTTATAGAGGCTAGGACCATGTTATAGAGGCTAGGACCATGTTATAGGGCTAGGACCATATTATGGGGAAGCTAGGACCATGTTATGGGGCTAGGACCATGTTATAGAGGCTAGGACCATGTTATAGAGCTAGGACCATGTTATGAGGCAGGGCCATGTTATGAGGCTAGGACCATGTTATGAGGCTAGGACCATGTTATAGAGGCTAGGACCGTTATAGACCTAGGACCGTTATAGAGGCTAGGACCATGTAAGCTGGACCGTTATAGAGCTAGGACCGTTATAGAGGCTGGGACCGTTATGGGGCTAGGACCACGTTATAGAGGCTAGGACCGTTATAGAGGCTAGGACCGTTATAGAGGCTGGGACTTCAGACTGGGACCGTTATAGAGGCTAGGACCGTTATAGGCTGGACCGTTATGGGCTAGGACCATGTTATAGAGGCTAGGACCATGTTGTGGCTAGGACCACGTTATGGGGGCTAGGACCGTTATGGAGGCTAGGACACGTTATGAGGCTAGGACCGTTATGAGGCTGGACCGTTAGCGGACCGTTATAGGGGCTAGGACCCGTTATAGGCTAGGACCCGTTATAGCTAGGACCGTTATAGAGGCTAGGACCGTTATAGGAGGCTAGGACCGTTATGGGGCTAGGACCCATTATGGGGCTGGGACCGTTATAGAGGCTAGGACCGTTATAGAGGCGACCCATGTTAAGGCTAGACCATGTTAAAGGCTGGGACCAACACCAACACCAACCACACACACCGTTATGAGGCTAGGACCACGTTATGAGGCTAGGACCTTACGTTATGAGGCTAGGACACGTTATGAGGCTAGGACCGTTATGGGGCTAGGACCGTTATGAGGCTAGGACCACGTTATAGAGGCTAGGACCACGTTATGGGGCTAGGACCGTTATGGAGGCTAGGACCACGTTATAGAGGCTAGGGACCATTTATGAGGCTAGGACCGTTATAGGCTGGGACCGTTATGGGCGGCCACGTTATGGGCTAGGATCACGTTATGGGGGCTGGACCCGTTATGGGGCTGGGACCGTTTTAGAGGCTAGGACCGTTATAGGCTGGGACCGTTATGAGGCTAGGACCGTTATAGAGGCTGGGACCGTTATGGGGCTGGGACCGTTATGAGGCTAGAACCATGTTATGAGGCTAGGACCATATTAAGGCTAGGGCCGTTATGAGGCTGGACCACGTTATAGGCTAGGACCACGTTATGGGGCTAGGACCACGTTATGAGGCTAGGACCACGTTATGGAGGCTAGGACCACGTTATAGAGGGCTAGGACCATGTTAAGTTTAGAACCAAGTAGAGCGGGCCGTTATAGAGGCTAGGACCACGTTATAGAGGCTGGGACCGTTATGAGGCTGGACCGTTATAGAGGCTGGACCGTTATGAGGCTGGACCACATTATAGAGGCTAGGACACGTTATAGAGGCTGGGACCACGTTATGAGGCTAGGACCGTTATGGTAGAGGACCGTTATAGCGGATACATTATGGGCTGGACCATGTGTAGAGGCAGAATATAGAGGCTAGGACCATTTATGCTGGACCGTATAGAGGCTAGGACCATGTTAACACCAACACCAGAGGCTGAGACCCGTTATGAGGCTGGACCACGTTATGGGGCTAGGACCGTTATGAGGCTAGGACCGTTATGAGGCTAGACCACGTTATGAGGCTAGACCGTTATGAGGCTAGGACCTTATCTAACCATGGGCTAGGACCGTTATAGAGGCTAGGACCGTTATGAGGCTAGGACCACGTTATAGAGGCTGGGACCGTTATAGAGGCTGGGACCACGTTATACAACTTAGCTAGGACCACTTATAGAGGCTAGACCACGTTATAGAGGCTAGGACCGTATAGAGGCTAGGACCGTTATAGAGGCTAGGACCGTTATGGGGCTGGACCGTTATGAGGCAGGACCGTTATGAGCTGGACCGTTATGACTAGGACCGTTATGAGGCTAGAACCATTATGACTAGGACCAATTATAGAGGCTAGAACACGTTATAGGAGCTGGGGCCACGTTATGAGGCTAGGACCGTTATGAGGCTAGGACCACGTTATGGGGCTGGGACCACGTTAGAGGCTAGGACCCGTTATGGGCAACCAACACCTATAGAGGCTGGGACCACGTTATAGAGCTAGAACCATGTTATAAACTAGGACCACATTATAGAGGCAAGCACGTAGCTGGACCACGTTATGAGGCTAGGACGTTATAGAGGCTAGGACACGTTATAGAGGCTAGGACCGTTATAGACACGACCACATTATAGAGGCTAGGACCACGTTATAGAGGCTAGGACCGTTATAGGCTGGCCAGCGTTATAGGCTAGGACCGTTATAGAGGCTGGACCACGTTATAGAGGCTAGGACCACGTTATAGAGGCTGGACACGTATGAGGCTAGGACCGTTATAGAGGCTAGGACCACGTTATGGAGGCTGGGACCACGTTATGGGGCTGGACCCCGTTATAGGCTAGGACCCGTTATGAGCTGGACCGTTATGCTAGGACATGGGCTAGGACCATTATGAGGCTGGACCACGTTATAGAGCTAGGACCGTTATGACTGGACACGTTATAGAGGCTGGGACCGTTATAGGCTAGGACCACGTTATAGAGGCTAGGACCACGTTATGAGGCTAGGACCATGTTATAGAGGCTAGGATCGTTATGAGGCTAGGACCGTTATGAGGCTAGAACCATGTTATGAAGCTAGGACCATATTATAGAGCAGGGCCGTTATAGAGCTAGGACCACGTTATAGAGGCTAGAGGACCGTTATGAGGCTGGACCGTTATAGAGCTAGGAACACGTTATAGAGGCTAGGACCACGTTATAGTGGTGGACCACGTATAGGCTAGGACCGTTATGAGGCTGGGACCACGTTATAGAGGCTAGGACCACGTTATAGAGGCTAGGACCGTTATAGAGGCTAGGACCACGTTATAGAGGCTAGGACCACGTTATAGAGGCTAGGACCACGTTATAGAGGCTAGGACCGTTATAGAGGCTAGGACCACGTTATAGAGGCTAGGACCACATTATGGGGCTAGGACCACGTTATAGAGCTAGGACACGTTATAGAGGCGGGACATGTTAAGGACCATGTTATGAGGCTGGCACATGTTATGGGGCTAGGACCATGTTATAGAGGAGCTAGGACCACGTTATAGAGCTAGGACCACGTTATAGAGGCTAGGACCACGTTATAGGGCTAGGACCGTTATGGGGCTAGGACCGTTATAGAGGCTAGGACCACGTTATGAGGCTAGGACACGTTATAGAGGCTAGGACCACGTTATAGAGGCTAGGACCGTTATGGGGCTAGGACCACGTTATGAGGCTAGGACCGTTATAGAGGCTAGGACCGTTATAGAGGCTAGGACCGTTATGAGGCTAGGACCGTTATGGGGCTAGGACCACGTTATGAGGCTAGGACCGTTATAGGGGCTAGGACACGTTATGGGGCTGGGACCACGTTATGAGGCTGGGACCGTTATAGAGGCTGGGACCGTTATAGAGGCTAGGACCGTTATGAGGCTGGGACCGTTATGCGGACCGTTATGGGGCAGGATTGACCCGTTATAGGCTAGGACCAGTTATAGAGGCTAGGACCGTTATAGAGGCTAGGGACCACGTTATGAGGCTAGGACCGTTATAGAGGCTAGGACCACGTTATAGAGGCTGGACCCGTTATGAGGCTGGACCGTTATAGAGCTAGGACCAGTTATGAGGCTAGGATCACGTTATAGAGCTAGGACCACGTTATAGAGGCTAGAACCATGTTATAAGCTAGGACCATGTTATGAGGCTAGGACCACGTTATAGAGGCTAGGACCGTTATAGAGGCTAGGACCACGTTATAGAGGCTAGGACCGTTATAGAGACGTTATGAGGCTAGGACCACGTTGTGGGCTAGGACATTAAGAGCGACCACGTTAGACGGACCGTATGGGTTAGAAGCGGACAAGCTGGACCACGTTATAGACTGGACCGTTATGAGGCTAGGAACGTTATAGAGGCTAGGCCGTTCAACCGGTTAAGGCTGGGACCATGTTATGAGGCTAGGACCATGTTATAGGGCGAGGAATATGTTATAGTGGCTGGGATCACGTTATAGAGGCTAGGACCACGTTATAGAGCTGGACCGTTATAGGGCTGACCGTTATGAGCTGGCACGTTATGAGGCTGGGACCTTATAGAGGCGAGACCTACGTTATAGGCTGAGACCACGTCGATGAAGAGCTAGAGACCGTTATAGAGGCTGAGACCACGTTATAGAGCTGGGACCACGTTATAGAGGCTAGGACCACGTTATAGAGACTGACCTTATAACTACTAACGTTATACACCTTTAGGGTATGCATATAAAAGGACCACTTATGAGGCTAGGACCATATGAGGCGGACCGTTATAAAGCGGACCACGTTATGAGGCTAGGACCGTTATAGAGGCTAGGGACACGTTATAGAGGCTAGGACCACGTTATAGAGGCTAGGACCACGTTATAGAGGCTAGGGACCACGTTATAGAGGCTAGGGACCATGTTATAGAGGCTAGATCACGTTATAGAGGCTAGGACCACGTTATAGAGGCTAGAACCATGTTATAGAAGCTAGACCATATTATAGAGGTAAGGGCCACGTTATAGAGGCTAGGACCACGTTATAGAGGCTAGGACCACGTTATAGAGGCTAGACCACGTTATAGAGGCTAGACCACGTTATAGGCTAGGACATGTTATAGTGGCTAGGACCACGTTATAGAGGCTAGGACCACGTTATAGAGGCTAGGACCACGTTATAGAGGCTAGGACCACGTTATAGAGGCTAGGACCACGTTATAGAGGCTAGACCACGTTATAGAGGCTAGGACCACGTTATAGAGGCTAGGGACCCGTTATAGAGGCTAGGACCACGTTAAGAGGCTAGGACCAGTTATAGAGGCTAGGACCATGTTATAGAGCTAGGACCATGTTATAGAGGCAGAACATGTTATAGTGGCTAGGACATGTTATAGAGGCTAGGACCACGTTATAGAGGCTAGGACCACGTTATAGAGGCTAGACCACGTTATAGAGGCTAGGACCACGTTATAGAGGCTAGGACCACGTTATAGAGGCTAGGACCACGTTATAGAGGCTAGACCACGTTATAGAGGCTAGGATCACGTTATAGAGGCTAGGACCCGTTATAGAGGCTAGGACCACGTTATAGAGGCTAGGACCACGTTATAGAGGCTAGGACCACGTTATAGAGGCTAGACCACGTTATAGAGGCTAGACCACGTTATAGAGGCTAGGACCACGTTATAGAGGCTAGACCACGTTATAGAGGCTAGGACCATGTTATAGAGGCTAGGACCATACAGAGGCTAGGGCCACGTTATAGAGGCTAGGGCCACGTTATAGAGGCTAGGACCACGTTATAGAGGCTAGGACCACGTTATAGAGGCTAGGACCACGTTAGAGGCTAGGACCACGTTATAGAGGCTAGGACCATGTTATAGAGGCTAGGATCACGTTATAGAGGCTAGACCAGTTATAGAGGCTAGAACCATGTTATGAAGCTAGACCATATTATAGAGGCAAGGGCCACGTTATAGAGGCTAGACCACGTTATAGAGGCTAGGACCACGTTATAGAGGCTAGGACCACGTTATAGAGGCTAGGACCACGTTATAGAGGCTAGGACCACGTTATAGTGGCTAGACCACATTATAGAGGCTAGGACCACGTTATAGAGGCTAGACCACGTTATAGAGGCTAGGACCACGTTATAGAGGCTAGGACCACGTTAAGAGGCCAGGACCACGTTATAGAGGCTAGGACCACGTTATAGAGGCTAGGACCACGTTATAGAGGCTAGACCACGTTATAGAGGCTAGACCACGTTATAGAGGCTAGGACCACGTTATAGAGGCTAGACCACGTTATAGAGGCAGGACCACGTTATAGAGTAGGAGACCACGTTATAGAGGCTAGGACCATGTTATAGAGGCTAGACCATGTTATAGAGGCTAGACCAGTTATAGAGGCTAGGACCACGTTATAGAGGCTAGGACCACGTTATAGAGGCTAGGACCACGTTATAGAGGCTAGGACCACGTTATAGAGGCTAGGACCACGTTATAGAGGCTAGGACCAGTTATAGAGGCTAGGACCACGTTATAGAGGCTAGACCACGTTATAGAGGCTAGGACCACGTTATAGAGGCTAGGACCACGTTATAGAGGCTAGGACCACGTTATAGAGGCTAGGACCACGTTATAGAGGCTAGGACCACGTTATAGAGGCTAGGACCACGTTATAGAGGCTAGGACCACGTTATAGAGGGTAGGACCACGTTAGAGGCTAGGACCACGTTATAGAGGCTAGGACCACGTTATAGAGGCTAGGACCACGTTATAGAGGCTAGACCACGTTATAGAGGCTAGACCACGTTATAGAGGCGACCAGTTATAGAGGCTGGGACCACGTTATAGAGGCTAGGACCACGTTATAGAGGCTAGAACCAGTTATAGAGGCTAGGACCATATTATAGAGGCTAGGACCACGTTATAGAGGCTAGGGCCACGTTATAGGAGGCTAGACCACGTTATAGAGGCTAGGACCACGTTATAGAGGCTAGGACCACGTTATAGAGAGCTAGGACCACGTTATAGAGGCTAGGACCATGTTATAGAGGCTAGGATCACGTTATAGAGGCTAGGACCACGTTATAGAGGCTAGAACCATGTTATAGAAGCTAGACCATATTATAGAGGCAAGGGCCACGTTATAGAGGCTAGGACCACGTTATAGAGGCTAGACCACGTTATAGAGGCTAGACCACGTTATAGAGGCTAGGACCACGTTATAGAGGTTAGACCACGTTATAGTGGCTAGGACCACATTATAGAGGCTAGGACCACGTTATAGAGGCTGGGACACGTTATAGAGGCTAGGACCACGTTATAGAGGCTAGGACCACGTTATAGAGGCTAGACCACGTTATAGAGGCTAGGACCACGTTATAGAGGCTAGACCACGTTATAGAGGCTAGGACCACGTTAAGGTGGTAGACCAGTTATAGAGGCTAGACCGTTATAGAGGCTAGGACCATGTTATAGAGGCGAGGAATATGTTATAGTGGCTAGATCATGTTATAGAGGCTAGACCACGTTATAGAGGTTAGACCACGTTATAGAGGCTAGACCACGTTATAGAGGCTAGGACCACGTTATAGAGGCTAGACCACGTTATGAGGCTAGGACCACGTTATAGAGGCTAGGACCACGTTATAGAGGCTAGGACCACGTTATAGAGGCTAGGACCACTATAGAGGCTAGGACCACGTTATAGAGGCTAGGACCACGTTATAGAGGCTAGACCACGTTATAGAGGCTAGGACCACGTTATAGAGGCTAGGACCCTGAGTAGAGGCTAGGACCACGTTATAGAGGCGAGGACCATTATAGAGGCTAGGACCACGTTATAGAGGCTAGACACGTTATAGAGGCTAGGACCACGTTATAGAGGATAGGACCTTGTTATAGTGGCTAGACCACGTTATAGAGGCTAGGACCACGTTATAGAGGCTAGGACCACGTATTATAGAGGCTAGACCACGTTATAGAGGCTAGACCACGTTATAGAGGCTAGACCACGTTATAGAGGCTAGACCACGTTATAGAGGCTAGGACCACGTTATAGAGGCTAGAACAATTATAGAGGCTAGGACCACGTTATAGAGGCTAGGACCACGTTATAGAGGCTAGGACCACGTTATAGAGGCTAGGACCACGTTATAGAGGCTAGGACCACGTTATAGAGTAGGACCACGTTATAGAGGCTAGGACCACGTTTATAGAGGCTAGGACCACGTTATAGAGGCTAGACCACGTTATAGAGGCTAGGGCACCGTTATAGAGGCTAGGGCACACCGTTATAGAGGCTAGGACCACGTTATAGAGGCTAGAACCACGTTATAGAGGCTAGACCACGTTATAGAGGCTAGGACCACGTTATAGAGGCTAGGACCACGTTATAGAGGCTAGAACCACGTTATAGAGGCTAGGACCACGTTATAGAGGCTAGGACCACGTTATAGAGGCTAGGACCACGTTATAGAGGCTAGGGACCACAAGACGCTAGACCACGTTATAGAGGCTAGACCACGTTATAGAGGCTAGGACCACGTTATAGAGGCTAGGACCACGTTATAGAGGCTAGGACCACGTTATAGAGGCTAGGACCACGTTATAGAGGCTAGGACCACGTTATAGAGGCTTGGACCACGTTATAGAGGCTAGGTCCATGATGCAGGCTAGGACCACGTTATAGAGGCTAGGACCACGTTATAGAGGCTAGGACCACGTTATAGAGGCTAGACCATGTTATGTAGTGGCTAGGTCCATGTTATAGAGGCTAGACCATGTTATAGAGGCTAGGACCACGTTATAGAGGCTAGGACCACGTTATAGAGGCTAGGACCACGTTATAGTGGCTAGGACCACGTTATAGAGGCTAGGACTACGTTATAGTGGCTAGACGATGTTATAGAGGCTAGGGCCATGTTATAGAGGCGAGGGCCATGTTATAGAGGCGAGGACCATGTTATAGTGGCTAGGACCACGTTATAGTGGCGAGGACCACGTTATAGTGGCTAGGACCACGTTATAGAGGCTAGGACCACGTTATAGAGGCTAGGACCACGTTATAGAGGCTAGGACCACGTTATAGAGGCTAGGACTACGTTATAGTGGCTAGGACCACGTTATAGAGGCTAGGACCATTATAGAGGCTAGACCACGTTATAGAGACTAGGACCACGTTATAGAGACTAGGACCACGTTATAGAGACTAGGACCACGTTATAGAGGCTAGGACCACGTTATAGTGGCTAGGACGATGTTATAGAGGCGAGGGCCATGTTATAGAGGCGAGGGCCATGTTATAGAGGCGAGGACCATGTTATAGTGGCTAGGACCACGTTATAGAGGCTAGGACCATGTTATAGAGGCTAGGACCACGTTATAGAGGCTAGGACCACGTTATAGAGGCTAGGACCACGTTATAGAGGCTAGACCACATGATAGAGGCTAGGACCACGTTATAGTGGCTAGGACCACGTTATAGAGGCTAGGACCACGTTATAGAGGCTAGACCACGTTATAGAGACTAGGACCACGTTATAGAGACTAGGACCAGTTATAGAGGCTAGGACCACGTTATAGTGGCTAGACCACGTTATAGAGGCTAGGACCACGTTATAGAGGCTAGGACCACGTTATAGAGGCTAGGACCACGTTATAGAGGCTAGGACCACGTTATAGAGGCTAGGACCACGTTATAGAGGCTAGGACCACGTTATAGAGGCTAGGACCGTTAAGAGGCTAGACCATGTTACAGAGGCTAGGACCATGTTATAGAGGCTAGAATGTGTTATAGAGGCTAGACCACGTTATAGAGGCTAGGATCATGTTATAGAGGCTAGGACCACTTTATAGTGGCTAGAACCATGTTACAGAGGCTAGGACCATGTTATAGAGGCTAGGATCATGTTATAGGAGGCTAGGACCACGCTATAGAGGCTAGGACCACGTTATAGAGGCTAGGACCACGTTATAGAGGCTAGACCCATGTTATAGAGGCTAGGAATGTGTTATTGAGGCTAGGAATGTGTTATAGAGGCTAGGACCATGTTATTGAGGCTAGACCATGTTAAGAGCAGGCAGGACCATGTTATAGAGGCTAGAATGTGTTATAGAGGCTAGGATCATGTTATAGAGACTAGGACCACGTTATAGAGGCTAGGACCACTTTATAGTGGCTAGGACCACGTTATAGAGGCTAGGACCACGTTATAGAGGCTAGACCACGTTATAGAGGCTAGGACCACGTTATAGAGGCTAGACCACGTTATAGAGGCTAGACCACGTTATAGAGGCTAGACCACGTTATAGAGGCTAGGACCATGTTATAGAGGCTAGGACCATGTTATTGAGGCTAGGACCATGTTACAGAGGCTAGGACCATGTTATAGAGGCTAGGACCATGTTATAGAGGCTAGGACCACTTTATAGTGGCTAGACCATGTTACAGAGGCTAGGACCACGTTATAGAGGCTAGGACCACGTTATAGAGGCTAGGACCACGTTATAGAGGCTAGGACCACGTTATATAGAGGCTAGGACCACGTTATAGAGGCTAGGGACCACGTTATAGAGGCTTGGACCACGTTATAGAGGCTAGGACCACGTTATATAGAGGATAGGACCATGTTATAGTGGCTAGGACCATGTTATAGAGGCTAGGACCATGTTATAGAGGCTAGGACCATGTTATAGTGGCTAGGACCATGTTATAGTGGCTAGGACGATGTAATAGAGGCTAGGACCATGTTATAGAGGCGAGGGCCATGTTATAGAGGCTATGACCATATTTTAGTGGCTAGGACCATGGTATAGAGGCTAGGACCATGGTATAGAGGCTAGGAACATGTTATAGTGGCTAGGACCATGTTATAGAGGCTAGGATCATGTTATAGAGCAGGGTTCTCAACCAGGGAATTCTTCCAGGGGAAACTGATTCGGGAGCAAGAGATATGTTCGATGAGAAATCAATCAAAGAATTTTGGCCCTGATGCGATTCCTACGCAAAGTGGCAGAAAGAGCTATCCTGCATTGCTTCCGTTTGTGTCGACATATCTTTGTGAGTCAGGCTTTTCAACCTGTTGCAAATTAAAACGAAGCAACGTAGTAGATTAGAGGTAGAAAATGACCTGCGTTGTGCCCTTTCAAGCACTCCTCCGCGTATCTCAGAATTGGCGAAGAAAAAACAATCACAGGTTTCTCATTGACTGTAATCTTCATCTGAATAAAATTAATTACAAATTTACAATATCCTGGTATTCTATTGAACTTTTGTTTATTGCATTATGCTTCAGTTTGGTCTGTTAAGTAATTCATTATAAATAAAAAAAGCTATTTTACTTTATTCAAGTTTTATAAATCCATCAACATTTTCAATTGGCATTTAATTTGTAAACTCCACTATAAAAATAATCCATGTAAAATTGTAAATGTATATGAACTAATATAAAAAATAAAGGATTTTCAGTATTATATGCATATTATTTGGAATGCACTTTTGAGGCAGACAATCTTGAAAGGAGGGGGGAATGACATTCTGACATATGGTGAAAGGGTGCATGGGGCAAACGCAGGGTAAACCATTATAGAGGCTAGGACCGTGTTATAGAGGCTAGACCGTGTTATAGAGGCTAGACCATGTTATAGAGAGTAAGAGACCATGTTATAAGCTAGGACCATGTTATAGAGGCTAGGACCATGTTATAGAGGCTAGGACCATGTTACAGTTGTTAATCTTTCCCAACGCCCTCCTTCACCCCTCTCCCCTTTCACCCCTCTCCCTTCTCACCCTCTCCCCTTTCACCCCCTCCCCTTCTCACCCCCTCTCCTTGTCACCCCCTCTCCCCTTTCACCCCCCCTCTCCCTTGTCACCCCCTCTCCCCTTCTCACCCCCTCCCCTTGTCACCCCCCTCTCCCTTGTCACCCCCTCCCCTTGTCACCCCTCTCCTTGTCACCCCCTCTCCCCTTGTCACCCCCTCCTCCCCTTGTCACCCCCCTCTCCCCTTGTCACCCCCCTCCCCTTGTCACCCCCTCCCCTTTCCCCCCCCTCTCCCCTTGTCACCCCCTCTCCCCTTGTCACCCCCCTCTCCCCTTGTCACCCCTCTCCCCTTGTCACCCCCTCTCCCCTTGTCACCCCCTCCCCTTGTCACCCCCCTCTCCCTTGTCACCCCCTCTCCCTTTGTCACCCCCTTCCCCTTGTCACCCCCTCTCCCCTTGTCACCCCCTCTCCCCTTGTCACCCCCTCTCCCCTTGTCACCCCCTCTCCCCTTGTCACCCCCTCTCCCCTTGTCACCCCTCCCCTTGTCACCCCCTCCTTGTCACCCCCCTCCCCTTCTCACCCTCCCTTGTCACCCCCTGTCACCCCCCTCCCCCTCCCCTTGTCACCCCTTCTCACCCCTCCCCTTCTCACCCTCCCCTTCTCACCCCCTCCCCTGTCACCCCCCTCCCCCTTCTCACCCCCCTCCCCTTCTCACCCCTCCCTCTCACCCTCCCCTCCTTCTCACCCCTCCCCTTCTCACCTCCCTCCCCCTTTCTCACCCCTCCCTTCTCACCCCCTCCCCTTCTCACCCCCTCCCCTTCTCACCCCTCCCCCTTCTCACCCCCCTCCCCCTTGTCACCCTCCCCCCTTCTCACCCTCCCCCTTCCACCCTCCCCCTTCTCACCCCTCCCCTCCTTTCTCACCCCCCCCTCCCCTTCTCACCCCCCTCCCCTTCTCACCCCCCCCCCTTCTCACCCCCTCTCCCCCTTCTCATCCCCCCTCCCCCTTCAC
>NW_024737097.1:1696475-1703444 GCF_018991925.1 Homarus americanus
GGCACACCCTAATGATATGCCGCAGTTACCACAGTGCGCGTGACTGGGGTGTCCAGGTCGGGCGGCAGCTACCTCAGACTCACCGGTGACGTCATCACCAACCGCTGCTGCCTCCGCGGCTGTTCCCACCACTGCCTGGCCAGACGTACGACACAATACACCAGCATCTCTCACTGCTGCCTCAAATTACATGCATTTGTTTCTAAGCACTTCAACACTATTATAACTCGAGTACCCCTGGAATATTTTCCTTTTCAACACTGGGTTACTCAGGCCCACCATAACTTTACGTAATAGCATGTACTCAGAGAGGTCGTTATCACAGGTGGGACATTTAAATTCACACTCCACTGCCTCTGCGAAGCATCTTTGAATGTACCTTTTCATGGGCTCCTCTTCACCTTGTTTGCTGTTGAAAAACTCGTTCCATTTCACAGCTTGGTTTGGCGATTGAAGAACCACTCCACTGATGGCGTCCAAGGCTTCCTTGGGCGAGAGCTGCTCCCATTGACCGCTGGGGTATCTCGAGTCAATCACCCTTTGGAGTGCAGGGACGCAGTTCAGGCGAATGTGGAGTGTGGCCACCAGTTGTGACCACCCGTTCAACAGCACCCATGACTCCATGGACCGCCTCCATGTCCTAAACGCAGCTGCTGGCATTTCTGCCTCACACTTCTCTGGTGCGACAGCTGCTGAGGGCATCATGACCGGCATAGAAGCATGACCGCCGCCAGCAACTAGAGACGCCATCTGCGCCATCAATGCACTCATGGTCTGCTGCTGGGCGCGGGTGGTGTTCCCCGCCGGTGTAGAGAAGCCCTGGCGTCCCCTTGAGGGCGTCGAGAATCGTGGACGTGTAGGGGCCATGTCAGCGTTCTTGTCAGGGCTGTAATGGCGTGTCGGGCCCCGGCATCCTACTCACTGTGCGCCATGTGAGAGGTTTGAGTCATAGACCACGTTCTTTGTAGACTTTATTCTAACAGCGTCAGCTGGTGACTGGCAACCCGGCGCTGCCAAAGACAAGCCCCCCCACCTCAACATGGGAAAACATATCGTACGATGGTACAATCTTACACACTAAAAAGATAAGAGTGACCAAAGGACACTATCCCTGGCCTCTCCAACCCTTGTCTTCTTGCCCCTTCCTTCCACTATTATTAAAACAAAAGATACGTTGCTCAGCCAGCTCCACAAGAACCTGGCCAGAGGTCGTCACCCCTTCCTTGAAACAATGGCTACCTCAAAATAAACATATTTTAACTAAATGAAAAAGGCTTGAGAGCTAGAACCTAATCACGCAAGATGTAAGTTTAAATATAATTATTATAACCTCAGCATATCTGGTTGAGCCCGGATACTGTCAATCTCTTACTTTCCTTCAAATTTCCTCCCTCTTTTCCTTGATCCTAAACCAATCCCCCCCTCCCCCAAATTGCCACCACAGAGCTTCCAATCCTAATCCCGGCCCTCCCACCCAGCATTACAAGCAATAGCCCTCTACCTTATCTACAGACGTCAAGTCAAGTCAAGAAGATTATTCGACTCAACGCTCTCAAACAGACAAGATCTCCTCTCAACAAGCTCCTCACCACACAGCAACTCCCTAGCACTGCATTGTACATATAATATATATATATATATATATATATATATATATATATATATATATATATATATATATATATATATATATATATATATATATATATATATATATATATATATATATATATAGAAAACGCCACTGTGAGTTTCCCTTCTCACCTCCATCCCTAGTGCGAGATCGCCTACAAGCAATTGCTGCAAGGAACAATGCATGTATGTTGCGTTGTCAATAATAAAAGAAACAATTGCGATCCTGCAATGGTGTGTAAATGAGGCAGAAAGTCAGATAAGCAACCTGGGACTTGGTCACAATTTTCGTGATACCATATGGCAGCAGGGTCTACCATTAGACAAATTTCCTTTGGGGAGGAGGTGGTGGGGGGGCAACACCATTACATGCAAAGAATGGGGGTCAAAATCCCGGTTTAATGTGGTGCTGCCGGGTGGTGCTGTAACAGACGGAACACGTTTCAACACGTTTTATATTTCAATTTGCATCTTCCCGGTGTGGACCGTGTGGCTGTTAGCAATATGACTACTTCCTTGCTGCTATTCAGTTTATAAATGATAGGCAATGGGAACGATAAAAATTGATGAATACTTATTATTTTGTTTAATTATGCATAGTAAAAATGTCATTGAGATGTTCTCACCAAATCCAAATTCGTCTATATGAAAAAGGAATATAATTAAAATTTTCCTTAGAGAGCAAGACATCCCCTGGGAGGGACAAGTCAGGTCTTGGGAGGGAGGGGGGGCAAGCCAGGTCTTTGGAGGGAACGGGGGCAAGCCAGATCTTTGGGGGGTGGGGCGAGTGCCTCCCAGCCCCCCAAATGGCGCCCCTGTTAATGACATGCCAGAAGCTGTACACTTCTCCATAAAAATGTTTGCGGATGATGCCAAGTTATTTAAGGGAATTAAGAACCAAGCAGGCTGTGAAGACCTGCAGAAAGATCTCTGTGAGCATCAAGAATGATCGAAGAAATGGCTGTTAAGATTCAATGTCACGAAGTGTAAGAGGATGCACCTGGGACGTACCAACGGTAACTTTTTTTTTTTACTTTTACCACCGGATGAAGAAACTGGGTGTGTATGTTGACAATGAAGTGAAGTTCTCGGGCCTTATAAGAAAGTCGTTCAGATATCTAGACTAGGGTTGCCATATCTGAACATTCAAAAAAGAGGACGCTCCCGAAGACATCCCCCCCGCCCAGTACACACAGGCTATTATACAACATACATGGTATAGAAATCTTAAAAAAAAAAAAATTACCTTTGCTTAAGGCTGAACATCTTTATTCCCTTAGCTGCAGTCTTCTTCCCCCACTGTGTGTGTGACTTGGTGTGCCCATGCATACTTTTCTGTAGATCGGATCTTTTTCAGTATTGGCTGATTGCTCTTTAGAAAGGTGTAGAAGTTACTGCAAGATGTTTCTCGGAAGTTGTACTGTACGGTCAGAATGCCTTTCATTGTTTCAACACTCAATTTGTTCCTTTCCTTTATCCATTGACTTTGCATCAGTGAAAAAACCCTTTCTACATTTGCAATGTGAGATGATATAGCAAAGAAGAATTGTGCAATTCTTAGCAATTCTGAGTGGCATTCAATGTTCTTTGATTTTTCAAAGTATCTGGTCCACTTCTTATGTGTTGGCAGATTACTAAATTCTTCATCACTCTTGTAATTTTCCACAAACTGCTTCAGGTTACTAACTTGGTCAAAACACTTCATCAACTTCTACCCCCTTATCAATCAAATATTTGACAGCTAAGTTGACAACACCGTACAGGCGTACAAGTGATTTATCAGCTGACAAAAACTGAACGAGATCTCTACGGTTTCCACTTTCTCTCTCTCTCTCTCGTCATTACAGTTTCATGTTTTTTCCATGGAGAAAATGATGGAAGCTGAAATTCCGGACTTTTGAAGAATTTTAAAATTTCCTTCCGGATGAAGATTTCGAGACCTAAATGGAGGACATGTCCGGGAGAATACGGACGTATGGCAACCCTAATCTAGACTGTCCGTCGTAACGATCTTCAAGAGCGAGGTGCTTCCCTGCATAGAGTATTGTCACCCAGTCTGGTCCCCTGTACTGAGCACATCATTGTCATTCCTAAAAACCCATTTTAATTCATATTACGCTACATAACATTCAAATCCACCGCGCTTGTAGAATCTCAGGAGAGGCTTGTTTTTCCCATGTGTTTTACCCTCAGGATCACTCCCAGTAAGTCCCGCCTTCGAACACAGTTGTCACTACGTTTATTGCACTCTCTACTGGCAAATGCAACCTTGAATTAGTCTCTGTAAATCAACTTTAGTAATTTGCCAGACCTTTGTCAACTGAGGGTCATCCTTGAATGAGTAACAGTTAGATTGTTTGTAATTTCTGTCATTGCGTGAGCAGCGATCGCTGGCAACTCAGGGGTATATAAACCAGTGCGAGGTAGGAGGAATAAACCTCCCGTATCATCTTTCACCTTCCTTCCCAGGTATGTTCTGTGTTTATAAGCATTCAGTTTGATTCAGTCTATTGTAGTGAATATCAGTGTTCATCAGTGTTCATGCTTAACAGTGGAATTGTCATTCACCCAGTGTAAGAAGTAATATAACGTAAATATCTGATGTGGCGAGACTGAAGATTTGTTTGTGGCCCACCATGCTTCCCCAAAAAAACCTCCCATATTATCTTTCACCTTCGTTACAAGATCGAGGGTGGGCTTAATTGAAACCCACCGGTCGCTCGGAGCCGGTGGATACCCAGCAGTGGTCAATATAGGAGTGATGGTGCTGATTCGGCATGATTTATCGGCTCCACTCTACCTCGTGGGCCGAGGACCCCAGACCCACCTCGTGTCGGAGTGTAACAGACCACAACAGTAGTTGTTAGAGGCGCCAGTACTATACCCTGGGACAGGCCTTGGAGTTATGGTCCACAGTGTGGTTGTATGTGTTTGTTAATAATTACCCCATGTTGGGTGGTGGACCCATGTCGGTGTTTGTATCAGTATTAGTGTATTGGGAGTAAGGACAAGGAACTGGTCCTGCGATGTAATGTAAGGTGACACCAGTTATTGTGTGCACGGTAAGAGTGTAATATCTGAGTAATTGCTGTTGAGTAAATAAGAAAATTCGTAAATACGGAATACAGAGTCTGCAATAGGCCCAGGAGTTGAGCCTGGTAGTTATATGTTAATAACATCTATTTTCCCCTTTGATTTTATATTAATAAACTTGTTCTTTGAGAATTTTAGGAGTATTAATTTCTCCCACAGTAGTTACCTTTATTTCCATCCAAGTGACCCTGATATCAGAATTACACTACCCATGTGCCTAGACCATCGACATGCTACCAAGAACTGTGGTTAGGTAGTACCAAAAATGAACTGAAGTGAGTAGAAGGAACATTTGAAAGGACTAAGATAGGTTGTGGTTTCACCCTTCTTTCCCCTTATCGATCTGGTCAATGAAAAGCCTAACCCAATGCCTAGTCCACTCTGCACGCTACCTAACGAGCTACATGCTGTCCAGAGGGGGTCTGGTGGCAGTGACCCTTAGAAATTAAGATTAGATTTAAGTATTCCCCCTTAGGATTAGTGATCCCAGTCTGGCAGTATACCCCTAGACATGCTATGGACTGTCAGTTGATTGAAAATATCCAAAGGAGGGCCAACAGACTGTTGCTGGCATTTCGGCACCTCAGTCCAGTGTTCTTACCTGGAGCTGGCAGAGACTCGCCCCACAAGGGGTCACAGCTCAAGGTCTGCACCGTTTGACAAAAAGTCAACGACAACGTCGACGATTCGTGAAAAAAATCGACAATGAATGGAAATGCTGACAATAGAAATGCTAATGTGACGCCGCTTTACCGCAATCTGTATCGTCTAAAACGCTGTAATCCCCAGACCGACACAATTTACATTAGAATTCGCCCTGCAGTAATTGCATGTCAACTTAGGACAAAGTTTGGTCATGCGGTTCAGGTAGTGTTGCGTCTCTGTAACAAAGCGTGTTGGCATTTGGGTCTTCGTTGTCGAGCGGCAGAAATTGGACAGTGATTACATTAAGAGCACGAAGATGGTCTTAGTGATGTGAAAGTGTAAATCGATGTAGGATTTTAAATGTTAGTCGCGATTGCATATTTGAAAATTCACTCTCCACCGACTGGAGGTCAGGCAGATTTGACAAGTAGCCCCAAGGGCCATGCCAAATTTCATGCTTGTATCACCATTTGTACGATTTTTCCATTATCCGCTCTACTATTTAGTTAAGACAGTTCATAGTGATATCAGTGACCGTGGAGGAGGATGTAAATACTTGAAACGAAGGGCAAATGAGTGCAAGTAAGCAGGCATCACACAGCTGCCGGTGTAAAGGGGGACAAGTTTGAAGTTTCCCTTTTCCATTCTGTTCTTCTTATTCTTCTTTTTTTTTATCTATAGCTATTTAAGATAGATTTTTCTAGTTATCCTTTCTTGTATATACAGTATATTAATAATTTTGTTTTCTAAGTCTTTCTGTCTATAAGTATCTATCTTATATTTCTTTGCTTATATTTTCTAAGTTAATATTCTTTTCTATACTTTATTTCTTCCGTCATATATATTATTGTATTTTCCAGATTTTATATATTTTTTCTCTCAATTAATTACCATGCCTTAGTTATATTCTATACCATGAATTAGTCGGGGATAAGCCAAGTCATTCCTCCACAACACTTATTATACTTACAATGGCAGCCTGCCACTGTAGCGTGGTGTATGTGGCCAGTTGTCTAATTTCTCTTTGTGTTTGTCTATTTTCTCTTTGTTAGGCTCACATTCATACGTACTTATAGGAGATCTCGCACTAAGGATGGAGGTGCTAGGGAGTTGCTATGTGGTGAGAAGCTTGTTGAGAGGAGGTCCTGTCCGTTTGAGAGCGTTGAGTAGAATGACCTTCACAGCCGGATCAGGTTGAGAGATCTGAAGTGAGGGGCGCTGCTGATTGGCTGAGGTGAAGGCGGTAACTGTCCAATCACTGCGAAGTCCGAAAGCGAGGCCCGGCCAGTGGAACGCGCCGTTGGTTGGCTGGTAAGCAGACGGCAAGTGACCAATCAGCAGTTGTAGGGGAGAGTATCCACTACAATACTCCCCCTCCCCTCCGAGCGCTGCAGGAAACTTGTTGTCAGCAAGGTTGTATCCCACATGTGAGACATAACGGGCAAGGGTGTGAACCACTCGGTCGCTACGTGTAACAACTCCGACTCGTGACACGAAATCTGTGGGAGAAGCATAGGGAGAAGGAGGGTTGTAGATAAGAGAAGGTTGAACGGCGGGAGAAACAGGCGAGGAATGTAGTGCGAATGATCGTCAGGAACT